>NW_017804231.1:1385795-1501093 GCF_001625305.1 Branchiostoma belcheri
CCAATTTGTTAATACAGAGAACACTGTTGTCTGTATGCAATGAAAGAATAACAACGCAAGCATAAGACTCAAGTTACAAATTAAGTGAAACCAGACGTTCACATATTTCTTCATATATATTGAAGCCCCAACACTATTTCTTCTGTCAAATTCCTATAGGAAATTATCCTTATTATGAGAGCTAACTTCACGGGATATGCATCATCGGGATGCGGAATTTTTCGGGATAGGCGTCCCGATAAATCCCGCGAGATATCCGCGTGTCTTGCGTACCGCGGAGCGAAAAAAACAAAACTTGATGCGAGATCTCAAAGTCTACCGCGGGTCCTATCACCGATGGCGGCGTGCCAAATGTTTTACGTCCTGTCGGGCGATCTGGGCAGGGCCAATGGAGCACCCTGACGTCAGTCAACATTGCCATAATTGTGTATATTGTGTACAACGCGTTCCTCACCCGGTCATAGCTGAACTGCTAAATTTTTAAAAAGCTCTTGTGCAGCGAAAACTCACAAAACTGTAAGAAAATAGCAGGAATGAATTTGTAATAACCTCTTCGTCTCCAGTGAATTTTTCGGCAAGTTTTATATATAAACAATCAATCTGTCAAGTTTATAAACCATCTAATAAAACGGGGCGTACCGGCTGGAGTTGTGTTTCATTGTGACATATTGTACTAAATTGGCTTGTTGAAGTCTTCTCGTGTTCTCGTGAGCGTCAAGTAGTCTCTGTATTACGAAAATTAGGAAAGTTTTGCCCATCAAAATCGGGGCATGCGTCTCAGTCCCCTCCCCAAACACGTATGAATAAACCCTTGCATCAACAATCAACAACGATCCGGCCACGTTCATTCACGTACGTATTACCCTGAAAGCAAGTTCTTCAATGCGGCTGGCAAAAATTCTTCCGGTGGAAAAGCATTCTAGTTCTCGATGTCACTTGTGAAAAACGTTTTGGAATGAAATCGGGATGAGAAAAATAGAATGCCGCGTGCAGGGCTGAGGCGGAAAATCGCTACAATACGTCAGGCGGCAGAAGTCTCTGGGGCGGAGAATCGAGCCTTTGAGTTTGAAATCTTACCTCCCAGCCAGTGGGCGGGTCCCCGTCTGTGTGCTGTGATTGGCGCCGCGCGGTCTGCTAGCTATGCTGCGTGTCGTTTCTATGGCAACATGTGCCAGTCCCAGCAACACGAAATGTATCAATTCTTGATCGTCGTAAACAAGCCAAGGGCGTAAAGAACCTTGGAATTATGCTTCGCCCCCTCTTTTGTATAATGTTTAATCTCTCTTCCGCAACTCCGTGCGTCGACCTCCCATATCTAGGAGAAGAACTTCTCGAGTGGCTGTGTTAGATCGATTTTATATCTGAGATAGCGCGGGTCGGGTGACATCAAAAGCAGTACTTAGCGGGCCGTCCACATCGCAAGGTCAGACAAAAATTCTCGTACCAAGACGGTTGTATTATTTTGTTATCGTTCTAAACATTATTAAGCCACTAAAATTTTCGATATCAAAAAAAACATTTGATTAAAAACACTATTCGTTTGTGCTACTGTTATCATCATGCATAATTTGGAAACAAACATGCGCTGCACCGTCTGTCTGTAAAAATCTTAGTCAACATGGTTCCCGAAAAATCCCGCGGGATATCGCCATGAATCCCGATTTGATGCTTATCCCGTGTACTGTACTGTGTTATCCCGAAAAAAGATTGAAACTGTCTGACAAAACGACAAAATGTAATGTTATACTAGTATCCATGTTAATTGTTATATCATGAGTAATAAACGTAAACAAACGCCCCCCTCCCCCTGCCCCGCACCTACATAATTACAAAGTCGACAATAGTTACGGATGAACACAATTCTGTTTAATTTATTTTCAAAACAGCAACAAGCCTAAATCGCTAAACATACGAGATTCTATCAAGTCAGGAGCTAGTAAATTACTAGAGCTTTATTTTTAGATTTGAGCCGGCTAGTTAATTGCTAGTGTTTTTTTTTTTGAGCCGGTCGATGACATGCAAAAAGTTAACAAAGTCTCCCGCGTTCTGTGGAAATCTGCAGTCCTAATTGTGGATATTGAACCCAAAATCCCAATGCAATATTCTCTACTCGAGACTGGTATTCATATGACCGTATTTTACGAAGAAAAATGAAAACTTACCGCTACATTGGTCCACTGATGTCTTCTCGTGTCATACAAGGGCGGATGCCCATATTTGGAAAGCTCGGGTGTTCCGTGCGTAGCGCTAGGGTCAATGACCCGCGGTTATCGAACACGCTGTTCCATTGTTCCATGGTTGTTCGAATGTTCCAAACGCGTTCTTTTTGTTCGATTTTTGGCTTAAAACGCAACTTTTTTTTACCAATTTTTTGCCAATAAAATCATTTTCTGACATCTATGTTGGCCAAAATGACCAAGGTTCAATGTCTAACGTATCAACCTACTAGCATGCTGAATTTCATTTTCCTCCAGGCTCTAATTACGAAAATATCTACGATTTTTAGGTGTTTGGAGAAGAAGAGGAGGAAATGAGCAAATATAATATGTTTTCCTTCGGTAAACATAAAAACAAAATTGTTGACTTTTGAACATTGGCCTTTGTGATTGTATGCTGAACCTTTTCACCCATTTTTTTCCACCCAGGAGCTGTACAGCCAGTCCTATGAGTTTGTCTGTGTGATGTTTGCATCCATCCCAAACTTCAAAGAGTTTTATGTGGAGACAGATGTCAATAAGGAGGGCTTGGAGTGTCTTAGATTACTGAATGAGATAATAGCAGACTTTGACGAGGTAAGAATGATTTAAGACATCAAACAGAATCTTGAAGATGTCAAGGTAACAAAATTTGCCCCTCAAATTGCAGAAAATAGCTTTTTTATCAGGTTAAGATGGCAAAATTCTGCCAGGGGAGATGCCCCTGGATTGTTGCTTAATCAACAAGATGTGACATCAAACAAAATTAGGATGACAGAAAAAATTCAAGCTGCCTAGAACTTTAATCTGGTATTAAAGTGACTGAAAAATGGACAATTCACTAAATGTGTAGTAGCAGATGACAACAAACAACAGTGATACAAGCCTGTTGTTTTCCCTCCTGTAGCTCCTGTCCAAGCCAAAGTTCAGCCATGTCGAGAAGATTAAGACCATCGGCAGCACCTACATGGCAGCAACAGGGTTAACCTCTACTACAGGCCAGGTCAGGGGTCATGAACCTTGACATTTTTCTTACTCATATAGTCTCAGCAACTTTATGAGTATATCATAATGCATGATATCAGTTATCGCTTACAGTGACAAAATAAGGAGGACAATCATTTGGTCCTGGATCAACAAAGGTTCAAAACTATCCTACGTCTCTCTGACAAATTCTATTTGAACTGCACCATAGCTCAACTGTGTAGTTTTACATCCAGTATAGTTGAATGTTTGATCATTGTTCCCACAGCAAGGTGTCTCCTATCCAGAGAAGTTACACCTGATGGGGAACATGGTGGACTTTGCACTGGCTTTGGTACAGAAACTACATCTCATCAACAAGCACTCTTTCAATGACTTCAAGCTCAGAATAGGTAATGTCAGATGCATCATTTGTTTAACACAAGCCAACATTTCCATGAGCATCTGTCACCTTCAGTATTATAACACCTAATTCTAGTGCACAGTCACATAAGCCCTGATGAAGATGGCAACTGGTCATCAAAACATTGACTCTTTTTAAACAATTTATGGTTGTGAATAAAAGAACTTTACTATTTTTCAGATTTATGTTGCAATACATGGTAGATGCAATGGTCTGTAGATTGGCTTTGATTATGGCAGCAGGAATATGGTTGAACTTTACAGTTTAACATTGTCTGAAATGATGCATAGTAGTATATTATTGCCATATTTTCCTTAGATGTGTTACTTAATTTTTGGTTCATGCTCCTTTGCCCTTTCTGTCATGGAAAAAGCAGAATGTTTTGCCTCATCATTAGAGGGATGCTTTACCTTCACTGTAAGCTTGCAGCATGTATGAAATTACTCAAAACTCTCCTCTGCTTTGCTTGACGTGTTAGGTATTAACCATGGCCCAGTGATAGCCGGGGTGATTGGAGCCAGGAAACCTCAGTATGACATCTGGGGAAACAGTGTCAATGTGGCCAGCAGGATGGAGTCCACGGGGGTCATGGGGTGTATACAGGTCAGCAACTTTGTGCATCTTTCAGGACATTTGAAAGTCACTGGATTTGCTAACCAAAATGGATTTGGGCAGGGCTTTAGCCAGCTCAATTTTTTTTTGTCAGCCCAGGTTCATGAATTGAACCTGGGGGAGATTGTCTGCAATCTACATGTAGGGACAAATTTTGTATTTTCAAGCCTATAAAAATGCAATTTCCTATGTTTTGAGAGGCAAATCATGAGGTTGAGAGAGGTAGTTGCCAGTCCTTTGGATATCTTCATATTATATTCTTACCCAAGATTTTTGTCGATTTTGTCTACCAAGGTTGACAGATTGGTTTAAAATTTTTTTCCGTCACACGCCACAGAGTTCCTGCAATTGACAGAAAAACGGGTGCTGGCTAGAGCCCTGATAGAGTAAAATCTAATGTGGTTTCAAGAGGTACAAAGGTGAAGTGGTTTGTCATTTAGTGCTGTCATTTGATGGAGAAATAATATTTTGGTAACCATCATAGATATTGCTTGCAGAGTGACATGTACAATGTGGTTAGTTTGAATGTCATTCAAAACATTTGTGGCACAGAAAAATGTCCTTTGGCACTTTGGCCAGTGGAATATAATTGACATAGGCTACATAGTATGTTGCTTGAAAACACAGTCCGGTTTGGGCTGTCTTATAAAGATTTATACTGCCATATAAAATGTTTTTCCTACTTTGTGACAGGTAACAGAAGAGTCTGCTCAGTTCCTGACAGAGTTGAACTACCAGTGTGAGTGCAGAGGACTCATAGATGTGAAAGGGAAGGGGAAACTGAAGACATATCTTATAGACACCAGCATGGCCACAGGGATGCAGCATATGGCAAACTATAGCCACCGGATGTCGCTGGAATAACTTTGAGAACAACACTGTGGAAACATTTTGAATTAAATTACACATTATTTGAACTGATTGGAAATTATACAAACCATTGTGACAGTGGAACAACATAACAGTTTGTATTTCTTGCAATGGGAAAGCTACAATGGAAATTCACTTAAACCTGTTTTGTTTGCTTGTTTGTTTATTTATTCATTTGTTTGTCTGAAAGAGAGACATGAGGATCATGGCAAAGCTCAGGACACTACAGACATTGCCAGAATCACTTCGGGACAGTCAAGATTCAAATTTGCCAGATCAGTCAGTAGTCCAGCAAAGATATGAGCCAACAGGAGAATACAATCAACATGTTAACATACTACAGTATGGTGTGAATTGTGATATCATCAACAGTAGAGGACTCAGGGATGCTATCTTAACAGACAGGACAGCTCTACATGTCAACTCTCGGATGCTGAGTGGAACTGGCAGATGTGGACTAACTTACTGAAAATGTGTCACATACTTGTCAATCTATTGCTGCCAATCACTACAGAAGGCTTAGGGCATAAATCCAGCCAAACATCCTATTCAAAAAAGGCTCTGGGGCAACAACATTGTCCTCCAGTAACTGTGCAGCTTAGTCTGGGGTGGTAGAAACAGAGAGTGACACTAGCAACATCTCATCATTTGTCAGCTTCAATACTTTGACCATGTCAATAATGCCCCCATGCTGATGCAGTTAGTACTGCGCCAAGCTTCCAGAATATTCTACTAGTAAATCTGCAAGGTGGCACGTTATGTTGTCAGTCAGTTGTACTTAAAGATATATGTCTCACTTCCACACGAGTATTTACAATAGGAGAATTTGTCAATCAAATCTCTACCTATCCGCCTGGTTTTTGTGAATGTTTGCTATATTCTTTTTCAACCCGATGGTGGCAAAATTTACATGGTCAATTTTGGACTATCCAACAAATCATACATATATATATATAATATATAGATTACACACTGGCCAACAGAGTGTCAGCAATGATGTTAACTACACTTGTACCTTATTCATAGTGATAATTATTGTATGTGCAGAGTAAAATGCTTTTTCATTCTAGAAAGTTTACATAATTTACTTGATTGATATGACAACCACAAAGGCCTTTTCTTTCATTATTTATTCTTTATTTTTTCTGACATAATCATTGTTACAGTAAAATTATCATAGTTGTGACTTGTAATTGCTGTTTTCCAGAGTATAAGTTTATTTTTGATCTAAAATATACATTGCAATGCACCAAAACAAAACTACAGGAGCCTGTTGATGTTCTTTTGTCAATAATCATGACGTGTGTGGTTTATATTTTCTTGAATCTTGTAACTGCCTTACTTTTGGAGGATTATTTCTTTGCCCTGGAATGTGGTACAGGTAAGACTTACTAGTTAAAACCTGACAGTGTTTCTGCCATGTTGTTCATGGGTCTGAGGTTGTTTATTGCAGTCTTTCATGCTTTTATAAGGTTTATGACAATCAGTTTCTAGACATAGGTCTGTGCATTGGAATATTCTAGCTGCAGTGCAATTTAGTTGTTTCTTTCATTTTTCTACTCATTTTTCTATTATTTCTTACGTAGAAAATTTCCTTGCATTCTGGGCAAACTAAACGAATATGTTGATAAGCTATGCATTGGTCATGTCATTGTAAGATGAACTAAATATCATTTAAAGTCCCTGATACATTGTACTAACATCAACATATGTGGAACATTTGCCTGTGATTCGCTTCAGTCACTGTACAGAGATTTTATTAAAAGCCAAATTTTTCTGACATGTGGTTGTAATGTTTATTCTTGAAAAAAATCTTAAAATCTAAAACGGACATCCATATTTTATCTTCTTGACCTACCCGCATATCAAATACCGTTAAAATCCATTCAGGCCTTCTTACTTTAAGTTGGCCTCTAAGTTCTCTAGCCTTACGTCAAACACTCGGACAGGAGGAAGCTCCTTGTATCTAGTGGTACACAAATTTCCTGCACCTGGTGTGGTTCCCTTAATTGAGGTAGATCTAAAAGTTGAGGTAGGTTACGTTAGTGCACTGACACTTGGATGGTTTTGTGGATGTCTATCTGTAACGTTACATCTCCCAGTTGCAGCTTGTGATACATAAACTTTCTGTGCCTGGCATGGTGTGGTTCAATCTCCAAACGGAGGTAGACTTAAAAAGTTGTGGTAGCCTGAAGTTTTGTGGATGTTCATCACTGTAGTGTGCTTTTTTCTCCGTGTTGTGCGGATGTTGCGTGTTCTGTATGTGTCTCTCCTGGTTGCGGCTAGTGGTACACGAACTTCCTGCGCCTGGCGTGGTACTCCTTGTCCTGGAAGCACTGCCGCATGTACCCCAGCTCCTCCTGACGGTGCTGCTCTAGGATGGACCAGAGGGACGAGGTGGCCGCCCGCTTGACCCGCAGGATCTCTCCGGCCTCAGCCTGCAGACGGAGGCACTTCAGGTGGATCTGGGCGTTCAGCTCGACCGCATCCGACCCGATCACGTCGTCCAGCATGCCTGGGACAGACACGGGAGGGAGAAAATAGGTTTGGACGTGTACCTACAAAATCAGCAAACCATGTCCCAGACACACCCCCATGAACCACCTACAAATCTGATCCCATCTCCCTCACCCACCCCATGCCCAGACCCACCCATGCCCTGACTCACCCATGCCCTGACACACCCATGCCTAGACCCACCCATGCCCTGACACACCCACATCCCTGACTCACCCATGCTCCTGACCCACCCACATCCCTGATCCACCCACACCCCTGACCCACCCACACCCCTGACCCACCCACATCCCTGACCCACCCACATCCCTGACCTACCCATGTCCCAGGCCTCTGGGGCGAGCACTGGCTGGAGTCGGGTGGTGAGTTCCTCTGCCATGGGGAATCCCACCCTTTGCGGCAGGGAGTAGGTCCAGTACTCGGACCCGAACAGCGCCATCTTGCGGTAGTGTGGGTTCAGCACCACACCGGCGTGACTCACGACCTGTGGAAACATGACGCCATGTGTCAGCTGATTGCAAGCTGGTACGTTTTAGCAGGGCCAGAGGTGGGTGCCCATCTCGCCTGGGAAAGGCACTTTACAACTATTTCTTCACTCACTTCATGACACAGCTTTGGTTGGGGATGTTCTCTCTGATGGGATGTAAAGCTGGAGGTCCCATGATTGAGGAGAGCCACACCTCAAGCATGCAGTGATCAAAAGGAACAGGGCTTCTTCCCAATGTTTAGCTCTTACAGCCCAGTCTTATGTAGCCAGTGTGTACTTTCTGTGCAAAACTGGTATGTTATACTTAAAGGTGGTTTACCAGTTGTGCAAAAACAAAGCTGCCTCAAACCAGTTTAGTCGTCTCAAACCAGTTTCACTCACCCGATCTGCAGCAAGCGCCATCATGACACCGCCAGCTCCCGCGTTCCCCTGCAGCACTGAAACCGTCACCTTATTCCGCATCCGGAATATTGCCTTCACCACGTCATTGATGGCTGTGATGTTAGCCCAGGATTCGGCGATGGCACATTCGGAGCTCTCGATGACGTTCAGGTGGATTCCGTTGCTGAAGAAGTTGTGCCTAAATATGGGAAACAAAGGTTTTATGCCCAAATATGGGAAAAATCAACATTTTAAGTATTGGTAAACATCAACATGTGCGTTGCATTGTCCCCTAAAGTTGCTCGGGTCAGGTTGATAAAGTTAATAAAGTTAATAGATTAGTACAGTTAAGTTAGTGAAGTTCACAGCTCACCTGCCTATCAACTCGATTACTAGAGTTAATAAGTTAGCGAATTTAAATTATCAAAGCTCACAAGCCCATCACTGAGCAGTCAGAATCTTGCTCCACCGTCCACAGAACCTGCTCAAGCCATGTTGATATGTTAAGTTGATAAGTTGATAAAGTTGATAAGTCAGTACTTACCCGCCCATCAAGGCGACCACGGAGCAGTCTGGATCCTGTTCCGCGTCCCACAGAACCTGCTCCAGCCGCTTACACTGGTCCGTGCTCATCGCGCCGTTGTAGAAGTCGAAGTGCACGTAACAGACGCCGTCTTGGCGCGTCGTCCAGACGTCCTGGAAAGTCTCAGGTCGGGTCCCGTAAGGAAGGGGGTCGGAGTGGCTGACAGGAAGGGGAGGGACGTCAGCACAAGGCAGGACAGACGTTGCGGGAAGCTTCAGGCTGCTTCTCTGGGGGAGTCCTGCGAGGGCGGGACAGTTTTCTTGTGGGGGGGGGGCTGTGAGGGGGGAGAAGGGGCATCATCAGTGTTAGATTTAGAACATGTACTTAGGGTGGTCAGGAAGGGTGGCTGAGGACTTTGGGGACATCTTAAAAATACTACTTAGGATTACCTATGGTCATGGCCTCCACTTATTGATGAGAGAAAGAATATATAAAAGATATAAGAATAGGCCATAAGACTTAAGCCATACTTTTAAGATGGGAGATCCAGATGGCATCTTCCCGATCTTTACAGGCCACCAAGACAGCACTGTTCCTTCTCGCGATGATGTCACCAGGGGTAGCATGCCCCGCCCGCTCCTTCAGTTGCCGCACCATGTCACGATTTCCCTCCACACATGCGCCGAACAGCAAAACTTCATGCTGCTGCAGCTGGCCTTTAAGACAATTTACAGATATCAATTTTAAACTAGGAAGTTAATATCTGCATACAATCATCATGTTTACTTTGACATGGTCTAGCTTAACAACCTACTGTTCTGTTTAATCTTACTTGTACACATTCATACATATAATGACCAGATGAGCATTAAATTTTATTCATACATACAATGAGCCCTCCAACTTTGTCTTGCCATAATGTAACCCAAAATGACAGGATATCTGCTACAGCACCAGTTACCATGGTGACAGCCGTTCAGGTCATCGGCCTTAATTGGAATGAAAGAAAATGGAAGAATGGAAGAAAGGAAACAGAGCGAAAACAAAGATAAACATAACAAACTTCTGACCTTGCACAGACAGACGGAGCAGGCCCATGGCGCCTGGCTGGGAGTCGCAGGCGCGCACAACTCTCGCCACGTCCTCGGCTGGCTGTGTCCAGTCCACCTGTCGGTCCTCGGCTGTCAGCTTCCGCCTCAGCTCACCTTTCACCTGGAGTCAGACAACAAACGGCTTTTCATGTCAGAACTGTCATCATAAAGGCACTCTTTCGTAAAGGAGCACATCAGCAGAATGTACTGTGCAAAAAACAATTTTTTTCTTTTTCAAGGATTTCGTTGGGTGTTTGGTCAACGTTACATCAGAATTTTGCCCATTGCACACAATATCTTTTCCGGCTACTAGACTTAAAGACTTTCTGTCAGTGACTTACAGCATATAAATCTGTACTGAGATACAGGCCGCTGACCTAGGATAATGCTACAGATACTGCACTTGCCAATTTGATACTGTTATGATAACATCTGCTTGGAGATTAGATTCAAAAGCAATGAAAATCACAAAGCAGTACCTCTGGGTGTGAGTAGTCTAGCGGGGTGGGGGGCGTGCCTTGTTCCAGGGCTTCTAAGGCCCCCTGCACTGCCAGAGCCGCCGCTTTGGTCACCTCCTTGCCGTACAGACTAGACTTGGTCGCCTGGCGGTTCACGGGAAACTTGCAGGCTGCCCAGATGTCGCCGGCATCCATCTCATCTGCTGCCTGCAGAACAGTCACGCCCCACTCGGTGGCGCCCTCCTGCAGAGTAGTTATGGCAGCAAAACCTTGATGAAATGGTTGCAGAAGTGGCAACAGACATCTACACATACATACACTTGTACGTATTTGTAACGTTCGCAGAGGGAAAAATATTGTTTTTGCTCCATTTTTCTTCTTTCAATACAAACAAATAAGGTCAATGACCTAGATCAGATAGCTGTCACCATTACAAGTACTAGCAACTGGTGCTGTAGTAGACATTCTATGGTGTTGGAATACATTCATTAAGTAGCAAATGGCAGGACTGAGTTGGAAGGGCTGGTCACTATACATAAATGTGTTGAAGATGAAGATGAAAAACAGTGAGTATATAAACATTCAATTATGTGTTTAACTTACTTTTCTAGAGTCTGGTTATGTAAAGTTATCCATCTAGTGAGAGTAGACAAGCGGAGTCTGACCTTCAGTGCCCAGTCGATGGAGGACGGCCCCCTGTCCCCGGGGATGCCCGGATGTACGATGAGGACGGGTCGGGCCGGGTTGTTGTACAGGCTGGGCGGGACCCGGCGGGTCAGGAATGGGCACAGTACCTGGCAAGGGAAGAAGAGGTTGCACACTTCTTTATTGTAAAGTGCCCTCTAGCTGTCCGCACATAAACCTTGCTAAGGGCTTATACAGGAGCAAGAAAAATCAATTAAAAGGCATTTTTGCAAGCTGTTTGAAGTCAATGTAGTGTATAATTTTGTTATCTATATGTATATTGTATTGTAAACATTAACTCCGTGAAGAGTAGTACAATTTTGTGTCTAATGAAGAGTAAACAAACAAACAAACCAGGTCCGGCTTGTCCGCCTCTGCCGCCTTCGTCATCTCCTCGCCACGTGGGTTCTCGTGCACAGTCACGTGATGGCCACGTGACACCAGCTCCAGGTACAGCCGCTGGGACAGACCGTTGAAGGAGTTGCAGAGGAAAGTGATTTTCTGTGGTTTTCCCGCCTTTTTAGTCGGATCTGGGGCGGCAAAGTCGACCCATGGGAGGGCTGTGGGCTTGGAAGGCTCACGGGTAGGCAAGGCTTGCTGGGACGGCTGCCATGGTGCTTGCGGGGATGCCCGTCGTCGCGGTGGTTGCTGGGAAGTCGGTCCGTGCTGTGATGACGTCGTCGCAGCGCGAGTTGTGACTTGCATGCGCCTCATGGAGCGCCAGGCGGTGCCGCTGGTCACGTTGGGGATTCTGATCATTTTCCTGAGACTGGTGAGAGACTAGAACAAGTTCGCAACTTGAGCATCACGCTTAGGTTGTTGTGCCTCAAATCTAGCTATCATAATTTGGAGCATGCAGTTATGACAGGTATTGTGCAGCACCAAATGCGGATTTCAAAACCAAGCAAAATATAGGGATATCTCATGGTTTAGTTCGTCTTCCTAACACGTCTTAAAGTTTGAAAACAATTTTCAGACACTCCCGACCGATTACCCTTTGTCGCCATTGTTAGTCAGACGCCAGCGTAGTAAGCCAAACTTTTGAATTGGAAGCCATGCTATTCTTACCTTATTACCAGGTACTACTGCAATGAGGTTTTCCCTATAACCTCATTGTCCTTGCTATAGCTAGGTTTACAATGAAATATCTGACAAAGAATTCGAAGGTTCTAGGGAAATTATGAGATGGCATGCACTTAGCATTCCACCACGGCCTTTGTTCTTTTGTTCCCCTCCAACCAATGCCATTATAAATTTAGATAATGTCCTTGCTAACACCAAACGCTGAGTTACAAATATGGGATAGGGTACGTACAATACAAATAGGACGGATACTACGCAATAAACTACGAAACAAGCTGTACAATCTATAATCTACGGAGACCAACGACTACACGTGAGAACGTACCTGGATCCTGCGTCTGGAATGAACTGGAACCCAAGCGGACCAGCACACCTTGCGCGGGGCGTCAATCCAGCCCTCTCACCATGATTGGTTCACGGACTGGGATGTGCAAGCTCCGCCCATAATGGTCTAATTGACTCACTGATTAATCACTAATTATGTAGGTCGTACGTCACGGCCATTGCAACGAACTGTGCGAGTCAGTCTGCTCAAGGAGGTTTAAGAGTTTTAAACCTCTGTGGTCTGGTCAAACATTTTTTTGTCTTGTTTATAATTTGGTTGTAAATATTGAGATTGACTAGATTATGAGATTATGGGGTGTTGACTAATACTCAAAGTTCAATGCAAATTCTAAGGACGTTCTATCCTTACAAATTCACGCCCGACAGACCAAGTCACCATGGACATTCTACACATTGAAGCTCCTTGGACAGACTAACAACGTGGGTTCCAAGTCAGTAAAATTTAGCCAAAGAGGGAGAATTTTCCAGTGATGGAAATGAAACCCCAATACGGTGGACCCACTACCCTGGCCAGTCGGATTCTATTTTGCACCCCCCCCCCCAAGGAAGGCCTGATGGAGGCTACTATTATGTTTACAAGCTTAGAGGAGAGCGTGTTAATAGATTCATAAGACAGAACGGGTGTTATTTACTCAGGCAAGGCGACAAGAACAAGCCAGCAAACAGGGTGGGCGAGCACGATGAATAATTTAGCCGGCATAAATTAACGCGTTTAACAAGTAAAGAGATCCGCTGTTGTTTATAATGATAGCGCAAGTTCAGTGTTCTTTTTTTTCGAATTCGAGGATCTTTTGGTGGCTACTTTATACAGGTCAATACTAGTATCGTCACGACACCTTAAGATCTGTTGGCATTTGGCTATAAAAGGTGTGCGTGGCAAAAGGTGTTAGTACATGTTTCTGCTTTAATTGTTGCTCCTCACAGGGAGCCGTCAGATTTTTATTACCATTAGATGTAATCATTTTTCTGCTGGATTTAAGACCTTAAATTTTTGCTTCATTAGGGCGAGTGTGTAAGAGGTCGTCAGCACTGGATCCGGACGTCCAGTACTGAGGCAGCTTCAGCGCTGGAAAACCCCTATCAGCACTGGCAACCGAGTGCTGAGACTATGGTTAGTACTCTCAGCAACAAAGAGGAAGCGAGCTGAATGCCGTTTCCGGGTACCCCACCCCTTTTCAGTTACTTTTGTACATTTGTGTAGTTAGTGTTTGGTCTGGTTTGATGCAACTTCGTTTTGCGGTGTCGCATTGCAGGTACTTCCTAACGAAGGAAGGGACGCTTGCCGCTGTAGTTTGTTTGAACCGCCTGAAATCCCCCATGGCCAGGAGTTAGGCAATGCCCCAGATGGACAGTGTGTGGCGTGAGGTGTGGCGAGGGACGGTCGCCAAGGTGTGTACTCGCCGTTTTCTCGCTGGAGTTCCATTGCCCAGTTTGGTAGATCGGTAAGGGAAGCAGATCGTTGCGGGTTACGCCCGCGGCCTCGAGCTCCGCTCTCGACGATTTTCCATGGCCAGTAGTAGGTGTTTAGTCGCGAGGTCGGCGAAGATACATTCTGTACTAAAACGCTCTGATAAACTTGCCCCTCCGTCGATTGAGACGGTTTTGCAAGATCTGGCATGCTCCGGATGTGTGTGGCATTCGCCGCCTTTCCGTAAAACGTTACGCGCTGTTGGGATTCGGTTCTTCCATACGCAGCTGTAGCTCGGCTAGATGTCTTCTTGAGATGGCGCGAACTTCTGCCCAGGCTGCCATGGTAACGGGAGGAGTCTGCTGCCCTTCCGTAGAACTTCACCTGATCCATGGATTTTGGTTCTCCATACAGAGTTTTACGTCGGCTGAGATGGCGGGAATGTTTGGACTGGCTGCCGAGGTAGATATTGCGGCTCTCTCCCAAAACTGCAGGGAGCGTCAAATCGACTGCAATGCCGTAGAATGGGAGCGGGGCATCATCATCATCGTTGTTGTCGCTGTCTGGTATGTTACAGTACGTCGGTTCGGTGGAGGGAAGGGCAGCAGGCAGTGACTGACAGGAGACTGCGTCCTCCCGTCCGTCCTTCCGTGTGCGTGTTCTAGCGGGGAGCTTCGTGAGGCAGGCTGATCTGTTCACATCAGACATGCCGCCATCTGGGATTTCCCAGTACGTGTGGTGGACGAGGTGGGCAGCTTCGTCCGGGATCTCGCAGTAGGTGGGTTCGACTGAGCGTAAGGTCGTAGGCAGGGATCTGCAAGGTACTACTTGGCGGTGTGGAACGTCGCTGTGTGGGTGGGGAATGGCAGGGAGGGAAGCAGACCTTGCCCGCCCAGATGTCGCATGCGGTACGATGCGGGCTCGGTCGTCCTTGGTGTTGCTTAAGTTTAACACCCTCTTCAGCATCACGACGATGAGTACCAGACCTAGACCTAATAACGACACAATCGGGATGGCGGGATAGATCGAAGTGTCGTCTGGGGCAGGTGTGTTCAAGACGGTACTGACTTGCGGAGTAGACGCCGGTGACGTAGTCTTCAGGTCTTCTGACGTCAACACCACCTGAGTCTGGTTCCTCCGTGCAGATGTTTCATTGGATGGCGGGCAATGCCAATGGCCGGAATCTCGACGACATGTTTTGTTGTTCCTCTTTTGGTCTTCTGGAGGGACAGTAGTGAGCACTAGCCGAGTGATGTTTCCATTGGCGAGCACAAGGCAGGTTATATTTCTATCGTTTGTTTGGGTGAAGTTTTTCAGGTTGTCAGTGGCTGAGCCATTCGTGCTTGTGTTCTGTGTTGTCCGAAACAGAGTAAAGGCAAGGCCGCTCATGGTTGCGTTCCCCTCCCATAGTGACTTCAAGTGCATGCGTAAGCCATCCTGTAAAGCCACAAGCAATGTGCCATTTTGTTCCCATCCCTGTCTACACTGGGCTGTGTCGCCATGGGGTGTGTGTTGTTTGGAAGATCCAGTCTTCAACAAGACAACAAAATGGGCTCGACTCTCTGTCAAGATGTTTGACAAACCGTATGAGCTCGAGATGTTTTTTACTAGACCGGGGTCATACACATTCGATACATTACTAGTATACCCCAAAGTCTGTTCATTGTTTAAAGGGTCGTGAGTGATCATACAGAGGAGGTTGTTGGAAACCATGAGTGACACGTATTGCCTTCTGATGATGCGTTTGCGCTGTTCATCCATGTGGTTGTAGAGATAAAGGCTCCACGCCTCATCTCGCACCACCGAGTCACGAACCGTGCCCAGCCTCTCGCGAACAACGCGAATCAGGAGAGGGGCATTCCTCAACCCCCAGAACGTGTCCCCGTCCAGAAACGGAAAGTTCCCACCTAGAGTCAAATCGGAGAGACCATCGAGGTACTGGAATGCATCCAGAGGAATGCTGCTTGATTCCAAGTGGAGCTCTGCTATTTCCTGGAGCCCAGGAAACCAGTCTGGGTCTACAGTCTGCAGCGGATTGTTCTCTAGATTCAAAATTTCAAGCAAACCCAGGTCCATGAAGGACCCTGCTTCCACCCTCACTATCTCGTTATTGGACAAGCTCAGCATGTGGAGACTTTTCAAACCAGAGAACCAATTCTGCCTGATGTGAGTGAGTTTGTTATAGTCCAGGGCCAACATCCAGAGGCTTGAAATTCCGGCCAGCACATTCTCTTCAATATCGGCGATTTCGCATTTCACTAGGGCAAGAGTCGCTGTACACCTAGGGCAGAGACCCGCCAGTGTTTTTACCGATACAAATCCCACTGGATACCCCACTACTGCAACCACACCTGTATACCCGGTAAGGCAAGGTATTACCTGTGGTACGGCAACAGTTTCATTTACGCCCTTGCACACAGTCCATATATGGAAGGGTACCCACTTCGCCAAAGACCCGCCAAGATTGGATCGTATGTGCTGAGCTATAGGCACAGGTCGGCTTGCTTTTCTACACTGCTGAGGACAGAAGCTACCAAAAGCCGTACAGGCATACACCGCCAAAACCAGGACAAGTAAGGCACTGCCTTCTTTCCGAGAAAAAATTTGTTGACCGAACGCCATTTCAGAGGCAGTGCTTTTTTTCTAGATTCTATTCAAAGGCAGGAACTTGAGGATATGGAAAGGAAACTCGAACCTAGCGACAACGTCGTATACCCGGTCTATGGACGCAGTTTGGGCTGCAGTCCTACTAAGACGCCACCGACGCCATCACTGTTTGGCGATGGACATTCAAGAAGATGAAGATGAAGAAGAAGAAGATTCAAAGGCTCTAAACTGACCTTGCTTGCTTGCTTGCTGTTCCGTGGAAGATCACAATGGACCTGTAATGTGGAGATACTAAATTTTCGTCATCACTATCGTCGTCATTTCTCCACATTTACAGAAAAAAGATAGCGCAGGGTTCGCAATACCTTTTTCTCAGGTTGCCCATGTAGCCCAAGCCAAAAGCGCGGTTGCCCATCGAATATTTCAGGTTGCCGTCAATACCGACATTTTATTTTAGAAGGCAAGACGTAAGCCGTCACCTGTGAAGGTGTGGCTCACAAGCTGGCTGAGGAAGGACACGGTCCATCTCACGAGCCTCAAGCTGGGCCGCTAGAAACTTGTAAAATGTTGCTTTGTTTGTAAAAAAAATGACAACTTGCGCGCCGGGCAACCTGGCGTCTCCAAAAAGTATCGCACAGAAAATACGACTTGCTCTCGCGAGGGCGAGAGCGGGTATTTGGAACTCTGCTCCTTTCAAATTTCTTATTCTCCTAACGCTACGAATGATGTCTGCTCCTTTCAAATCATAAGACCCGTACATTTCCTAGTACAGTCTAAGAAAAGAGAAATGTTTGTACACTTACCTTCCTTATAAGTTTTTCGGCTTCTTGTCGCTGATTTTGTCAGTCACTATCTTGTTGCTGAACTGGCTGTTACAGTTGATATCTCTCTGTCTCTCTCTCTCTCTGTCTCTGTCTCTCTGTCTGCCTCTCTCTCTCTTTCTCTCTGGAGAAGATCGTTGCCTAATGTCTAGTTCCTCCGCCGCTCTCTCTTTTATATATTCCTGTGTTTTCCATTTTAATCAGAGAACCAACTCCTCTTATTGGTTAGAACCATGTCCAAATCGGGCAAAGAAGGCCTTAACATTTTTTTAAATCTTCTATGCAGACACATTAATTACTTAGCAGATGAAAATGGAAACTTATATAGAATATAATGCCCCGCTTTTATTACATGATTGCAACACCAAAAGTAGTTTTATAAAAAAAGTTGTGTAGACAAATGAAATCAGAAATGTAACTAGGTTACCACACCGACTTCAAACGATACTTCTAAATTGATTTGTCTACCCCGTGCCTTACAAGGCTATATTAATTTCACCTTTATCTCACTTTTGTATGTATAAATATAATTGCAAGATTAAAAGCGTTTTTGTGAAAAAAGACGTTGTGTAGACAAATGAAATCAGAAATGTAACTAGGTTATCACTCCAAATCAAACGATGTCATCAAATTGATTTGTCTACTCGGAGCCCTATAAAGCTTTATTTATTTGTCTGGACACTTTTAATCTTTCAAATTCGGGAAAATTTGTAACCGCCGTCCACGCGTGACCTCTAACCTTATATGTGACTAGTGTTAGGCAACACACGTCGACAGAACGTACTGCGCCTGGGCGAAGCCCGGATTTTTTTCAATGTTTTTTCAATCAGGATTTCGCCCGTTGCAGACGATATTGTTTTCGGTACAACACTGGTAGAATTCTTTCGAAGTGCTATGCACGAAT
Source organism: Branchiostoma belcheri (assembly GCF_001625305.1). Lineage (NCBI taxonomy): Eukaryota > Metazoa > Chordata > Leptocardii > Amphioxiformes > Branchiostomatidae > Branchiostoma > Branchiostoma belcheri. The sequence goes on from NW_017804231.1 coordinate 1,404,169, forward strand.
TTTTGCATTACGGGTTTCGCGCAGGTGCAGTACGTTCTGCCGACATGCTGTTCTAAACCATTTGGATGTGGGACTTGCATATATTATATGTAATGATCAATGGCTGGTACATTGTAAGCCACGGTCTCCAAAAATTATGAATTAGCCGGCAAGAGCAGCTAAAATAAATAATCAGTGAAGCTCCCTTGGTCTGATGATAGTCGCTGTAAGGCATATGTACGCGTTAAAAAAAACTAAGTCTCCTACATGCCCCAAATCATAAAAAGTCCATTGCTCTTTTCTTGACTTATCCTCTTTGAAAAAAATTGCCAAGGACGCCCCTACACAAGGGGCTAGGGTCGCCAAACCTAGGGGCGCGTAAAAACACGTTCGAGCGTAACAGTATACCCGGCTTGTTTTGCCGTGAGTCAGAGACAAAATCTCCATAGGGTCATGGGTCGATCTTAGTCAAAGACAAACCAAACAAAACACAACTCAGCCGAAACCCTCTCTTTCTTCTTGTTTTCAACTGTTATGAGATTTTTAATGTGCACTATTGTGTCTCGGGTATTAGTATCACACTTCTGCAAACTCAATATTACATGATAAGTAATATGACACTTATGGCAACTATCCGCCCTACCTTTGTCAGCGGTAACACGGCCGTGAGATAGATACCTGACAGTACAACAACACACAGTCCATTGTGTTTTCTTATTTTCGCTGGAATTATTTTATCTGCATCCCTTTCTCCTTCATATTTGTGCATTCTATAATTTTGCCTTTCTGTTCGTACCAGAAATAAGTTAATGTGCTACCCAGTGTTCAGAAAGTTACGAAAATGATCATATTACAAACAGTCTTTGTACTTGGTGCTGGGGTTGATGACATTGAAGCCATACAGCGTTACCCAGTCTTTTTATGCAGGAATGTGGGTAAACAATACCCATACAGGCAGTTGGCGCCAGACGCGCAAGACGCTACTGAAGTAGGGACAGACACAATCGAGGGTATACAGGTATGTCGCGTTGCTTTCTGAGATGTTACTAGACGATTATGTACTTAAGCTGTGTAGGTATAATTTGACAGTTAAAATATCCAGTACGCAATACCGTCATAAGGTTCTAGGGCCCTGTTCTTTCTACTTCAAGGTTGGTAACGTTGTATCTGTAGTATACCTTTTGTAGAAACCTTAACTGTGTTCTCGATTGAATAAAACAGATTGATAATGTTTGTCCATCGTATGTTGATGAAGATCTTAATGTAGCCCTTGTATAAGTATACGAATGGAGGATTTATCGTTTTTTATACACCTATAGCGTTGTGTATTTCGATAGATAAATACACAACGTTGTTTTCTTTTATCGACATAATATGCCCCCCCCCCCAACCCACAAATCCCATTATCATTCTAACTCTTCACCTCACATACACATGTACGATAGTCGATTTCTTGTCAATGTCTCTGTCAAAACTGTGAACATTATTACGGCGTTTACAAGACTTAGTGTTCACGTCGTTGTCGTTAATGATCGAGGACCCAGGGTCTTGCCATGCCAATTAGAGGGTGGCGTATCGTAAACAGTAGCGTGTTCGGTTTAGTACCGAAAGGTCCCGGGTTCAAATCCTACCATGTCACTGATCTTGTGCCCTTGGAAAGGCACTTTACACGGCTTTCCTCACTCCACTCAGGTGGAAATGAGCACCTAACTTCGGTTAGGGACGTCCCTCGGATAGGACGTTAAATGGAGGTCCTGTGTTTGGGGAGAGTCACACCCCACGCACGTTAAAGAACCCACCGCACTTATATCGAAAAGAGTAGGGGTCCTTCCCGGTGTGAGTGGTTCAAACCTTAAAGTCTGGTCTTACGCAGATTGTACTTACATGTAGAAAACTGGTGTGTTACGCCTTAAAGGCGGTTTACCGGTTACGCGAAACAGACAAACAAACAAACAACTGTTATATATACTACAGGAAACGGAAGGTCAAACATGGCGGCAGGTCAGACCCTCCAGCCTCAGACCGTCGACGGTCGCCTCCAACTTGACCTGAGTAACCAGGGTCTGACGTCCATCCCGGAGGAGGTGTTCGATATCGCTGACTTGGAGTTTCTAGATGTGTCCAACAACAAACTAACCAGCATCCCGGAAGCCATCGGTCGTCTGCGGAAACTTTACCGTTTGGACGCTAACGGAAACATGCTTACAAGGTTGCCACAGGCGATCGGCACCTTGCAGAAAATGACATCCATGCGCATTTATTCTAATCACCTGATAGAGCTTCCGTCAGAGATTTGTTCTCTTTCCAACATTGAGCTGTTACATGCTGGTTATAACAAGCTTTCCACCTTACCCCCTGGTGTCGAAAAGTTGCAGAAATTGACAGACCTTCGCATTAATGATAATCAGTTAACAGAGGTTCCACCAGGGGTGTGTTCTCTGTACAACCTTGAGGTGTTTCATGTTGGTAACAACAAACTTTCCACCTTTCCTTCTGTTGAAAGGTTGCAGAAATTGACAGACCTGCGATTTTATGATAATCAGCTGACAGAGTTTCCAGCAGGGGTTTGTTCTCTGTACAACCTCGAGGTGTTGCATGTTGGTAACAACCCATTTTCCACCTTTCCTCCTGGTGTAGAAAAGTTGCAGAAATTGAAAGACCTGCGTATCTTTGCTGCTAGGCTGGCAGAGCTTCCGCCTGGAGTTTGTTCTCTGTACAACCTTGAGGTGTTGCATGTTGGTAGCAATCGATTTTCCACCTTTCCTCCTGGTGTCGAAAAGTTGCAGAATATGACAGATCTGCGCTTTGATAACAATCAGCTGACAGAGGTTCCACCAGGGGTTTGTTCTCTTTACAAGCTTCAAGTGTTGCATGTTGGTAGCAACCGATTTTCCTCCTTTCCTCCTGGTGTCGAAAAGTTGCAGAACATGACAGACCTGCGCGTTAATGATAACCAGCTGACAGAGGTTCCAAAAGGGGCTTGTTCTCTACCCAACCTTGAGGTTTTAGTTGTTGCCCGAAATCCCATCAGATGTTTCCCCAGTGACGTCACACGGCTCTCCAGGCTGAAGACTCTTGATGTGGAAGGTTGTGAATTTGACGAGTTTCCAAAACAGGTGCTGCAGCTGAAGACACTGGAGGAACTGTATGCTGGACACTGCAAGTTGGGCATTGTCTCAGATGAGATGGGGAACCTACAACACATGTGGTGCTTGTCACTGCATGATAACCTCCTCAGAGATCTCCCTAGCTCCATGCGCAACCTGCACAACCTACGGGAGGTCCAACTCTGGAACAACAAGTTCGACACTTTTCCAGAAGTCCTGTGTGAGCTACCTGCACTGGAGAAACTGCACATGAGGTGGAACAACATCGCCAGGCTCCCAACCGCCCTTCACCGAGCCGAGAAGCTGAAGGGTTTGGATGTTTCTGACAACCCCTTGGCATACCCTCCACATGATGTGTGTAGACAAGGGACCGGTGCTATCATGGCCTTCCTGAAAATGGAAGCTGAGAAAGGTAAGTCGTGTTTGCAAGTTTCAACTTTAAGCCATTGAAAGAATACCAGTAGTAACATTAAAAAGCTACATTATGTAGGACACAAAAAGTAATTTTTTGTCATTTCTTTACAAAGTAAGTTGAATCAACCTTACTCCATTGCAAATAAGTGCAATTGTAGAAAGTGGGGGTGACAAAATATGACGCCTCACAGCACGCAAGTCAAAAGTGTGTTCAAAGCTGGAAACACAGCTGTCAGCCATGTTTGTTTACATTCTGGTAGTTTGTGTTGGCACCACAAACTGAGTGCACCTGGTGCGGGCTGTTTTTGTGCCAATTATAAATGTCAGAAATGTGAAGTAACTGCACAAATGTGTTGAGAAGTGGAAGTGGATTATAATCACACTAAGGTTTTTTTCAACATTTCAACTTTTGGTGCAAAAATGTTACATAATGCCTTTAAAGCTACCGCGGAATGAAAAAGTAAACAATTCAACCTGCCTACCAATGATAGATGACTTATCTCTAACTCTACGCATTCAATATCTATACTGTTTCTGTTTCCAAGGTATTGATGAAAAGGTCCGTCAGGCCTTCAACCGTCTGTCCGTGAAGGTGAAACAAGCCCAGTGGAGACCTCTCGCCAGGAGCTTAGGGTTCAACAACACGCAAATAAACGCCATCAAGGTGAGATGATCATCATTTTCGCCACTTTGTGCATTTGTAGGGAAACCAATACCTCTATGATAAGCTCCCATGTCTCTGAATCCGAATTCTTTATCCGCGTAAACATACCGCTGATACATTTTTGTCTTCGGTGCTATTATATTGTGGAGAGAATTCATTTCTCAAGCTAACCGACATCTCTCACACCACAGTCGTCCCACAGTAAGACATATGGAGCCGGATATATAGTTCCCATTTAGAATTTTTTATTCTTCCATTTCCAAACATAACCACTACACAGAGACACTAAAATGCCATCTAAAGAAAACATCTGATATTTTCCCTGACATCTAAATTTTAAAGTACCTCTGATCGCTATACTACATTTTCATTATCTTGTTATCATATTTGTATGTATTTGTAGTTATTGAGTATGTAATTTTATGATTTAAAGGACGACTAATAGACGCATGTTGTTTTACTAACAGAGCAGCCTAGTAAACAAAACTAACGTATCTTTCAGACGAGCACCCCAGACGACGTTTCTGATCAGGTGTACCAGACCCTGGTACAGTGGAGGGTGAGGGAGGGTGAAGCGGCCACACTGCCCGCCCTGGAGCAGCACCTGAGAGATCTGGACTTTCAGCAGCTAGCGGAGCAGCTTACGCCGGCACCCGGGGTAGGATACTGTTTATTTGTCAGTTTCATGCGGACTTTTAGGTGGCCTGGATGCCAGACTCATAGCACACTGTACCGAACGTATCTCAGTGTGCACTGAGATACTTTGGGTTCAGTGTGCTATGGTCAGCTGGCATCCAGGCTAATATTTAGCCTAGCCTCCTTTGCAGACTTGTAGGGCGCTGCGTTATTATTTTTTTCGGTGAGCCCCGCGAGTTTATATAATACGCCGCGGAGGGACGATTTTGCCGCCGAGGGAGTTTTGCCGGGGAGGGACGTTTTCGCTACATAACTTTTGTCTTTCCCCGGCAAAACTCGGTAAAATCGTCCCTCCGCGACATAACTCGCGCCACTCACCGAAAAAAAATAACGCCGCGTCCTACAAGTCTGCGAAAGAGGCTAATAGGCCGTCTTAACGCATTCAAGCCAGAATTCAGGATTAATGTGGCTCCGTCTAAACGCTCCCAGCCACATTGAAACCGGCTCGATCCCAAACCACCTCCGGGAGGTAATTTCGAACTGGCTTCAGGGCATGGCGACTTGCAATTGAGTCTGAACACCTGAACGCAACGTATTTGACCTTAGCTTCGACGAAAATAGCTTAACTAACATTTGCAGCGTTTCCAGTTAACTGTCTTCAAATCTGTTAATAGTTCTCGGTACGGGTAACCCATGCATAGCTGTAATAAGCAGAGTTCAGGCGTTGTATGTTTAGGGAGAATGTCGAACTAATGCACTGTGACTGCTACCATATCATTTCAAAAGGCTTCATGCTACGGTAAATATCCAAATCCGCTAACTAAGTAAAACGACAAATAAAAACGTCTTTGATTATCAGACCCCAGATCGCAGAGAGCACGAACTGGGAGAAATCGGTGCTGTTGGTGGCCAAGAGGAAGATGAGCCGCAGAACAGGTATACAAGCATGCTTCTTCTAATTCTAACTGAACGGCCTTCAACCGTATGATATCTAAGGTAATTTGACCTGCACCAATCAGTTTCATGCCAAAACATCTCTCCTTAAAACTAATTCAGTGCAAGATTAAATCTCTGAATTTACTTCCAAGATTATTTTTGTCTGATTGCTGACGCGTTGTAACTTAGCCTTTATTGTTATTTTTTATTATTTTTTTTTCGAGCAGATATCCCAGCGTGACGGTTGACCGCAGGTTCCCTATCATCAGTTATGAACGACTGGAGAAACAGTCCATTCTTGGCCGCGGGGGGTTCGCCGACGTGATGAAAGCCCGACATCCCGACTGGAGACAGGAGGTGGCCGTCAAATGTCTGCAGGCAGGCAAAATAGAAGATGGAAGGTCAGAGCTCAATTACATTCCGCGAGAACGACAGCTTTCCATACAACTTATCATCAATGTCATATTTTCACGTTGGTCTTGGCGCGCTTTTCATAGATGCTTGTAGTATTTCACAGGTAAACATGTCGCTGAATAATTCTACAAACAAACTAGGTGCATTGCTGTCCAATGGTATTGCATTGAATATAAATTCAACTACAAAACTAAAGATTTATGACCTGTACTTGCATAATACTCCCAAAAATTACTATTCTTTTATACCCAAAGAGAGCAGGAAGTGCTGTATTCTGAAGCAAGAAAACTGAAGCTGGCTAGCAAGTCAGACCACGTCATCACTCTGCTGGGGGTCTGTCTGGAGCCGCTCTTCGCCATCGTGATGCCCTACATGGAGAACGGCTCTCTGGCCCGGCTGCTGCGGGATGTGGACGTGCCCTGGGCACTGAGGTGGAGAATGGCGCACGAGATCTCCCTGGGGATGACTTTCCTGCACTGCCAGGACCCGCAGATTCTCCACTGTGATCTGAAGGCAGAGAACGTGCTACTCGATGGGGACTTCCACGTAAAGGTACTACTTTATTTTATTGCTCTTGCTGAAGGAGTCACCGCTAAAGGTCCCCGTTCCACTCTATTGCAGAACATGGGGGTGATGACCGTATCCATTTCTGTAGCCCTTGGGCGACACACAGTTGTGCAATATGCACTGGTCCGCAGGTAGTGCTGTGTGTTTGACCTTCCCACACTCTTTCTCATATGTACTGAGTGCTAAGCAGAGAAAGAAGTCTTTGGTATGACCCGGCCGGGGTTTGAACTCACGATTACAAAGCGAGCACTCTACCAATTGAGCTATTGCACTTGTATAGTCACCGCTAAAATGCTAGCCAATTATGGCCTACCCCAGATAACATAATTGTATCATGTCGTCATTATTTATAGTAAAAACACGAGACAGTGCTTCAGCATGAAGTGTTACCTGCAAACTGAATTACTTTTTCTATTGGAATCACTTGATAACGTTTATTTATCAGATTTCAGACTTCGGCTTATCCAAGTGGAAGGCGGGATCCCGTGTTCTCACGAAGACCAGTCCAGAGGGTTGTACAGTCACGCATGTGCCACCGGAGTACTTCGACATCGACCTCGAGCTCGTCCCAAATGAGAAGTTTGATGTCTACAGGTACTTCTAACTTCTGTCGTTTTGTTGTACTGATCCAATAACAATATAAGAGAAACGGAAAACTTCAATTTTGTGTAAACATTGTATTTGTCTCTTGGTTTTCGATTGGAAACAGTTTCTTCTCCTTCACCAATCTAATGCATGGGCGCTTTTTGGTGCCTCTATGTTCTAAGAAGAATCTGTCTTGATTTCAGTTTTGGAGTGCTGTTGTGGGAGATAGCAACAAGAACAGAGCCGTATAAGAGTGAGTACACATGATATCGGTCTTTTTTCACGACATCTTGGTCTTCTCAGACTGTTAAAACTCAATATATACAATGTACTGAAGAAATGATTAGTCCCCTACCTGCATCATGAAAGGAACTGGTTTTATTCGATGAAATGTGGAAAATTGGCACTTTTTTTAGCAATAAATGAGACAAACCTCGAAAGAAATGCTCATCAAAATCTAGTTAGGATGAGTGCTTTGACATAGCCAGAATGGTCTGAATGTATTCATTAAACTTTCTTTTTCTTTGTTTCTTTGCAGATGTCGTGAATACGGCGCTCATCAGGCTTGCCGTGACGACAGGACAGCGACCTAACATGGCCTTGGTCCCTACAGACTTGCCTGAAGTAGACACAGTCAGTCAGTTAATGCAGAGGTGCTGGAGTCAGGACCCGGAGGACAGGCCTTCATTCCAAGGTAACAACGCTGTACATGTATTTGTACAAAATACAATCTCCTGTACTCACGTTCACGTTCACAATCACGTTTCATTGCAGAGAATTTAAGAAAGGAGAAGCCGAATCTGAGAGAAATATCACATTTGATGTCAATGTTAGTAATAAATCTGTAGTTTTTTTATGTACAATATTGACTCCATTTCCACTGGATGGATAGCTTTGAGCGACTTAAGTTGGATTTGTATATGACCAAATTCATAAATGTAATGATGATGAATGATGTAATAATACAATCTAATAGATCTAATAAAACACACAAAAACTACAAAATGCACTTTTTATCAGTGAAATTTATTTGAACAGTTAATGGCGCAATGAATATTTTCATCAGGTTGGTGAATGATAGTAGCCTGGGTTCCGATTGTGCGACTGTGGGAGCGGACGTAAACTAACCAGGATGGAACCCAGGCTAGAATGATAGAATTATGGATAGCAAATTTCATTCACAACCTCTTGTTTGTAACAAGAGCCGACGTTTCAATGACGGTCTGCCCTTTTCATCAAGGCAATTATGACTGGTACAATTATAACTGGTTCATATTGTCATGATAAAGACGACGGATGGCCATCGAAATGACGTCGGTTCTTGTTTAATTAAAGAAGTGGTTTAACAATGAATAGATAACTTCGCTATTCACTCTGTACTGATGAAAGATACACTCCATCATTTTATGTTGTTGACTTTCAGAGTGTGAAGACGATCTGCGTGCCGTGAACAACAAAACCAGCAAGCAGGCAATTCTACATGCTATCATCGACGTGCAGGAGAAGATGAAGGTAATAACAAGAAAGTTTCAGTTGTTGCCCATTTGGCAGCAAAGATAACGTCCTTTATGCCTGTAACATCGTAAAACAAAATTGTGTTTTTTCTTACTTATAACTACAGTATGAATTGTGATTGTACTCTTTGCCAGATGATGAGTAGGCTAAAATATTCATTCAAACTATATATCCTAATATCACGGTATGTTGAATTTTGGTTTATGTGATACAATCCTAACAAGACCTTTTTCTCTTGTTTGCAGGCTCACGAAAAGTTGAGTTGACTCATTATCAGCTTCGATACAAGGTTATTATCAGCATCAGTTTTGTCTTCATATCTTGTGCGTAATGTGTTTTAAAAAGGATATTATGTGGACATCTTCCGTTTCACTTCAACACCTTTGGCTTTTTATTTGACTGTTCATATTTTTTAAAATCATCCAGCTTTATTCAGTGTGCAGAAATCATACAACACAAAATAGATACATAATAAACAAAATAACAAAAGTAAGGAATGTAAAGTTATCATTTGTCTTTCGTTTAAACAGTTGTTGATGTAATCATTTATATAACAAGAAAGAAGGTTTCATATTTCACAAAAATACACATAATAGACAAAATAAACAAAAGTAAGGGAATGTAAAGTAACATTATTTGTATGTCGTTTAAACAGTAAGGCAATCATTTTTATAACCAAGAAGAAGGTATGTATATGTATAACAAATCATATCATAATTGTGTAATTTAACAGATTACTGGGGGAATATTCGTCATTGTCAGGTGTCGTCGTTTTAGTTTGCATTGGGAATATTATATATCTGGCTTCATATTTTGTATGAAGCAAGTGTATGTAACATATTTGGCGACGAGGATACGTTCTAGCAGGTTGTGTGGTGTTTCTGGTTTCTGTATGGTGTTTCTGGTATGCCATATATTATCAGTTTTTCACTTAGGGTCAGTTCATGTTGTGTTTTGCTTCTCCACCATATGGTGAATTGTTTCCAGAACTATGTAAAATAATGACAGTGTATCAATTGGTGTTAGATTGTGTGCTTTTCATTACAATTATTATGCTTTTCATTACTATTCGACTGTTCATATGGGGCAAGGGACTGTCAGAGAAGTCCGGTCGTCTCGACTCACAAAACATCAACGATCTTCCAACACTAACATCTGCTTGGAGAATTAAGCTGATTTTCTGTGACAACATTGACCTGTTACTTGACTATTTATCCTCTTCTATAAGTAATAAACATCATTGTGACCCAACAAATATCTGGATTTTTAAACTTCCTTCCATAATGCTAGACAATATCTAGTACTACAACAGACAACAATCTACTAGTATTTCATCGCCACGCCCCCAATGATTTCCTTAAGAGAACGGCAGGGAATTGACGAACCCTATTATTTGGACAGCAAAACCGGTTTATCATGATGATTGGGCTGATCTCATTTAAATTCAAGGGGTTTGAACGGATGGTCAGAATTTTCGTACCCTCCCGTCAACTTTATCTTGAAGTTTCTAGCGCCTTTGTAATTTTCATAAACATTTACTTTTGAGAACTTGAAGCTTCGAAGGAGACCGATCTTCTGTTACAGTGTTAAGTGTACCAAAGGCCTTGACTATAAAACGTCCTTGAAACAAGCCAAGATATGTGCGGAATGACAACAAAACCAAGAGGCCTAGGTGAAAGGTCATTACTAAGTATGGCGCCGCCGGAGAGAGGGCGGAAGTGTTCTTCTCTACTTTCTTTCGCCGCTAAAATCGCCTGTGTGGACTTCCCATGGATCCGACTTGTGCTACTCTGGGTCCTGGTCATTATCTGTTCCCTTGTGCACCAGTTCGCGCCCCTGAAAGACTCGTACCTGAACAACACAGACAACGTTTTGAACGCGTACTTCGCGGAGTGGAGCTGGGCTTGGACTGTCATCCCTACCGCCATCTTCGTCCTGTTGAGCAGCTATGTTTACACCGTGGGTAGCGTCAGGGCTGTTCTCAAACACCAAGTCCGCATGGTTGTGGGTACCGTGGTGTGGAGAGTGTGGGTGGGCTTGTTTCTCGGCGTGCGACAGTGGACGGTAAGCTGCTCGGACCGCAGCTTTGGCGCCAACTCGACGGCGTGCGAGGAGGCAGGACACCGCTGGGAGGGGTACGACATCTCCGGTCACACCTTCCTCCTCAGTTTCTGCATCTTCTTCATCACCTCTGAACTGTCGGTGCTCCTACGATGGGACAGTATCCCTGAACGGTTAGAAAAGCTGGGAACCGTTCGTTTACGTGACGAGCAGCCGTCGGATCGGAGTGATGAAGGAGCCGAAGATGAAACCCACACCGTAGAAGAATCAGACTCGTCCCTTGAGTGGTTTTACCGACTCACTCCGTTCCTCTGGCCCCTGTTTTGTCTACTGGTCCTCCTGAGGTTGTTGTGGGGATTCCTGCTGACTGTCACCGCCCTGTACTTCCACACGGTAGGAGAGAAGCTGATCGGTCTGTTCTGCGGGACGTTCTCGTGGTGGATGACGTACGAGGTTTGGTACAAACGCGCGTTCCCAGGCAGACCAGGGGGAGGGCCACTCGGGCTTGACGGAACACACACGCACGGCACGCCGCAGCCTGGACAGATAGAGCTACCGGCTACCAACTAGTTCGCTACAGTGAGAGTTACCGAGGATGTGAAGTTTTTGTTGTATGTTTATGTCATACTTGAATGGGATGAAGCGTGTCTGGGATGGAATTTCAGGTCAGGAAAACTAAATTTTCATAAGTCAATTCTATATAGATGTAAAGTTTAATCAATGCTATCCCATAGCATACGGTGTGAGGCAAAATTTCGATATCGCTGACGCAAAACGGGTACTAGTACTTGTTTTGTATCGTAGGCTGGTTCTAGCTATTTATGGGCGGTACCCGAAAAATAAATAGACGCCTCACGTACGTATAGCTTGTTTGGCGGCTACATTTGTATTTCAAACGCTTCAAGTATGAAATGATGACGAAAATGTGATTAATTAGAAATGGCAATAGATGTCAATATTAGGCAGATTTCCTCATCTAAAATATTTTTTAGATGAGGACTTAATTGTAAAAACGTTGACCTTTGTAGCATTAGACATGGTGTTGGCACAGTAGCTCTGGTGACTTGAATTCAGTTGCATTTAATTTACTCTAAGTAATTTTGTCTGTATATGTACAGCACTAGTATTGCAATATGTTCTTTGAATGAATGTTATGAATGCTGTTAACATGAGTAATGGAGCAGTGCACTCGAGATTGCAGGAAATAAAAATTAATTTTTATTAATTGATTAATACAGGCGAAACTCTTGATTACATCTAAGGCACAAATATACACATGTACTGGTATTCTGCATGCAGCATCAAACAATCCTTTTACATTATTAACTATCTTTGGAAATAGCTCCAACAACAGGATATTAAAAACCTAGGTCAACAGTTCCAAACTAACAAAAAGCACTAAAACTTCAATCAACAAACCAAACCTGATAACCACTACCGATCAATTAACTTACACAGGTAGAATGAAATGTCAAATACAGATTGTGACAAAAATTATTCTTTAATTTAAACAGCTGGGCATGGACTACATATTTTATACAACTGGCTTTAGTTGTTAGTTCTTACACAAATCAACTTCCTATAGCATACTGATATCTGTCAGGCAAAAATGCGATGTCACTGACGAAAAACTGATACCTGAACTGAACTGAGGCTGGTTTTAGCTATTCAAGTGTGGTACCCAAAATAGGTGTTTAACGTAGCATGTTTTCAGGCTATTCTAAATGCCCCAAGATTTCCTAATCCAGAATGTTTGTTTGTTTTGCCCCCCCCCCCCCCGCAATTGCAATGGATGCCTTTAAATCAAAGAGGTAGCTGTACTAAAATCAAGCTACAACAAAAATGAACACATTTCATGCGTACCAATAACACATTTTGTAACATCAAAAATAACCTCTTTTCTTCTTTACATCACAACATGATGCATTACAAGATATGCCTGTCGCGTTGTAAGCCCTTGAGTAGCGGGCCGTCCCCAGGCAGACCGGGGAAGGCGTTCTTGTACCACCGCCCGTAGGTGAGGTACCAGGAGACCGTCCCGCAGGCCAGGCCAACCAACTTGTGACTGATGGTGTGGAAGTAGATCGCCGTGGTCAGCAACATGAACTCCCACAGAAAGGTCAACGCGCTGAGGACACCAAACAACACCGAGACGATGGGAGTAAGCCTGTAGTACAACTCCAGACTAGTCTCGCGATCGTCCTGAGGTTGAGTCAAAATTTCGTTTCTGCTTTTAGTACCTCTCTTCTTTTTCGAGCCGCCGCGCTCTTTGTTTTTCTCCTCGAGAGCTTCTTGGAGCCTGTCCCACGTCTTTAAGACGGAGAGTTCCGAGGTGATGAGCAAGGCACAGAAGCTAAGAAGGAAGGCGTGGCCCGAGATGTCAAAACCGTTCCACGTAAAACCAGCTTTCACACATGTCCGCTTGTCCGTGTAGTCTGGATCAGTACAACTGCCGGTGTAGTGTAGTACGGCGTCAAAAATAGACGTAAAGACGAACCAGATGCCCGTTCCCACCAGAAGCCGCGACAGGTGTTTGAAGACCGCTGACGTGTTGGTTAGCGTGTACACGTAGCTCGTCAGCGCTATGAAAACAGTAGTCACGAGCAAAGTCCAAGCCCACGAGAGTTTCACGAAGTGTTGGTTCAAAACGTTGCCCTTGTTGGAGAAGTAGGACTCCGGTAGGGGGATGAGGTCGTGTACGATGGACAGGGGGATGAGCACGAACCAGTAGACTACGATTCTCTTGTGGGGATCGACGAGAACGACGTTGGCAAGAGAGGAAAGCATGGAACTGAACAGTCGGTCGTTTTTCCTGGTGGCCGCCATTTTGGTTTGACCTTGCTGACCTTGATGGGTGAGGCCATTGCACAAACGGGGGTGGCCATCATGTCTGAGGCAGTAATGGTAATTTATGAGCGCATGAATTTGGTCAGTTTCTAATGAAAACAAACAAACAAACAAACAAACAAAAACATGCTGTAAATCATACAAAGCAGCTACAGAATGAGCAAATGTTGGCTGTAAATTGCAAAAAAACAAACTTTTTGCCAAACTTTTTATTTGCATGCTCGAAAAGGACTGGCTGGCTAATAAAGCTGACTTATAATGACAATTTGTTGAGCAACAACCTTTATTAATGCTTTTAATACCATTTTTTTTCTTCTCTAAAATGTTTAAAAAAGTAACGTTATCAGGTTAAAATATTTTCCACAATAATGACAACACTATTCCGACTAATTTAATTCAAATGATCTAGATTTCCAACACAGCATAAAACAAAGCACCTATGACCAAGCAATTCTAAATTATTCATGTTTAACTTTTCCAATCACGAAAGCGTCTGTAATACATGTAATATCTAACGTTACAGTATAACTCAGTGTTCATATTTTTTATCTAGATGCAATTAACATTACAGTTGTTGTGTGAAATAACATTAATTACTTGACTATAAAGAGCATGCAATGCACCAAAACATTAATCTTTTAATGACTTATCAATTCAAATAAATATAAAACATATAAAATTGCAAGAAGCAGTAAAATCAGTTTCATCACCCCAGATAACTAAGTTTGTTAAAATGTCATACATGTAGTATTTTTATTCAATGATGATTACAATGAGAAAGTTAGATGATGAATAATTGTATGATCATGAAAGGAAAAAAAAATGAATAAACATTATACTACTTTAACATCATCGTTTGCTCTGTCTTTCAGTACCTACTGCTATTCCTGCATTGGTACTTTTGTCAAATTGTTTTTGCTTCCATTTTTCTCAAAATGGTCATATACTAGCTTCTATTGCTGTACAAAATTTCTTGTGTATTTGCTAGCAAGAGGGTAAGCGATTCTAATTAACTTATTCATTGAATGAAGTTAACCCATCTTGACATTTTCTGTGAAGTCATAAAATATTGACAAACTTGCATACTAATGAAATAATTAAATTTCAGTTTAAACATTTTCCTGCGTTATTGTTATAGTGTAAATCAGCAGAAAAATATGCCAACTCTTTAATTCCTTATAACTATTGATGTAATCAAAGCACAAAACTATCAAATAAACAAGAACATGATACACCTTTCTTTTTTTACATTTTTTTTCGCTCAAGACTTACAATTAATTTCTTTCTGTTTCCATTCTACAGTGTAGTTTTGCTTGAAAATGACCTGGTCTGGATGCCATCACTGTTAAGAGGGATCAACTAAACAACAAAGTCGACATAACTAGAATGGCATCCAGTCTTAAAACTTTCAAGTTGTTCATGGCTCAAGAAAACTTGCCGTCATCATGAACATAGCCTTTATGATTGCACTGGGAGTAAATTGGGTTCTTAAGCATCTTCTTTTGTACAATCAAACTCCGAACATTAGGAGATGTAGATCCTTGCTCATTTACTAAAAGTTCTGTTACCACATTTACACATCTGCTTTGAAGTAGAAGCTTTAAATTTTGTGAAGTATTGCGGGTGGGTTGGGGGAGATTTAAGCTCAGCAAGGGAGAAGAGCAATATGCACCATCTACTTTTTAGAACATTTGCCGAGATATCCAATTGAAAAGCAGGCTCTACTACGAGTGACAAGTCTTACAAGAATTATGAGGTATGTATGGTACGTAGCAGATGTAGTGATCGATGAAATAGTTTGCACAATTTTTGCTGATGCACGAAAATGCCTTAGAGGGGAAGAAATACCCACACACACCCACACGCACACACACTGGAATGATGGTTTTGCAGGGTACAATACAAATGGTCTTTGCTGAAGAGAAGGTGTAGAAATGATTTACCCTGCTCTAAGTCCAAGCATACTTCATTCACGGCCATACAAACAGGAGATGTATGGATGTTCTTGACATATGGAACTCACATTGTGCGAGTTCTCAAAGCTGAGCTTTAAATATGGTGGACTGACGATCACTCTTCTTCTTAAAACCATTGCAGGTACGTACAAATTATCAGATGAGTGTTGTCATAAAAGTTCATCTGTGTTGGAAGTTACATGTTTGATCGTTCACCAGATACCTTTGAGTCAGTGTTGATGTCACACTTCAGAGGATCCACCTGACAAGTTTCACTGGGTCAGTCTACTGAGGAAGACCAGAGTGACTGGTCAAAAGGTCTAGTCTACGTGAGAACAATTCTTTGTACTGGAACAAAAGTTTTAACTTGAAACACCAGATGAGTTTACAGTGACATGTTTCTGTCTTCGACAAGGCCGTCCAATACCACCATATTTCAATCCCTGCTTTAAAATAAGAACAGTTGGAGAACATTCTTGGAATTTCCACTTGCAACTTCTGATCTTGTGTTAAGTATTAGTCAAATAATGTTGATGTGGCCTACATGTCCATACCACCTCCGTAATGCTAATTGTACCTATAATATATGTCGTAAAAAGCACTTCCTCAGAGATGCCTGCTTGTCTGTCATGGCTTCAGTCTGTTCTGACTGAGATTTGGCAGTTTTCTGCTTCGAGCAACTGTGGACATGTCGTAACAAGATTGTCTAATAGTACCATTGCTAGGGCTATGAACATCATGGTAAGAGATTAGCTAAAAATGACACACTGTAGTGTGAGGTAAATAGATGCGCAGGCATGTCTGGAGAAGTGCTACACACGACGTTGCCTCAAACATTCGAAGATGACCAAATATTCATAACCAGTCTCTGTCCTAGCCACGAACCCCGCGCAAAAACCCACTTCCTCTTGAAATACATGTACATGAGTGAGGCTGAGAGAGCGAGAACGGACGCCCCTGTCATTATGTGTGGACTCCTCCGCTTGACCATGCGGAATATCGTGGGCATGACGGCCGACCAGAGGATGTTGTTCACGTTCCCCAGCACCTGTCAATCAATCAATATCAACCAATCAATCAAATGCAATATTCAAAACAGAATGAGCAATCCAACGAGATGTCATAGAGGCAGTGGATTGCTCTGGTGAGTCCTTGACAAAGACTTAGATTATACAGGTGAAAATTTAGCTAAGTCCAATTCCTTGTGTTGGAAATTACAGCTTAAACTTCCTCCATAACATGCCCTATCGTTAAATGAAGCCTTTTTGACATTGAACTTCACCTGTTTGAATGACGGGTGTTCCTGTACCCTGGTGTAGTAGTTCTGGATGTGCGGGCGGATCCCGTTGCCCCAGTAACGGCGGGACAGCCCCAGGAATGTCAGCCGGTGTAGGAGGGTGGACAGCGCAATGTCAGCCGCTGTGAAGGTTTCGCAGCACAGCCACATCTGCTGTCCTGACTCTGTGGGAGGAACAGCGGGTCAGAAGACTTAACAAATTTGGAAAGGAAAGGTTATCTATTCAGTCTTGTAAGACATCAAGAGGTAAGACCAGCTAGTGGTTAGCCACCCTGCCACTGAACCAATTTTAAGAGGTTGTGGGAGTTTGAATCCCGGATGTCACTCACGCAACATGCACGCTTACTTTTTAACGATAACAGCCTAAAAGTATTATTATGGAGATGTACTCATTTGTAGCCTCTATTTTCATGACTTATCTTTCAGAGCCCCCTACACACCTATCTTTATCTAACACTGTTATATCCTAAGAGATTTAAGTGGAGAGTATATGTATATATGAGTGTATTCTATTAATCTCCAAGCAGAGGTTGTAGGGGATAATTGTGACCTTAACATGCCCTGTTGTTTTTCTGTCGCTACCCCCACCAATACAGGAAAAAACCTGGGCATATTATAATTCTTGGTCACAATCTTCCCCACCAACCTCTGCTTCGAGAGTAATATTGTACATGTATGTGAGCTTCATTCATATTAGATCATTGATAGCAACTCCTGATCATGAAAATTTAATGAAGCTTCGCCACCCTAGTAAAAACATATCTCATGCAAGTCATCATTTGATATGCATCAGCAATGACAGTTTCCCTCAGAGGTCGTTAGGCTAAAAACTACATTGTGTGTATGAAAGAGACGGAGGCCTTGACACAGTCATAGTCCATAGAGAATCCATCGGTGACTACACTATATAGCCTTATCAATAATTCATGGTATGATTGGAATGTGATTAAGGCTTACAGAAGACATTGTTACTCATCACAACAAGCATTTGAAATACAAAAACATATAATACCGGTAATCAAATTTGACTTCTCATGTTGAAAAGGCACCAGTAAACTGACTTTGCAAGAGAAAATGCATAAATGAAAAAATGACCATGAATCCAAAATATTTAAAAAAAACAGACATACATGTATACACAGAACTACGTCAATGAAGGTTAGAATCCAGGTAATGAGATAGACATGAAAACTCAAGCAACTGGATAGATTTTAAAAACTTATTTCAAAATCTACCCAGATGCTTGAATAACAGTTTTTTTTATGTACAATACACAGAGCTGTCATACTGTTGTGCCTATGGGCTGTTTTCTGATTCTCACTCACTCACACTCACACACTATCCAATTTATTCTGAATGTACCAAACGGTACAAGGTTGTCAGGAAGTGATAGATGGGTAGGTGTGGTGCACAGAGGACATTAAGGACCTTTCCCTGTCATTATGTCAGTAACAGGGGTGAAAATACATGGTTTTCTCTTACAGTTTGACACATCTGGCACACACGATATGTTGTTAGATTACAGAATTGGTGCTTACACTAAGAGCATACCGATAAACTCTGTTCTTTTTTTTTACTAGTGTATTTCTGTTAATGGAGCAATAGAGTAATGGAGTATTCATTCACAGACCTATTCAGGCAGTCAACCTATTTTCAAAGTATTCACAAACCTATTAGTGATAGCATATGAGCAGGAAGAAAGCCAAAGAATTTTGTCATTTTACTTACATTTGGCCAATACATACTAATCTAATTTCTTGGTTCACACAATCAGATTTTTATCTGAAGAAAACATAATATCACATGCACCATTTAGGACATGAATCAAACATAAAATGCTCCTATTTTGATACCTGAATTGTTAGAGAAAGTCCTTGACCTCCAAGTCACATTCTACAGACTGAGAATAAGTCTTATTCTATTAGCCTAATTGTTTCTGGTGACCCATGATGTAATTTAAGTTTGAATGATGACAGCAGTTGTGAATGCTACGCTATAAGGTCCTGTACCCCAAATTGAATTGTCTGTAGCAAGTTCTAGTCATGTGGAATTTCACCTGACTCCAATGTGATTACGCCTGGCTGATCTAGTTTTCTTTGACTTTTTGCTCATTTCAACTACTAGTATCCAAATGATTTATGAAATTTTGTTTTTCGACATGCTAAGCTGTGATAACTGTAGGAAACATTGTCAGAGCACTGTCTGACTAATGTAGAAAAATGGTTTCATCCAATCGACTCAAAACATCTTATTTATTTAAAACATCTTGTTAGCTAGAAGAATTAATAAATTTTCAGAAGATTTATCTATTTTAACTCTCCAAGCAGAAGTTTAGCTTGCGAATTCAGCTAATTTTTGGCATGTTTTTAGCCATTTTTATTGAGCTGTCTTTTCTTAAATCTATTTTTTTAAGGCAAATGGTAACTGTCTGGCAAATAGATAACTGCCTGACCAATTTAATACTGTCTTGCAAGTACTGAAAGAGTTCCTTGGATATTAGAAAACTTACCTAATTTGAGCAGGCATAAACAAGAAAGCAAACAAACCAAACCTCTGAATTATTCCTCATTGTACATTAAGATATCGTTAGGATACAACATATGCCTTTTGACAGTGATCTATGTGAACGCACAACCCAAAGCTCATTCCCAATAATCTTGCTAAGACTGATTTGCCAGGATAAGGCCTGGCGACAAATTGTTGATAGCAGTGCGTTTGGCTGATGTCTCCTGTAGGACTTAGGCTTAGCCTGAGGTCTGTTTGAAGTACTGACATGGTTTATGGCTTGTCTTACATTCCCATACAGTGTCTGTCTCCGTGGAACAATGAGGGAAATGGGGTTCATATTTTATCTCTAGAAATGAGGCTATGGTTTTAGTTTGGAGTGTACATGTGTGTTTGACCATGTGTACTTGTGTATGGGTATATATATACATTATGTAATTTGATATTCAATCCGATGGAGTATTAATAGAAGTACAGTCAAACTTCCAAGTGACCACTTCATTTTCAAGTGTATGGCGGAAAACGTTTTTTGATGATAACTAGCAAGAAATCCTGATGGAATCGGCCACTTTTCCATTGATTCGACAGCATGACAGTCTTTGTGCTGTGTAAGCTGGTACCATGCAGGTGGGTCACTTTGGATCAATGGAGCAATCTCTGGTAAGGTGGGTTGCTTTTGCTGCATTTTTGTCACCCTCACTTTTTGTATAAGAAGACCACTTTTCCTTGGTCCCCTGGGTGGTCGTCTTAGACAAGTTTGAATGTATATCAATATGTGTCTTGTTAATAGCCTACCTTGCGTCTCCTTGAACCTGAGGACGAGTTCCTTCTCCACGAAGTCGAGAGTCTCCTCCAGGTCCTGCAGCAGCCTCTTCATGTAGTTGATGTCGTCATGCTGCTGCAGCTGCTGTTGAAGCTGCTTCTGTTTCTTCATGTACGCCTCGCTCAGGTCGGGGTGTTCGCTCGCGCGCTTGGTCAGCGTCTGTTCTGTCTGAGCTATCATGCCTGGATGGACACAGGTCTGGTTTTAATGTTTGTTTGTTTTATAGTACGATGCTAAAGTTTACTGCAACACAAACCTGGTAATACACCAGAATTGTATTCAGTAACGTTGAGGAAAGTACTTCAAGTGGTACTGTATACTAACATTATACAGCAACAAGGAACTGTTGTATGGCTGATGAAAGCACTTCAGCACTGGGACAGAAACTTATTTATAATATCATGATACATGGTTGTGACAAGAATGTCTTTCAGCACCAAGGACAGAAACACTGGTGGTGGGATACTTAAAGATATGGCAAAGAACACTTTTCAGACTTGCTTGACATGATGTTACATCAAACAAAACTGAGATGATGGGCAAAAATAACTCAGGCTGGCTGAAACACTGCTTTGTGCTGTTCACTTTTATTACCTTTTAGTTTAGCGGTAGCGTAGCTGGGAATCATGCTGTCTGCTGTCAGCTGCGGGTGGAGGATACAGCCGTGGGTATACGCCGCCACGGGCAGGTTGTCCAGGATCTCACGGAAATATCGGACGCGCCTTCCCGCCCTGGTGTCCTCGGGAGGCACAAGCCTCGGTACGGAGTCTACACGGAACAACGGAGAAATGTATGCACAACAGTTACTTAAAATGGGAAAGTACTGTAAAAGTGCTATATTTCAGATTGACGCCTTATCAATTTACTAGAGTTATTCATCATAATTATCAAGATAAGAAAATCTAAGTTATCATGGGAAGCAGTCAGATCTTTTTCTTTTCAAAGCAATAATAATATATGGTTGAACCCTTGATTGTTACTTAGATGGTTATTGCAAAAATTTAAGTATGCTTTAAGGAAGGGTATCAATTGGCTTATATTGACTTTTTTACTTCACAATTTATTGTGCTCTCATGGAAAAGCAACAAACCTTTGAACAAACAACATTCACAAAAACAACGCAGGAATTTCGAAGAGGAAGTTCTGGAAGATACAGATAATGCTACAACAGAAAATAAAAGGAAAGCGGGACCAACTTACTTCAATGGAAATCTCTCATTCTGGGGCACAAAATTGTACAAAGATGAAATTTGCTGGAATAGTGAAATAAACATCAAAGCTGCTCAGAGCCATGCAAACATAATGATAAAATGAAACTACAGTAAACATATATATTACATATATATCTATAGACAACAAGAACAGCAAAATAAAATACATCATAGAAAATGAAAGAGACAAACAAAAATGCAAGAGATAAGTTTTAAATTTTCGTTTGCAACTGTGACAAGTGCAATGTACATGTATAAAAGACCTCTCTAGTCATATGCATTATGTAACATTAGGATGATACAAAGAGTAAATTTTCCAGTCATTTTTTTTTACAAATTAACTTGAATCAACCCTACTGGATTGTAAGTAGGGCAGTGAATGTCAATTTCAGACAGATTTCTTAATTTAGAAAATTTGTTTATTAAGCCGCCCTGAAATTGCTTTTGATACCTTTAAAATATGTCACTTTTGGCGAAAAATGCTACATAATGCCCCTTAAACAGGATTTACCATCAGTGAAGGTTTCCTCTATGTAGTCGATGATACTGTTGGCGTCTGCCAGGATCTGTTCCCCGTGTACCAGGACAGGAACCTCGCCCGACGGGTTGATACGCATGAACCACGGCTCCGTGTTCTCGTTAAGAGGCAGGCTGACATCATGTTCCTCGTACTTTAGACACTTCTCTATAAGGGCCAGTCGTGCCTGGGGAGTGAAGGGTACAATGTAAGGTTAGGCCTGGGGAAAAATGTTGTGTTTCCTGTTTAGAGTCCTGAAAAAATTTGTGGTCAATCAGTTGGAAAAATTTATGTAACGAAACCATTCAATTTACTGTATACTTACAATATTAATACACTGTTCAAATTTCAAATTGTTGAGAAGCATTATATTTTGTACTGCTACAATATTTCCATCTTGTTTCCATCAATGACCACCACTTCATCTGATATATCTAAAATATCATATCTCAGTCAAATGCAACAAAATGACCATTTAATACGATAACTAAATGAATTGATGCATTAAAAACATCCTAAAACCATACTTTGTAGATGAGACTGCTATCAAATCCCCAATAAATTTTGCTGTTCTTTATCCCCCACCAACCTACCATCTTGTTTCCATTGTTGCAATGAGTATAAGCTATTGTTTTTCAGTGGAAGCGTATATCTATAAGCTTCTAGTTTTAAGGCACATGGTTTTGTTCTAATTCTGTAAGTCTTGATGCATATCAATTGATTTGCCATTGGTAATGATAGTTTCATTGCAATCGTGCCACCAAAGGTGTACATTTCTATATTGTCTATAACTCACTATTGGGAGACCGAATCAATGAAACAAGCAGAAAATTACATATTCATTACTTTTCATGCCAAGTTAATGACCCATATATCCTAGTGGCAAATTGAAAAAAATGCCACACTGTCTACTGAATTCACCCTTTTCTGATCTAAAGCAATAAACAGTTCAAGAAAAAGAACACACTGCTAAACATTAACAGGGTACGTAGCATTCATGGTCAAGTCAATGGTACAGAAAGTATATTGTATGTGCTTAATTGTAAAGAGTTCTCCAATATCATTAATAGTATCTTATCAATGGTCCCAACATAGCACTGTACTGAGTATGTACAATCATTACATTGGTGTTATTCAAGAATAGGAAACATCACATGAGAGCTGCTATGGTACAAACACAGTGGCGTGAGATTCACCAAGCAAACATAATGCTCTAAAAATACCACTGGGGTATATTATTACACTTCCTGTCCTTCTACTTCCATTCACCGTTGTATATAATATAACAATTTCATACTTAATTTCTATAGGGAAATTAAAATTTAACAATTCAAGGAAAATTCAAGGAATCATACGTTGTGATGATCAGAAAATTTTGGGGTAAGTTTTTTCTTCATGAATTATATTCTAGCAAAGGTGTTATGCTAATAATACCGAACGGTGTCACTTTCACTAGTCGCCCCGCCCACCACTGCTTCAATATTGAATTGCAACGTGATTTCTGCACAAATCTTGGAATTTGCAGAAAGGTAGGGTGCATATAAGTGTACGCTGTGTCTACACACCTTCTGGGAGTAAAATGATGTAACAAAATGGTACAAAACCAGCTTGGTTTCCCGCGGCCCGTCGTCACTTTCACCTTCTGCGGTCGCCATTGTTATCTTCCTATTGCCTGGAACGCATCAAAATGTGCAAGTCGGTAAAGGTACATAACAGACTAATAGAAAATAACTAAAGGACTAAAAGCTATTTAATTCTGAATACAAGGCAATATATCATGTAGAAGGAAAACATGGGTTATTGGTTTTGTTAGCACTTTTGTCGCGTTACTAGCAATTTAATTGAAAATGCCGGTTTTGGTTTGTTTGCGGTGTCTTATTCACCCTGACCCAGGAGCCTTTGCGCGAAAAGTGGACTGTACTATTTCAAAATCAGGGTCCTTGACTATATTTTGTATTTGATCGAAACATTTGTCTTATGATTCAAACCTCCATTAACATGGACTATTAACATGGACTAAATTTAATTTAATTTTATTTTCCACTGCATTTTTACTTTATTTATTGTATTGTTAATTGACTACGACTATATTGCAATATTTTGTCTTTTGTTGTGGATCAATCCGGTCAAGGGTCACCATTTACCTGCAAAGGGAGGGTGAAATTTTACCACGTTTTGTCTCTTTCTTGTCGTCAAAACACTTCTAGCTAGCTACCCCTGGAGAGTGACAGTCGACTCCTAAGCTTCTTCCTGTATAGAAGGGTCCTTTGTAATCGTTTGGAAGGCAGACAAATGGAGAAGAGCGTGCAGCCAAGCGAAAGAGGCGCGGGCGATTCTTCTTCAGCCTCTGCGAGTGCAAGTTCCAGTAAAGCGGTTGAAATCCCGACCGTGGCACAGGTTATCGAAACGCAGGCCAAGTCCGCTTCTGCTTCGGGCGGGTCGTCTGTCTCTGGACCCCCGGGCTCGCTTCCACACCCGGGGTTCACCCTCTTCAAGCAGGGCGCCGAGGCCAGGCTGTACCGGGGCACGTTTCTAGGCAAACCCACGGTACTGAAGGAACGGTTCAGTAAGAAGTACAGGCACCCCAGACTGGACGAAAAGCTGACAACCAAGAGGACACAGGGAGAAGCCAGGACAGTGGCTCGGGCAAGGAAAGCAGGTACACTGATGAGTGATAAGTTATTATTATATATGAAATATTTGGTAATTTCACAAACTAGTCGAAAAATTTGCACACTTAATCTAAATCAAACTTTGAAAGTTGCACTATTTGTACTGTACACTGGAACATGTAGTAGTATTTTGATATGTTAGGAGAGTACTGGAGAGATGATTGTCAATAATAGCAACACCCTAAGCCTTTTCAAACTCAAAGAGAAGATTTTAGTATACTGTACAGGGTAGTAAGATTTCAAATTAATGTGACTTTCCAAATTTATGCAGCACTTATCTACCATTGTAATCCAAATCAAATCAAATACATGTATCTGTTGGAGACTTGGAGTATGTCAACTTTGAAAAAGTCCCACTTTGTAAAGAATTGCTATAGTGTATGAAGCTCTAAAATTAGAGACCAGAGTGAGACACATTGTACTTAAATCAGGATGAGCTTTGTAACAATGATTTTGAAATGAACAATAATAATGGCTGATAATGATTTAAATTGTTCTATCATGAAATTTCATCTGTGTTGGTAGTTACATGTTTAAAGTTAAAACTTTTGGTCCAGCACAAAAAAAAATTCTCTCACCTAGAGCTTTCGACCAGTTGCTCTGGTCTTCCTCAGTAGACTGACCCAGTGCAGCTTGTCACGTGGCTTCTTTGAAGTGTGACGTCATCACTTTGTCTTTCTCCCACTCCTACAGGTATCCCCACCCCCTGTATCTACTTTGTCAACTACCAGTCCAACTGTATCTACATGGAAGACATGCAGTCTGCGACCACCTCGCGTGACTACATCGTGGCTGTGCAGTCCATCCACGCAGGCGACAGCTTCGGCGCCCTGCAACCAATCATGGACAAGATCGGAAAAACCCTCGCGACCATGCACGACGGAGACATCATCCACGGAGACCTGACCACGTCTAACATAATGCTGAAACAGGACGCAACGATGCCTGAGCCGCAGGTCATTCTGATCGACTTCGGTCTTAGCTCGGTGTCTCAGCTCCCTGAAGATAAGGGGGTGGATCTGTACGTCTTGGAGAAAGCGTTTCTCAGCACACATCCAAACACTGAGACACTGTTCCGTGTCATTCTTAAAAGTTACACTAAACACTCAAGAAAGGCAAAGGATGTTATTAAGAAGTTAGATGAAGTAAGGCTGAGAGGTAGGAAGCGTACAATGGTTGGATGATACTGTACATGTGTAACAGTGTAATTTACGGAGCTTTTTTACATTTTGTTAAGAGTAACTCTTGGCATGTTCCTCTTTCTTTGAAAAGTAAGTAATTTTTGTACCAAACAAATGCTTCACAAGACAGGTACCGGTGATATGACCTTGAAATAATTACGTACACGTGGGAGTATCACTAATAACTTCATGTAAGTTATACCATTTAGAGTACACACCAATGTGCCCTGAAAACAGTTCCTTGCAGAGGTTTAAGTTGTTCAGTATATATAGATTTTGCAGATATGGCTAGTCTTACAATAAAGATTTCCTAATAAGTGACCTAACTAGAGTTAACTCGTGTTGCCTTTTCTTGTTCAGAACTGGACTTTCTAAATCTGGTCTGTCCTTTGGTCTTTAGACCTGCTACCTGTTTACATTGATGTCCAAGGTTGTTATGCTATCTCGAACCGTTTTTGCCTAGAATGCAACAGGGAGAAACACTTAGAGACTTTATTTGCTATATAATGGTGTGAACAAACGTGTCAACCAAAACTAAAAATGAACATGAACTTTAAAATCAAACTCGAAACATTAGAGTGTATGGTGGTTCTACCATTACTACCATGTGGCATACTCTAAAATTCTACAAATCTGTGCGTGATAATAATATTAATAACAGTACCGCAGTCCTGTCTTTTAAACAGCATTTCCTACAGTCTCTACCACTACATAGTACTGTACTTCTAGACGAAACTAAATGTTGATAACAGGTTATGATAATATAAATGTACAAAATTAACATGCTACAGATTAGTATCAGATAGTAGACTGACTACATGTCCTACAAGTTTTTTTCTCAAGACTAGGTTGATATAACAAAACATTAAATAAGTTCTCATCCATAAGCATATAACAAGCATGACTTGACTTGCACAACTGACTTATGACTATGAGTTGACTTATTTAAACTATGAGCCAACAACTAGAACAAGAAAAAAGGTAGAATAACTAGTTAGTCAAACAAATATTTCCTAAGTTTCTAAAATACAATTGTATCAAACAACTATGAACGATTATTGAAAAAAACTTTCCTACAAGTTCAAAACCAATATTCCTACAGTTAGTATAGGTCAGAAAAACATCAATGGTGCATTTCTCTTCTTTGTGGGTCACAGAGGTGTTCGATTCATCAGAGGATTCCTTCTTCTCACAGCAGTCTTTACAAATGGATTTTGTTTTGCTTTTCAAGTAAACAGTTTGAAAACTGGATACACTACATACATCTTCGACCTCATGGTGAATGCTTGCATGCATATTAGATTATCAAATTTGTGTGAAGTTGTTTTGATAAACTACGTGCTGCCCTCCTTTCTGTATGAGTCCACTTATGGAATTTCTGAGCACCAGTTTTTATTAACCGCCCGATCCAATTGTTACTACATCTGTCATTCTCTTGTGTGAGACTGCATATGTCTCTTCAGACGACCCAGCCGACTGAACTGTCTGCTGCACTCCTCACACGTGTAGGGTTTCTCCCGTGTGGGTCCTGATGTGTCTCTTCAGATTAGCCACATCACTGAACTGCCTGCTGCACTTCTCGCACGTGTAGGGTTTCTCACCTGTGTGAGTCCGCATATGTTGCTTCAGATTGCCCATGGTACTGAACTGCCTGCTGCACTCCTCACACCTGTAGGGTTTCTCCCCTGTGTGAGTCCTCATGTGAGACTTCAGACTACTCAGCTGACTGAACTGCCTGCTGCATTCATCACAGCTGTAGGGTTTCTCTCCTGTGTGAGTCCGCATGTGAGTCTTCAGATGACTCAGCTGACTGAACTGTCTGCTGCACTCCTCACACCTGTAGGGTTTGTCCCCTGTGTGAGTATGCATGTGAGTCTTTAGACTGCCCAGCTGACTGAACTGCTTGCTACACTCTTCACACTTGTAGGGTTTGTCCCCTGTGTGAGTATGCATGTGAGTTGTCAGATGACTCAGCAGACTGAACTGTCTGCTGCACTCCTCACACCTGTAGAGTTTCTCCCCTGTGTGAGTCCGCATGTGAATCTTCAGACTGCCCAGCCGACTGAACTGCCTGCTGCATTCCTCACACCTGTAGGGTTTCTCTCCTGTGTGAGTATGCATGTGAGCTGTCAGATGACTCTGCTGACTGAACTGTCTGCGGCACTCATCACACCTGTAGGGTTTCTCCCCTGTGTGAGTCCGCATGTGAATCTTCAGACTGCCCAGCTGACTGAACTGCTTGCTGCACTCCTCACACCCGTAGTTGCAGGCTTTTGGGGTGGAACATCTGCTGCCAAGTCCACCTTGTGGTTCACTGCTGATACCATCTGGGCTGCTGCTATTTGTAGCCATGGTATCAGCAACTGAAACCAGTCCCACAGACGTCTGTAAAAATCAAACTGCATTGTATAAAGGCATGCGCATTTGTGAAGTTAAATGTTACCTTACAAAAGCAGCAAAGTGAAACATTTCTAATTGGATATTTAGAGTGTTTTTATCTAGTGATGCATACCAGTTCACTGGACTTGGATCCGGACTTCCGGACTTGTAAGAATGTTTAGGTTCAAGTTCAAAAAACCTTCCATGCCCAGACATCCTCACTACTCTCACGGCCACGGACACCATGTAACTCACCTTACCAGACTCAGGCTTGGTTTCAGCCAGCTGAACTACCACTTATTCCAGCATCACTGTATCAGTAGTCCCGAGTGCAAATGTGGGCATCCAAATGAGACACCAGAACACTATTTATTACACTGCAAATGTTATAATACTGAAAGGACCAAAATGTTGTTATCCATATCTTGCCTTCATCTTGAAAACATACTCCCTTCCGACCCACTCAACGTAAACGACGCCACATTATGTACTTTACTTCTTACAGGTAGCCCCTCCCTCCCATACACTACCAACTGCCGTATCTTTGATATTGTGTTTAACTATATCCACCACTCTGGAAGATTTTACCAATCTCAATAATGTTATGCTAGGTATTGGTGCGCCAGCCACTTTCATTTTATGTTAATGCTATACTTTATGTCATCTTTATGTTTACATTTGTATTATGTTTTATGAGCAGCGGATTTACATAAGCACAACAAGTGCTTCCTATCCAATGCTCAAAAATCCATGTGAATAAAATAAAATAAAAAAACCTTAATGTCAAGAACCGAGTCCAGACTTATTACCATGGAAGACCATTTCACATACCTAAAACCTCCTTAGATTGCAAAATATTTGCTGCAAAATGTAGAAAACATTGCCATCGGGCATCGTCAAGTATCGGCCTCCATGTTATGTGGCCAAAGTTTCACCCAGACAACATTGCAAGGTTGCCAACATGCCATTTTGTCTATGCCATAGGTTTAGTTCCGGACTTTTAGTTCTGGACTTGAATCCGGACCTGAACCTAAAATTGGGTTTAGGTATGCATCACTATTTTTATCTGTATCAGCATAACCGGTATAACAGCTCTTCGGCATAACACACCAGCTTTGCATGCACGTGGTGTGTTGGCAGCTAGCTATACAACACTACACTGAATGACCTGCTACACTAATCTTTCAATTTCTTTGCAAGTCTAACTGTAGGAGTTTTTTTTATTATTTAACCTCCTTGTTTAAAGCTTTCCTGTTCCACTCTATGTCAGTTCTTGGAAGATATGAGTTTTTGAACACCTTCAGTTCTTGGTTGATAACTCTGATACATGTATTTTAAGTAAAGTAAGTACATGTACTGGTTACTGATATTTGAAGTAAAGAGAGACTGATATTTGAAGGATATTAAACTCGATGTTTTTCAGAGTAAGAACATATTATTTGGTCATCTAACGCCCAGGTTATATTTCTACATGCAAGTTTCTGGGGTCTGCCTAAATACCTCAACCGACCGCAACCTACCTCAACCTA
The DNA here is from genome assembly GCF_001625305.1 of Branchiostoma belcheri. Lineage (NCBI taxonomy): Eukaryota > Metazoa > Chordata > Leptocardii > Amphioxiformes > Branchiostomatidae > Branchiostoma > Branchiostoma belcheri. The sequence goes on from NW_017804231.1 coordinate 1,433,963, forward strand.
CCGCGTAATGGGTTAATATGCAGTATACATGGGCTAACAACCTTTTCCAACGCTCTGGACACATTGTCTATGCTTGTATGAATGAAATTTAAAAGCATGAAGGGATCGACATCCAACTTTTGAAATAAATGATCTGTCTAGCCACCCCCCCCCCGAAGTTCGTTGGTTGGTTCCGCAAAGCGTTCCTCCTTGAGGTCAATGGAGGTCAAGCCGGTAGGCGTACGTGCTTAGCAGCTTGGATGTCAGGCTGGAAAACACTCGGTATATAGCTATTATAAGTTGGTTATGGTACTATTTGTTTACGGTCTGTTGCCTGTATAAAGCAAAAAGTGTCCAGAGATTCCCCATGCAGGCGCAACAATGAATAACTTTTAAAAACTGGTAAATACGTCAGAGTTAGTGTTTTTTACCATTTTCGCATGCGCGAAAATGGTAACTCAGACGAGATTGAGATTGGATCAACGGATGGATGGATCAACGGTTCCACCCTTCAACGGCCATGCAGACATGCTAAGTCACCGCATGTCGCTAGATGTCGTTGTTGCGACGGCCATGCAGACATGCTGAGTTGCCGCATGTCGCTAGATGTCGTTGTTGCGAGTGCACTTTTTACCATTTATGCCTTGGACGTTTGTATACTTTCCATTATGGTTGCTAATTTCAAAATCATAGTTCTATTAATGTTGCATAACAAAGCTGCTGACAAAACAACTTAATTTGTCTTGAACAATAACTTGATTTTATTATTTGCCAAAAATGTTGATAAAGACATGTCTATAATCAAGGATTCACAGTAATCAAGGATTTTAATAAACTGCATAAATTATGTCAATGAGCATTAGCAGTGTGGATTAGTCTAGATGTTCAGATTTCCATTAGCCGGCAGTCCAGAGGGTCACACGTCCGACCAATCAAGGCGCTGCAGGTAAAGCTTATTAAAAGCCTCCTTTTCAGGCGTTCCCGGATCGGTGTTTTTGTGTGTGTGTGTGGTTGGGGGGGGGGTGTATTTTCTGACCAAACGTAGATCGCACGCAATAGAAGCTCCGGCCTACATAGCTGTCTGTGGAACTATTTATATTACCTGGGTGCCTAACTTTCACCAACATGTCTTTTGTATTTTAGGAAATTAATTAATTAATGAGTGAGTGTTTAATTAACTTAAATAGGTATTGCATTGTTTGGCAAGGTATTTTCCATTGACAATTTTTAATAGATCAGGTTGATCAAATGATATAATGTAAACAATTATATATGATTAGTAAAAGATGACTTTTGAAGTTCTCTTCGAGTATTATTTTAGGGTTGAATCAGGGTCAACGCGAAAAAAATCATGATCCGGTGATCGACATCATGCCCCCCCGCACACTTCATGTATTCAGTGTTCTAATACCGTCTTCAGTCTGCATTTGCAGATAGATTTTCAAGATTTCAGGATAAAAATTACACAATCTGCAATTTGAAGAATGAAAAAAACTATGGTCCTCACAACTTCATATTCCCTTTGTTTGACCCGCCCGGCGCCCAAATCCCGCTGCGATTCAAGCCGCGGCAGCTTCCCGAGCCATGCAAATAAACCTAGTCCTGACGCCACAGCCTCCGATTTCCACCGAGCCAGCCCCGAGCGCATGCCGACAGCGAGGGATGTGGCTCAGATTTCCGACGATTTCCTTATTTAGATCATTCGGAAGACTTCGGGTAGCAAACAAAATGGCCGCCATGCACATGATTTTATACTAGTAGCTTCGCTTCTCAACCGAAATGAGGAAGTTTAACCTCATTTGCAGACTTTAGCGGCCATGGAGTTGATTTGGGGAAGTGCTGAGACGCGATTTCGCTACGGCATATGGGATTTTGCCGCGGAGGGAGTTACGTACGCCGGCAAAAACTTGCTTCAGCGATCGGCTCCAGAAAATTTATCTTTATGCTGCCGCTCAAGTCTTCGAAGGTGGTTTAACGAAGTTTATATAAATAATAAAGCCACTTTGCGTAGATCGATCTCCGTTTTCTTGCGATGGTATGAAAATTCAAGTACAGTATATTTTCAAAACGTTTGATATTTCTTTGTTCGTTGCCACATGTTGTTTATTTATCTTATTGTCATGTACAGTTACCAGCGTGAGTCTGAGTCGAGCCATTGTTCTTATGTGGCCGTTAGCACATGTTGTTTAAACAGACAGCAACATTGAAGAAAAGAACCGAGTTAACAGACATCGGCACGTTCCTTGAAGTCAGGTTTCCCGCCGTATTTAAATAAGAAATGTGTGGGCCCGCGGCGTTTTGAAAAGACGCGACGCGCTTTGGAAAGACCCCGCGCCGTGGCTCATTCAAATTCGCTACATTTTTTGCTAAGTTTAATGTCTTCACCCACGATTTTTGACCGTCAATGTTGACGGTAGGACTTATATTTTTACCGTCCGACGGGAAAAAATACCGTCAATTGTCGGTAAAACGGGCGCTGGCTAAAGCCCTGGTTGAATGTCACGAGGTTTGTAAACTTAGATGTTGGGGACAAAGCCATAGAAGAGATTTTGTAATAAATTATATATATATATATATTAACGTTACTTATAATTTAAGTTAAAATGTACTTTTGTGTCTCATTTTTTATTCTGTTAAAAAGACTCTTAAAAGAGAGAAAACAGGTTATAAACTGTTATATACTTGATTTTTGTAATGTTTTAAACTTAAAGAGTTGAAATATAGAAGTGCATGTTCTCTCATTATATACAATGTTGATGAGAACTAGAACCATTTATATAACTTAGGTAAATTGAAATGATAGGATGGGGAAAATGTTCGTAAAAACTGTAAGCCTGTAAGCGGCGAAAATGGTCAGCTTTTGCAGAAGCACTTGTTTCCATGTATACAAGTATAGACAATGTATCCAGAGCATTGGAAAAGGTTGTTAGCCCATGTATACTGCATATTAACCCATTACGCGGTCAGTTGCGGTCGGTTGAGGTATTTAGGCATACCGCCAGTTTCTGTGTTCGACTGGCCTACAATAGTTAGTGAACCATCCCTCACGCCCTCTTCAGATAGCCTGGGTGCCATCCGAATTTGTAACGGCTCCCCCAAGGGGGGCACCCAGGCTACTCTTCAGACACATGACGACCAGACTCATGATGGAAACCTCGTGAAGGCGGGAAGATGAGGGGACGAGACGAGTGAGGGGGTTACGGATATACGTAACAAACATCAAAAACCACAATCTGTTTTGCCAATCGATACTTGTTCAAACCTCTGCATTGATGTCAGCACGAGACATTCAAACATTATAAAATTAGATCAATGGTCTTCGATTTAACACTTTACCAAGAATCATTCAAGAGATCCAAAAACCCATTACAGAGCCTTCACTTTTGTTTACGGATACCAAACTTCCATCTTGTGATAGATAAAACCAGTCAAACCGTCTTTTTGCGAAATAATAGCACAGGTCTACGAGGGGTAATGTTGGGTTGTAATGTTCTTTTTTGCTAGAATGCAAACATCAAGTATTTTGGGGTGAAGACTTTTCATAATATATATAGCGATCCACCACGACACGTCACAAAAATGCACGAGGCATTCTTCATCATTTCTTCCACTAGTACTGAAATCTGTTACACGTGAATGTTCTGTGTACGTACCTGCAAGGTATGTTGGAGCAAAACGATGCAAACACACAAAAACTAGGATGAAATCTCGACAGAAACTGGTGAAAGACTCGGCACAGACTCGACCTCTCTCACCCACACGACGTGAAGAGAAACACACGACGAATCGAAGGACTCTACGCAAATGAGCTCCGCGGAGCTGGAACAACAATTTTTTGGCGACGCCATCGGAACTAGCCTAATTGGTCAGCAATTTTCATACGAATTTCAATGAGAAAATTGTGCTACATACCATATTGGTAAATGGCAAAATTTCATATTTGCAGATAATTAGAAAGTCAATCAACCATAATTATCATATCACATATCAAACTCAACTCATAAATACCACTAAATAAAAATCTAAAAACTGTCATCAGCCTTGTTTATTTGTTGACTGTCCATTTCTGAAGGATTCTCTGTATTAAGAGTCCCACAACACATTTAATTTCAAACCTATATATGTACATGTATTCTATAAACATGTCTATCTATATGCAATGGAAAATACTGTCACAGATTTGTGATGCAAGCTGTCATTCTGAATTCTAATTCTTCTGCTAATTTATCATTGGCTGCTAATTATGTTTACCTTCACAGAAGGAAAACAGATTGTTTTTGACCAGTTTTTTTTTCCTCTTCTTCTTCTCCAAACAAATAAGGTCAATGACCTGAACCAGACATCTCTCACCATGGTAACTGGTGCTGTAGCAACAACATGTGGTGTTGGGTTACATTATGTGGTGTTGGGTTACATTATGTAGCAGAACAGAGTTGGAGAGCTTGCTGACCATACTTATGAATGTATTTGACTTTGAGGAAGAATAAATCTTGCAGTAGTTGTTGAGACAGATCAGGTGAAGGTAAAAATTATGCATTTTCTTTGCAAATGTTACCTCTCAGACTAGTTTATCTTTAGCTCTTGATAGTTTCCTGGGTCATTGACCATCTGTTTCTGATGGTCCTTCATTTTGATCATCATCATCACCATCATCATCTTCATCATCATCATGGCTTCCTCCATCACTGTCCTCCTCTGACTCCTCCAGGTCTGGGAAGTCATCCCCCCCTCCTAGCGCAGGTGGGTACATCCTGGCTGCCAGGCAGCAGTAGGTGTCAAACACTGACAACCTGTTTTGTATTTGAATAAGATTAGAAAAGTTAGTATGTTTCAGCATGGTAAAATGGTACCAGCTGCGGGCACTTTGGGCAGTCTATTATAGAATTCTAAAATAATGGGTGGAAATTTTGCTGAGGTTTTCTATCTACATGTAGACTTCTCACCAATTTTTTGCTTTTACTATATGAAGACCAGTTTTCCTCCATCACCTGGGAGGTCATCTTAGATCTCTAATTATCAAGAAGAAGCAAATATGTTGATACAAACCTATTGGGAATATCCAGTAGGTGTTCCCACCTATGCGCTCCTTGGTTGTACCTGTACAGAAACTTATTCACCAATGGTTGATCGGGGTCTGGTGGTCGACTGGCCAATCCAAACAGTTCGTCACGAGACTCGGACACGACGAGGTGGAAATAGCTGCAGTCGGGCAGCTCGCTCGTTGCTGTCTTCCACTTGTCCCGAGCTGGGTTGTATGACATCATCTTGGTCAGGTCGTAGTCAATGCAGAATATTCTCCCGCCACATGAGACAGCGTTGGCTATCCCATCCAGCTTGCCTCGGAGGGAAGCATTTAGGCTCTCCCAACTGTCGATGTTGTGGTCGTAACGCATCGTCCTCTCAGGACCAATGGCGTACAGCCGATCGCTTAAACTCACACAGACAGTGTCATCATCCAGTGAGACTGAAGCAACTTTAAACCTATGGAAAGATTTTAAATGACCATAAGAAAAGGATCTTTATTTCAGATAGAAATGTACTCTGGCTACTCTAACCCCAGTTTCTCTGAAATGTTAGATTGTATCGATGGTGTTCAGAGAATGTTTTTGCAGAAGTTTGGCAACTTCACACCATTTCATTCTAATACATTACTGTGTAATGTCCTTGGTAAAATGAAGGAAATACAATCTGTAACATAACTTCTTACCACTGGTTTACTTTAGGCTGATACTGCTGGACAGGCGTGTTATCATCATCGGAGAACAGATACAGACAGCCATGGGAGCAAATCAGCTCACGGGGATGGCGGGGCCACATCAGCGGTGCTGCCCTCTCAACCCAGCAGCTGCCAAAATGGTCATACTGGAGAAACCTGTGAATGACATGTTCATCATAAAACCACAGGTGTGAATCATCCTTAGGCCACACTGATTTAATTTCATGGATGACATCTGCACGCGCATTGATTTTCAGCACAACACACCCCTAAATACTAAAGTATGAATGCAAAGACTTAGTACTTGTAGCTGCACCAGTTGTGATGAAATTTAAGCTTGTTATAAAGGTATAGGCATTTTGCATACTAGTATTAGTAGTTGGTCACTCAATTATGGATATGCTAACCTTAGCATGGTAAAAGTCAATGAGAAATTGGACAAGAATTGAGCTGTCATTGGATGGCCTTTTGTACAATGGTTTCTAACCTTGGTGCTGAAGTTGTGTAGATAGCATAAATGTCGCCAGATGGCGTGGCTACCACGGCTGCAGGGCAGGTGTCCCCAGGTTTGGACATACTGTAAACTTCTCTCGTTAAAGGGCTGTAGCAGGCCAGAGTCCCGTCCAACTCCTCTGCACTCGCCAGGCGGCCCGCCCTGAGGTCCTCCCAGGCAGAGTCCGTGTGACAGGCACCGAAGATCAGCAACATTTCCTCCGCAGTCATCCCGTATCTCTTCCGACTACCCTCCGGCGGTCCCCCGCTGTCTCCTTCGGACTCATAATTCGGCTGGATATGAGTGGCTATTTGTGCCATTAGTGGCTCACTGATCAACTTGTGGCTTTTTATTATCTCGATGTCGGCTTGCGTCAAGAGAGGGAACCGAATCTTCTGAAGGATTTCCGGCAGGTGAGCGGATCTTGCAGACTCGTCCGATTGGACCCAACTTGCGGCTGCTTCCCAGACCATGGTTTCAGATTTCACGTCGAGCTCGTCACCACTGATCAAGTCTAGGAACTGGTCTGGGGACAGGTCTTTAAAACCTTCCGTCATACTCACACGAGGAAAGTATCTACAGATGAACGCCTTGCTGGACACTCGCAGCTTTTCAATATCATTTGAAACGGCAAAGAGGAAGGTCTGGACGACATTGCCGGTGTCCAGTTGGGCTTCTAAAAGTGCGGCACAAGTCTCGCAAACAAAGTCAACCTGCAGAAACTTTGCCGCAACAGCCAGTCTCTGAATGTCTTCTAACTCATCAGTGGCCAACTGGAGTTCTCCGCTGTAAGCGTACTGTAGGATAGATTGGATACTGTTCGGGTCCAAGCAGGGCTCTTGAACAGAGACGTGGTCGTCCTGCAGACCCACTGAGAACAGAGTACGGAAATAAGGGCTGACACCAGCTAAAACTAGCCGATGACTCGGGAACAGGCGCCCGCAGACTTCAAGAGTCACATCCTGGAACCCACCGTCTGCCTGAAGGTTCTTCAGGACCGCGAAGAAGCCCGAGAAATGCTTAGGATTTGAGTAAGTCACGGCTTGAGCTTCGACGAATTCGTCAGCACCGACGGCCGCCATGTTGGACAAGCTACAGTGACCTTTAACTTTTAACCTTTAGTAGTACATGTGGCGAGTCCAAAGTGCTACATGTCAGGTGGTTGTTCAATGGTAACATTACTGGTTACTGCTTCCAAATATTATTTTCGACTTAAGTTGGTTAACACATGTACTACGATGGTTTGACTTTCAAGTTTGTTTCAGCAGCCAAATCTACTATAATGTGATGTTAACGTTAGTCACAAAAATAACTGCTTTTCATACGGACATAGCAGACCCATTCTCACAAAAAGGAAATCACACACACGCATTGACCACAAAGAAATAACAAAAACAAACTTTAGTACAAGTAATAACTATATGTATTTCCTCATCAACAGAAGTGCATATAATAATAGATATAAGAAAATGGTGAAAACTAACAAAATGCAATGAGCAAGAGGTGCAGAACATTCCAAACTAGAGAATATTATAGTGAAACAAGAAACGAAGTGTGTAGGTCAGGCAAAGTAGAACAATAGACAAAGTGTGTAGATCAAGCAAAGTGGAACAATAAACATAAAGTGTGTAGGTTAAACAACAGTAGGATATCTATCGAGTACATGTAACATTATATAATTTCGGGTAAGAAAAGAATATGAATACAAATCTATGTAAGGTAATATATACTGGGCTTGTGAAATCTTATTACATTTGCAGAAAAGACTAAAAAAAAAACATGCTAAAGGGGCTGTTTTTCAAGTTGTGCCTAGAATACCTAATATTAGAGGATTTTCCCTAAAGCAAGGTCCTATATTGCCAAGTTGAACATAACCCTTTCTTGGGATAATTTTCTAGGATGTTATTGTGTGTTCGAAGCTCAAAATCATTTTCTTGAGTGTGTTTAAGCTTTGAACAGGTAATCACACTGTCTTTGCAGTATTTTGAAATTTGGCCATGAAATTTGGCCATGAAATTTGGCCATGAAATTTTAACCACAACACTAGATAATACATCACAGTCTTTAGAAATACATGTACTAAAATGTTATAAAAACATAAATACTGAATCAGTCATTGAGCTTGAATGACCAATGGCTACATTTGGCAGTGACTGTTCATATATGACTGGCCATGTCGGACTAAAAGAGATTGGCACTTTTGTCTTTCCAGTGCCTTTACAGAAAATGATGTCTATACCTATTGAAGGTGTGTATTGCCTATATTATACATGTAGGTACTAAGTGTTCAAACACATAATCAACTTAAACTAACTAGACCACAACTTAAACTGACTAGACCACATGGCTTCATAGTTCACATTGCAAACCTGTGTTCTTAGCTCTATTCAAGATAACAATAGATCAAGTTGTCCTTGTTATCCTACTTACCAAGTAAATAGTATCACTTGCCACCATTGTGAAGTGTTAACTCACTACCTCTACATGTCTTCAACATCACAATAAAGAACTACAAGACAGTACCAGTAATACATGTTAACTTCTAGTATTATCAAGTCACATTGCTAAACTTTCCATTTAGGAAAAGTCTTAAGAAACAGTGTTGTTACACTATCATGAAAATTGTTGAATGCAAATGATCTGTGCAATGTTGAGTTCTACCATCACCTGTTCCCCTTGTATGAGATATCACAGAAGTACAATGTAGCATCCCTTTTTAAGTCAAGAAAATTTCATCAAAAAGGAAAGTAGGAAAAGTATCACTAAGTTTTTCACCGGAAAGTACTTGAGACACTTGAGTAAATGGTTGCATTGAATGAGTGAAGAAAAGATATTTCTGCACTGTCTCTAAGTTGAAGAGGTTGGCCCTGCATCAGTGCTGAGCTGGTCCAGAAGAGACAACATGGTTCGACTGGCGTAGTCATCCCCACTGATGACATCAAACGACTCTATGGCACTCGTTTCAGTCTGTTCCTTTGGCTGTTCTATCTCGTTGTTTAACTTATCGATGAGATTTAGCATTGTCTTTGTGGCATAGCTCTCGTCCGCGATAGCCTCTGCTACCAGAGTACCGCCCCCTGACGGTGCTTCTTGGACAACTTCGGTTGTTTCTTCTTTCTTGGGTGGTGGCTCTGGCTGTGTAACAGGTATTTTGGTCATGTTGGGTATGCTGCCATCTTCTGAGGTGGGTTGGATGACAGCCTTGTACACCGGCTCTGCATCTGGACCCGTTTCGGACAGCACGGTCACAGAGCACTTGTGCACCTTCGACAAATGCCCCTCCCATTCTTCGAAGGTGGCAAAACTCTCCGGGCAGAACTCGCAGTTCAGCTTCTCACCGTCGCTCTGACTGGACGCGGCGGGAGCCTGGTTTTCCTGCGATGTGGATGGAACTTCAGCTGCGACCGCCTCTGTGGCGGGCAACACAGCAGGAACCGGAGGGTCTTCCTCCGCTGCCGACTCCCTCGGCTGCCTGCGACGGTACGCACGGGTGGTTTTCCTCTCGGTCTCGTGCCTCTTCTGGTGGCGCTCGAGAGCAAGGGTTGACATGAAGGACAGGTTGCACTGCGGACACTGGTGGCCCATCCCGTGAACCTTGACCTTGTGTACCTTGCGGTAATGAGTGTTGATGAACTTCTCATCACACAAGTCACACGGCCACTTCTTCTCTCCTGTAGGTCACAGAAAAAAAATGATTACACGGATCAAGGACTTCTTCATACATACTTGTCACATACATGACACATAGACGCATAGCTGCAGAAGCAGCTAAAAAGAGTAGAAACTGGCCAAATAGACAGATAGCATGCCAGGGGAGTTGGTCCACTAAAGGAGTACAGTCTGCAACTCCCTGATATGTTATCTGTCTGTTTGGCCAATTTCTACTCTTTTTAGCCACTTCTGAAGCCCAGTAGAGGCAATTAACAAGTATACATTAAACAGATGAAAATCTGACCAGTGTGAATCCTCTGATGGTCCTCCAAGGCATGTTGTTTGGAGAAGGACTTGGAGCAGTAGCTGCAGCTGTAGGGCCGGATCTTCTTGTGGATGGCATCCACGTGTTCACGCAGGGTACGGGCACACACAAACTTCTTCCCACAGCTGGGTACAGAAACAAAATGGTATGGTTGTGAAAGTTGGTTTTACTTTAGCATGTTGGCAGAAACATTTTAGCACACTACATTATGAAACACCTTGCAGTTACCTTTCAGTCTCAGAATTTTGCAGAAATATTGTTAAAAACAATATGCTTATTGCAAACTTGCCCACTTTGCTCTTCACGTGTATTACAGATCTAGTCTTACTGGTACGATGAGATAAAGAGCCAACCTGTCACACTGATGAGGACTGAGATCTTTGTTGTGAGAAAAGACGTGCCAGTCCAGCTGCTTCTTCCTGTAGAAGCTCCGGTCACACTTGTCACACCTGGGGGGGGGGAATTCAATGCCTTGGTCAAGCAACAGAGATGTGTGGCAATAATACAAAGTGTCAGGTCAAAAAATGTGTGGAACTCAGTTATCATTTGCAAATCGTAACTTCCTGGGAAATGCCGTTACACCACACGACTCCACTTAAATTAGGTGCTACTCACTTGAATGGTCGGAGTGACGGGTCATGCATGGTGGCAATGTGGGACCTCAGGGCATTCTGGTCCACAAAGGCCTTGTTGCAGCCCTTATATGGGCAATGTTCGTCCCTCAAGTTCAGGTGCACGGCCTTGATGTGCTTCTCGATCACCTGCTTGGTGTGTCCGGTCCGTCCGCAGACATTACAGGCGAAACGGTTCAGGTAGTCATCGACTGGGTGGGGTAAAATCAAACTGTAAATCAACCTTGTTGAGCTATCATTTGAATATATCATTACAGCCAGGTACTTTGAAGATGTCAGAAACAAACATATAGACAAACAGGCCAAAAACTGTGCACCTTTGGGGAGATAAAACACTTTTGATAGCTCAAGGTAAAACATTTGCATGACTCACCAGCCTTTCCATACTGGTCCTGATGTTCTTTTTTCTGGTGATGCTCCACAGCCCCACGATGCTTGTATGTCTTGTCACAGAACTTACACTTGAACATGCGGTCGCCACTGTGTCGAATCTATAACATTGGAAATAAACAATAACAAAATGTAAAAAACATCAAGCTCCTGGAAATGAAAAGTGCCATAAGTAGGTAATGAAATCATCTTACTCTCTTTTCAACTGGTAGAGGCTTGATTATGGACATTAATCATTATCATATTATAATATCTGAAGAGTTATTAAAACTTTTGTAGCCGAAATTGTTACAGTAGCAGTAACATTACCTAATTGATTTTTCTTGAGATATATGATGCCTGTTAATTACAATACAGTATAACAAACAATATAATATGATACCATATGATATTGCTAACCTCATGACGTCGTAGCAAGAAACCAGAAGAGAAGCCCATGTCACAGGTCGAACATTTGTGGGTCTTCAGTTTCTGAGGAAGAAAGAATACAGTTTTCAGTTTAAAAAAAAAATGGACAAAGCTTCTCTCCAGTCAGCATTTGGGAAAGAGTATGGTAGTTTTGACACACACCACAACCAGTGGACTATCTCTTGTACTACTGTGTAGCTCAAGGGCTATTGAACCGGAGATGGGCGCCGCCCTATGCACCACCTGTTGTGGGAAGGACTTTAACTTTAACCAACACAATGTATGGTAAGGCACTCACCTTGTCGTGAGTCCGGATATGCTGCTTGAAGTAGGTCTTCACCAGAAACTCCTTCTCGCACACTTGACACTTGTACTTGACCGGGTTCTCCCGGTGGATGTTCTGGTGGTCTAACAGGAGGGACTTGGTGCGGAAGCCTCGGCCGCACTGCTTGCACGACAGAGGCCATTTCCTGTCGTGGGCGATGGTAACGTGCCTTGCCAGGCTGGCGTCGGTGTGGAACCTCTTGTCGCACTGCGTACAGTGGTGCGCGGCGTCCGTGTGCGTGTACACAATGTGCTTCTTGAGCTGACCCTTTCTGGGGAAGAACTTCCCGCAGGTCTCGCACTGGTACTTCTGCGTGGTGCACACGCCGTGCGAAAGGAGGTGGTCTCGAAGTTTGCTCGGGGTCGGAAACACGCGCGCGCAGCCCGGCTGGGTACACTTGTGAGAGATGGGTGCCCAGTCTTTAGGGCGGTTGTGCACGGACTGGTGTTTCGTCAGAGTGCCCGTGTGAGCGAAGCGTAGCGGGCAGTGTGGACACTGGTGCGGCCTCATGTCTGGATCATTAGGGTGGTCGGCTAACTCGTGTTTGGCTTGGTAATGCCGACTAGTGAAGGTCTGATCGCACCCCTGATACGTACAGGGGTATCGTAGTGAAGGGTTAGGCTGGTGAAAGTGGCTCTCATGCTTACTGGAGGCCCGCTTGCTGATGAAAAGTTTCTTACAGTCGGGGTAACGACATGGCACCCACGGCGTGACCATTCTTCGAGACTTCCCTCTTCCTACTAACTGTATTCCAGGCTTGTACTCTGGGTCATCTTCTGTTCCTTCTTCCTGGGCAGTCTCCAACTGGTCTGGCACTTCCTTCTTGGTCTCAAGCATTTCGACGTCTTCAAATTGGTGCTGTGCCACGTGTTCCTGTAGGTGGCTTTTTAACCTGAAAGTCTTGGTACATCCCGGGTGGTCACATTTGCGTTGTTTTGGGTCTTTGCTCCCACCAGCGTGGGTTGCCATGTGAAGGTTGAAGGTGTACTGGCGAGTAAAGGACCGTGAACACTCGGAACAGTAATAGGGTTCGTTAGCTACTGTCTGATCTCTCTCTTCATCTTCTGCCTCTTCTTTCACAGTCAAGTCCTCATCTCCCACAGTAGTTTCATTTTCCTGATCTAACTTCAAGGCATCGGCTTTTAAAACATCTAACTTTTGTGGCTTTCTGCTCTTCCTGCGGGAAACCCTTATTATGTAGGAGTGATCTTCATTTTCCGACTGCTGTTTTGGAATTTCTTCCTTCCCCTTCCCAGATATGTGTTCTTCGTCACCCTCCTCTTTGTCAGCTGTGGTTTTGGAATACAAGTCCACCTGGAACTCCTTTCCAAACTCTTTCACTTTGGGCGCTCGTGAACTCCTTCTACGGGTTCCGCTTTCAGCTACTGCTTGGTTCTCACTGGCATTTTTGGGCGAGGCTGACTTAGTTTTCCTCTTTGCTCTTGTGGGCTTTTTCACTGGAGAAGAATCACGGACATAGTTGTGGTCGCCCGAAACTACTGGAGATGTGTGTATTTGTTCAGGCGGAGACGTCTGTATTTTTTCAGGCAGTTCTTTATCATTGCTTCCTTCTTTTTCAGGGGCGACGTTTTCCGATACAGTCTCTTCTGTAGTCACAGAAGATACAGTCTTCTCAAATGCTGCAGTACTGGTTTCTTCTTTCCCCTTCTGAACTTGATCGATAGCAGCATCATTTTCACTGCTATCTTCATTAGTACCTACCACAGCTGATTGCACACCTACCCTTTTGGGCTTCTTCCCCGAAAAAGTACTCTTCCTGGCTGTAAGCTTGATCCTCCTCTGGCTGGGTGGGCAGCTTACCGGGGCTTCCACTGTGGCTTCTGGCTTGCTGGTACTTGGTTGTGGAGCTCTGACGGATTTAGATGGTCCTGATGTTTCTTGCACAGAGGAAGATGTGGTAGTCATTTCTTTCATAGCCTGGGCATTGTCGCTTACAGTGGCACCTGAAGATAAATCCCCGACAGTTTTGTCCTCAAATCTGACTCTCTTAGTCTTACGACGAGGTGACATTGTAGGGCTAGAGGTTTGAATGGCAAGGCTTGCATCGAAACTGGTGCTTGCTTCCTTGTATGAAGATGTGCTTGGTATGATCTGTCCTGTACCAGAGAAACCAACAGCTCCATCGCCCATCTTGCTTACGTCTGGAATTATAACAGTCTTCTGGTCTGGTGACATGTTTAAACGCTCAAGGATCACTACTGGCTTTTTCTTCAGTGCCATATCCTCCATGTCTTGGTCTGTGCTGCTTGTGGAAGGAAGGATACGTGACCTTTTTCTGGAGGGGGACTGTGCAGGAGATGTGGCACCACTGCTCTTTGTCTTTCTGCCTGCTAGTCCCGATGGTTGCTCACCAGAACCTAAAGAATGCATGTTATTGTTAACAAATCAACCAATCAATCAATTAATCAATCAATCAATCAATCAATCAACCAGTAGTCATTCAAAACAATTACAGTATGATTATCAGATAATTGAAACTTAACTAGAACAGTAACATTTGCATTTAGCAAAATGCATAATGTTTACCTTCACATGGTCTAACCTAACTACTGCTAGATATCAATTCTTTCTCAAATACATTCAATACATGTACTAGTTACCAGTTACCATGGTGACAGACATCTGTTCCAGGTCAATGACCTTATGTGTTTGGAAAGGAAGAAGAAAGGAAACGGAGCAAAAAAAGAGTTTTCCTTCTGCAAGAGTAAACACAACCAATTATTATTATAACACACAATGCAGCTGAATAGTTGAGGTAGTGGCTCTCCTCAGGTACATGTATCTTATTCATGTTAATGCATCAAATTGTCTTTGATGCTTGTGTCTGGACAAATGTATTGGTGGTTACTACAACACTCTGTACCATCTCAGGTATTTCACCTTGTTGTCCCTTGAAGGAAACTTCCAAGACGTCAGTCTCTGTTGCAGTAAGACTAGCTCGTGTGGTCCTCCTGGTGGCGGTGACGGCAGGTGCCAACTCTGCTCCCTTCCCAGCATCCTCTGCTGCCTTCCCAGCATCCTCTGCTGCCTTCCCAGCATCCTCTGCACCAGGCTGCTGCTCAGCTCCCTTTTTGTTTTTTCCTGCACCCTGCCCCATCATGACCTGCAAAGGACATTAAAGATTTGTTTCAGCAGGGCTCGAAATACTTTTTCAGCATACAATGTACCTACACTGGTGTAAGTAACATTAAAAATTACCTGCAATATAATCTCCAAGCAGACCCTACTTTTCCTAAGGTGGCAAAACACAGAATCAAATTGGTCAGGCAGTATCCATTCACCAGAGAGGGCCCAACATGCGGTGGTCCATTTGACCACTATGGTAGCCCTTTGCCACCAATTCTACATTACAGAATTAGCCAACAGGGAGGTCATTAAAGGGAAATGGAAAATTTCATTTCATTAAAACTGCAACTGTAGATGTTCAATCAATTATTTTCAATCGTGCACAATAGCAACATTATCTACAATTTTTTACAACAGTGTACTAGTACATGTAATATCAACAGTTTTGATAGGAACGCACGGAACCATGACCATTTGCTATAAAAAAAAATCATTATCCTATGAAATCAGGCCGCTTACATATTGTATTGGGAGGCCCAGTCGCGTCTGTGTAAACGAACAAAAAATCCCACAAATCGCACCCCCAATAGGAGCCCCCAAAGAGCTTTTTTAAGCGACAGGAAACAAGGTTTGGGTACAGGGAAACTGTTTTGGGGGTTTCAACAAACAAACAACTGGCCGTTAACTCCTGGATAAGATCCAGATAATCGAGTCAACAACCTCTGCCCCAATCAGTGACCTGATTATCTACATAGTGCACAAATGGCACCCTTTCAGCTAAAATCGGACTTCACATCAGAGAACAAAACACCAACAAATGCGCCATAAATACTCGCTTAATATTACTTTTAGGATGGTTTATGATATCTGTACGCTGTTATGTTACGTTTGCATGGAGTAGATAGTTTTTAGTATCATGCGTTTTGGAAAGAAACCGAGAATTTTACCTGAAGTGTTTATCGGACGTGCAAAAACCCTTAGACAAGATGGCGGTCCTCAGTAGACTCATAAAGGAGGTGAAAGGTCATAGGTACAGGTCACTGATTCTGATAGATATGATAATGTTGTATATAGAATAGCATATATCATTTGATAAATTGAATCAACATCTACGTTAATCTATTTGTTCAAGCCTTCATATTCTATTTTGTTCGAGCCGAAACCTGTTTATCTGTTTTGACCTCTACCCAAGATGCATCAGTAAAGATGGCCGCGCACATGAGACAATAAATTTTCTCGTGAAAAAAGTCTACGTTGCATGCGCAATTTTGCATCTTTGGCGAAAAACCTCTTACCGTTGAGGTTCATATCAAGCTCCCCAGTAAGTGCCAGCATGGGAAGGCGGTGGAAGAAAAAGGTTTGTGTTTATACGAAGAGACAGAACTGTAGACGAACTGAGATGGTTTCTATTCTAGAGTGGGCATGTGTATGATGATAACTAACTTGTTGATATGCAAGTCATGTGGTGATGCTGTAGTATGTTCGCTTAAGCATAAACATTATGGCTATCTAGTCACAAATAAGCCACTCTCCTAAAATTATTGTCAGTGTGCAATGTTGGGGTGGGGGGTATAAAATAAATGATTCACCATTAACTATGATATTAAAGGTATAGAATATTGCTTGTTTTACTGCTGGAAGCCTTTGATAATTAGTTCCCATATGTTTGTATATCCCACAGAGGCCAGGACACGGGGGTCCGGGACAGAGACGGGACAGGCCCCACCGGGACCAGCGACCACAGAGACCTAACGAGTGGCAGGACACGTTTGTCAAGGAGAACAAAGACTTTGAGAGGTTCTACAAGGTTAAGTCCTTCTCTTCATGTTGTAGGCCGCAGGGATGGAAATTTAAGTGTTCTAGCCAGCTTCTGTCTCTCCTGTCATTTGACAGAATATTGCTGGTACTTGTCCTACAACTTATTGCATTACCAGCCATAGCAAAAGGGTCATACTTCACCTTTTTGTATCCATGACTTCTGGCTCTGATGAAGTTATACTAGATAAACTATTGGTACGGAGGCTCATAGGTGTTGCACAAAAAAGTGCTGTGCTGAATATAGTAACGTCTAGGATAATTTCCTGCATTGAACACTAGTTGTTATGTAGAGAATAATGTACGGAAATGTCAATTACTCAATATTATTCGACTGTTACAGGAACAAGGTATTGTCCCAGAGGGGGAGTGGGACCAGTTCCTGGAAGGGCTGAGGAGCCCCTTGCCTGCAACGTTCCGTATCACAGGGTATAAGAGGTAAGCTTACATGCATCTTCTACGTATGACAATTGAAGATTTGTATGATCATTTGGTTGCCTTAACTTCAATGTTTACTGAAGTACATATAAAATCCTATCTACAGGTACCTAAAGATTTCCTGCAAGTGTATTGTAACAAGTTCAATGAAGTGCACATGCCAAATCATAATGTATGTACATGAAGATCTTGTGAGACAATCTACTGCAAAAGTCTTTTTCCTTACTGACTGTAGTCCTGACCCCACCTTTCTCCCAGTCATGCGCAGGAGCTCCTAAGGAGACTGAAGGGGCAGTACATCAGTCAGCTGCTAGAGGTCACTTCTGAGGATGGAGAGCTGTTGGAAAAGCCCCAGCCTATCCCATGGTGAGGATGGTAACAAATGTACCCCCCCTCTTGTCTGGATAATGTTACAAAGTGGGTTTTGATCCAATCCTTAGCCCTTTTAGATAGGAATTCTTTTTTTTTCTACAAAACTGCACCAGTGCAGGTAACATTGAAAATAACTTGTACCGGATGAAACCTGCTGTACACCTGTATCACCTTAAGTGAATCTCTTACATCTAAAGATGTGATTGTCCAGACTTCCACTGTAGCACTCCCTGACCAGTTGTTGCACATGTGAAATCATCACAATGTTCTATGTTTTACTTTAGGTACCCGGATGAGCTTGCCTGGAGGACTAACTACTCCAGGAAGGACCTGAGACGGTCGCCAGCTCTGGCCAAGTTCCACGACTTCCTGGTTACAGAGACCGAGACTGTAAGTACTGATCAGCTCTGCACCGGTGGAATATTTTTATCATGCAATTCTACAAAAGATGTATATAATACTAGAGGGTAATATTTTCAAAGCAAATGCATATGAATGATATTTGCCTTCACATGGTCTAGCAAATGTACCTGATTTTACAAGGAATGTGGATTGCATGTTTGTAACTCATCTTTCAACACAGGTTATTACCTGTTCTGTTGTTCAATAGCCTTTGTTTATATTTATTTATTTGTTTGTTTATTTGTAGGGTAATGTAAGCAGGCAGGAGGCAGTGAGCATGATCCCTCCTCTACTGTTGGATGTACAGCCACACCATAAGGTAATAAGTGTTACAAAATGCTTATCAGATGACAAATTTGCTTTGTTGCAATTTCATTAGATCTACAGTTTAAACTTGAGTGGGTTAAATGACATCTTTCATCCCTTGTGTTTGTGTGTGCCCAGATCTTGGACATGTGTGCTGCCCCTGGTTCTAAGACTGCCCAGCTCATCGAGATGCTCCATACAGAGGATGGACAGAGTTTCCCAGGTTGCTTTTTTGATATTAATCATTCTGATCATTGAAGTTGAAGAATTATTCTTTTTAACTTCCTACTGCTTAAAACTAACCATGTGAAACTTTGTGCCAGAAGGCTACCTCAGTCAGAGAAGGTTAGCATGTCAACAGACAGCAAGTACCAGTTGTATATTGAGCTCAGTGAATTCAATAAGGCTATGAATGGAAATTTTTTATCTCACGTTCATGTTTAGTTTGTTTCTTACCAAGAATTGTTTCCAAATCTGAGATAGATTTTTTAATAAAGCCTGTTGTTAACACATTGCTTCCTATAAAATTTGGTTTAATGATTTGGTTGACGAGCCAATTATTCAGCATATTTTGCTGTTTGCAGGTGGTTTTGTTGTTGCCAATGATGCGGACAACAAGCGTTGTTACATGCTGGTTCATCAGGCCAAGAGACTGAACAGTCCGTGTTTCCTGGTCACCAACCATGATGCCAGCCACATGCCCAACATGACTGTACCCGCCGTAAGTGTTTGGTAGTCAAATTTGACTCAAGCTTAACTCAAATTCGATTTGATTCGTATAGGAAGTTAGGTGTGGCCTAAATCTGGAGAGACTGCTCCCAAACGTCAGCCAACCTTGGTTGGTGACGGGCTTTATTAACAACATTTGCTACCTCAGCTGCATTTGAATGGAATACCTTAAGTTATTATGAATAAACTTCTATGTCAGTTAATGCTTTGGTAGAGCTTGGTAAAAGGAAGAAATGATCTGTTCTGGTAAGACTGAGGGATTTCTTTGTGAGATAAGGCAACTCCCAACTTTCTAAAAACTGTTTATCACTGCAGGAAGGTGAAGAGGGTACTACAGGCACTCTGGCCTATGACAGGGTACTTTGTGATGTACCATGCAGGTTAGTTTTGTTTAATGTTGAAATAAATCTGAATAATCCATTGCAGGGCTAGCTAGCAATTTTGTTTCTAACATTCTACATAATACAACTCAGTGTTCGAAATACCTGTCTGCAGTCTGCAATCTGCAGATAGATTTTCAAGATTGCAGAAGAAAAATTTATACAATCTGCAATTTTGCAGCAGGAAAAATTGGCACTTGGGATTTGGTGCTCTTGGCCCCAAGGACAGACAACACTTAAGCTCCTGTTCTGAAACAACAGGAGTTTCTTCACTAATTTACATCAACTTTGTCTTGACTTGTCTACCTTTTGTTTCCTTTTGGACTTCCAAAAATTTGTCTTCACTAATTTGCATATCAATCAATAGTTCATGCTTATAAACCTTCAAGATTGTAGTATAGAGGCTTGTGTATTTGCAGAAAGTATTTCCAAATTGCAGAACAAAATTTTGACTCTTCTGCAATATTGCAGAGCACTGAAAAAAAGTATTTCGACCACTGCAACTTATCTTAATGTATAATAGCACTCACATTATCAATGTTGTACATTTGTAATACTGCATACTACTACATGTACATGGTAATACAGTGTAACATACATGTATGAAACAATGAAATATTTAAAAGGTTTTAATACTCAAAATGTTTAATATGATACCACGGCTTTCTTGACATACTACTAGTACTAGTACTGACTATAAGAAATTCAATATAAAATGTATATTTCACTTCTAGTGGAGATGGTACCATGCGGAAAAACCCAGATGTGTGGAAGAAGTGGTCACCAGGACAGGGCCAGAACCTGCACAAGTAAGCACGGACAAAATTATGGAAGTCAGACACAACCAAGTGTTTTATTCAGACGACATTTTGGCTACCATGTCACCTTTCTCCGGGCAATTATGACTCGTTCACATTGCATAGCACAGGTGTTGTTGCTTTACATACCTTGTACATATACACACAGTTACAGGGAACGTACAGGAGTGTGATACATACAAACATCACCAAAAAGCATTTGAGATTTTGGAAACCGAAAATTGATTGTTTGATTGGTTAGTTGATTGATTGATTGATTGACTGGGCCCTTTCCGATCCAGTCTCCAGTTGAGGATAGTGCGGAGAGGGATCGAGCTGCTGAGGGTGGGGGGGCAGCTGGTGTACTCCACCTGCTCACTCAACCCCCTAGAGGACGAGGCTGTCATTGCAGCTCTGCTAACTGAGTGTGAAGGTAAGCCTTTCTGTTCCATCACTCTCACTCACTCACTCACTATCCGGTTTATCGTCTGTTGTTTCCCATCTTTTGAGGGTTAGACATACTTGCACTGAGGCTCGATGGCAGCTCGCCACTTCTGTATCTGTATCGGTATAGCCGGGGACGTCAGTCTGGTACTTGGCGTAACACACCAGCTTGCCTCTAAACTGTGGGTTGACATCCATACATAACATATTAATTAATATGTTTGGACTCTTTGTTATGTTTTGTTGTGGTTTTGAAGTAATCTTGTCACAGTAAATTTAGTATACTAGTGATGTAAATGAAACTTTACAAAGCCATAGATGAATGAAGTACATGTATGCAATATCATACACAATCATGTTCTTGAGTTAATATTGAATGAGTCTTCCATTGTCTCACCTAGACTCTGTGGAACTAGTCGACGTGTCCGACAAACTCATTGGTTTGAAGAGGCTTTCTGGAGTCTCCTCCTGGAAGGTGGGTGTATTATCACAGCACGTATGCCATATTTTTAATGATAATTTGTTAGCATCCAGTTGTATTGTGGTCAGCACTCTAACTTTTGTATGAAAGGTTGGGAGCTCAAATCCTGTCCTAGCCACCAAAGTTCAGCCCAGCATTTGCCAGCAAATGTGAAATGTTTATCTGGCATCGAGGCTTGTATCTTTTATATCAAGTTGAATGTCTTGAATACATGTGTTGAATTTTAGGTAATGACCAAGAAAGGTGAGTTCTACAGCTCCATAGAAGAAGTGCCAACAGACAGAAGTACCAACCTCAGAAGGGCGTCCATGTTCCCTCCTCCCGACCCGGACAAGCTCAACGCCATGCACCTCGACAGATGGTAACTATATAGTTTAAAGCATCCAATGGAATTTCATGGTGGCAAAACTGGATTTTCAAAGTCAATTTTGGCATCAGCACATCATTTTCTTGCCATATTTTTAAATAATCTGACAAACGTCATTGCAAAAAGTAAACAATCATCTGTAAATATTGTGTACTAGTTGATTATTTGACTGGTGTTGCTTTTTTTTCATTTATACAGCATTAGGATTTTGCCCCACCACCAAGACACTGGAGGGTTTTTTGTTGCTGTCCTGAGGAAGACCAAAGCTCTGCCATGGACAAGACAGGGCAAGGCTGACCGCAGGAGAGAAGAGTCAGAACTGACTGGTCAGTATCAATGTAATGTGTATTTGTTGAGTGTGACGTGTATTTGTTGAAAATAAGCAGTATGCATTTGTTTCTCCAGTTAA
Organism: Branchiostoma belcheri; assembly: GCF_001625305.1. Taxonomy (NCBI): domain Eukaryota; kingdom Metazoa; phylum Chordata; class Leptocardii; order Amphioxiformes; family Branchiostomatidae; genus Branchiostoma; species Branchiostoma belcheri. The sequence continues at coordinate 1,455,909 of NW_017804231.1, forward strand.
ATAGGTAGTTTTTTTAGAGTAATCATTACTAATGTGTGTATTTGTTTAGTGTAATGTGTATTTGTTGAGTGTAATGTGTATTTGTTGAGTGTAATGTGTATTTGTTGAGTGTAATGTGTATTTGTTGAGTGTAATGTGTATTTGTTGAGTGTAATGTGTATTATTACTTATTACTTTGTGGAGCAATGTAAAACCACTCCTTTTGTCCTTTAAAAGTACAATGTATCTGCCTTTCAGGAGACGAAGCCAAGTCGTCAGATACAAGTGCCGCTCCCGGGCAGGCAGGGGAGGGGGGCGTCAGGCAGGAAACTGGGGCGGCTGCAGAGGCTGATGGGAAGGGGTCAGACACAGGTCAAGGAGAAGGGGATGATGGGAAGAACGAAGATGAAGCAGGGAATAGTAACGGAAGTGAAGGCCTTGCCAGGTAATCTATTTGAGAAAATGTAATCCAGGTACTGATGTCTTTTGCTGTGAAGTTTGATACTTGAGATCAACACAGTACAGACAGCTCACCTTAAATTGTCCGTTGCTCTTCCGTTAACCTTCTTCAGGAGTTGATGATTCAATTTCTTTTCTCAGACCTCCTCCAGCCAAGAAAGCCAAGTTAGCCTGGGAAGGGTCCTACAAAGAGGATCCCTTTGTCTTCTTCACAGAAGATGAGGAGCTGTGGCCCATTATGAGGTTCTTTGAAGTTTATCTTGTCGGATTTCCAGATTTCGATTGAAGCTAGACAATTGTGTAATGATTGTTCAAAATTGCTTTTCTCCCAGAGCAAAATATGTAGGAAGTTTTGATGTTTTCTTTGCTTTGCGGTTGAGGCTGTCTAATGCAGCTAGTAATCGCTTTGTGATTTTTTCAGGGATTTCTACCAGATTTCAGACACTTTCCCCCACCTCCAACTTCTGGTTCGCTGTTACGAGGGGAAAAAACGTACGGTGTACCTGGTGTCCAAGGAAGTTAAAGACATCCTAACGTACAATGAGAACAGCCTCAAGGTACTTCAGAATCTGTAACAATATTTCACATACGTCTACCATGATCTACACAATGTTGCATTTTATGGATAACCTGTATACAGGGACAGAATAAAGAAGATTCTATTTGACTCATTTGCGTCAACCGTGTCTTGACTTTGTCTAACTTTTGTTTCTTATTGCACTATCAAAAAAGTACCTGTGTGTAAAGATCCCTCCTATATGGCTTGTCTTCAAGTTTTCTATTGTCTCCTTCTACAGGTTATCAACTGTGGTGTCCGTGTGATGGTCAGGAGCAGGAACGACAAGTCAAAAACCATGTCTCTCTTCAGGCTGGCACAGGACGTAAGAAAACCTGTTTAAAGTTGAAATTTTTCTTCCGACACAAAGAATTGTTCTCACTTAGAGCTTTCGACCAGTCACTCTGATCTTCTTCAATAGACTGACCCAGTGAGGCTTGTCATGTGGCTTTCAAACCATGATCTTGCTGTTCCAAAGTGGCATTACTACAGTAACAGTGACTGAAGGCCTGAGTAAAAGAATGCCTGCCGACCTTAACCTTTCTAACAAGCCAATAACCTTGACCTTTTCCCCTCCAGGGTATCCCCACCCTGCTGCCCTACATCAATGGGAGGAGGGTTGAGATCAAACAGGAGGACGCCATCCTGCTCCTGACAGAGGAGAACCCACACATCCACAAACTCACCGCTGAGGCCAGGGACCAGCTCAAACCTCTGGGTAATACCACAGACAACATTCTGACATCAGTGATTCATTGTCTTAATAGTTAATGGTAAAAGAAATGACATTTTCATGTGTAGGGTAGATTATGAGTCTTGCCTGAGCTAAGCCTGTATACCTTGTTCCTTTTGCAGAGGAGGGCAGTATTGTGATGGTGTATGAACCAGATATGAGGTGAGAAAATAACTCATCAGGAGATATTAGTCTAGTAAGAAGACTGCTTTCTGGAGTAGTTTAGATAAACTAAGAGTAGAGCTAGCTAGTGGAAAATGAACTTGTAAAGTTAACCTTTTTGATATATTTTGTCTGACCCTTACTTCTTCCCTTATGATGTCAATAAAAAGTGGCTGATTTGAGCTTCTCTTTGCTTGAGTAACTGTCTTTTACTGTATCTTATTACCTGGATGTCTAACCTTCACCAACGACATAACGATTGCAAGAATTGTTCTAATGGAAGGTTTTTTTGGTCCTGTTGCATGACCAGTAACCCAGAAGCTGTCCACTGTAAGATGGTGTTTGTAGGCTGGCGAGGGAAGGTGACGGTCAGGTCCTTTGTGCCTAAGAATGACCGGAGGCACTTCCTGCTGCTGTGTGGGGTGGACGTGGAGGTCAGACAGACCAAGAGGAGACAGATGGCCCTGGAGAGGGAGGCAAAGGGGGTACGTGTGGAGGTGGTCTTGTGGTTTGGGTTGTTGACTTAGAAGCTGCGTGTGTGTGTGTGTGTGCATGAATGTAATATTTGTTGGTTATACAGTTTTATTGTGTTTAACTCAAATAACTTATGTAACAAAATTTAAAAAAAATATATCTTAATGAAAAAAATCTTTGTGTCATTGTAACTTACCTCCACTTTTTGACACACTTGTGCAATTATCTCGCATTTCTGACATTTTTTCAATAGTTGGGCCCACACCGGGCACATTCAGTTGGTGGCACCACCAGAAACTACCAGAATGTAAACAAACATGGCTGACAGCTGTGTTTCCAGCTTTTAAACACACTCATATGGTGTCAAATTTTGGCACCTCCATTTCCTGAGTGCCACGTATATACAACTGATTAGGGTTGATTCAACTTGCATGTACTTTGCAAAGAAATGACCAGAAGATGTACTTTTTATATTTTCCTAATGTTACATAATGCACCTTTAATCTCCTTTTCCAACAGCAAACAGCAAATGAGGATGTTGAGGAAGGAGCAGGGCAGGGAGAAGAGGACAATGAGGAGGATGCTGAGGAGGATGTTGCCATGACAACTAGAAGTGATGATGATGATGGAGCCTTGGCCACAACAGAGACTAGCGACACTGTTGAGGAAGAGACAAGTGCAATAGAGTCTGATGCACAGTCTAGCATAAAAGAATAATTTTTTTAAAAGAATAAAGACTTAAGGTTTTGAAGTAAGATTCAGAAGAATGAATTGGTACCAGGGACCATTGTCACTGCAACAAGGCAAAGATTTGTTTTTTTTAAATCTCACATAAAATCTCAAGACTCTTTGCCACTTTCCAAGGCACTACAAGTTGGAAGCCTATCAGTATATATACCCAAGAAGTACAGGAGGCACCCAGTCAAAAGGGTGCACACATCAATGTCTTACAGTGTACATGTAACAGGAAGGACTTGGGGGGGAGGGGGAGTGGTTGAAATGTGAACAGCATTTTGTACCAAAATGGTAACATGATAGAAGATCATAGCTAAACTGAAAATTCAAACAACTTAAACCCACACCTCACATTCCTTCCTGGACCTTTGTACATGTATAAGCAATTGCAAATGTTGAAACACAAATACCACTTATTGCAATTGATAATAGATAAGTGTATTTTATGTCAAGTTTGTACACCTATTTATTTTTTGGTGCAAAAATGATGCTTACTGGTATACTGTATATCCTTTCAGACGTTCAAAAATGAATTGTACTTCTCTGTATGTAAGATAGAAGCCCTGTAAGACTTGCTACAGATACAAGCTACAGATACAAGTACTATGTAGACTTGCTATAGAGAGCCAAAAATCAATGAAGGTAGAAAAACATGGAAAGTAGTGACTTTTTGATGATGTCATGCCATGTTGTAAGTTCCTTTTATTTCCTAGAATAAATTGCTGGTAAGATAAGTTGTTTTCTATGACCCTCTTCTTTCTAAACATGATATTTCTTGATAAAAAGTTTCAGCTTTTAGGGGCTATTTAGTTTGACATGTGCTTTTAAATCGTTCAATGCACAGAAATGCCTACTGCAGAGAAATAGTTGGCAAATAGCTGTACCAACAATTCCCAAAACAACAATTAACAAGTAATCCCCAAAATGTTTGCTTTTGTAAGGCCCATTTTATCTTGATGTCATGGACGATATCCTGATGACCCCAAATCTCTGTGCATGAGACACCACCAGTGATAATCGAACTGAGCACATGTCACAATATAGGCATTTTGCGATCCACTCATTTTTCAACGCTTCTAAATACAAAGTATGAGGCACATTTTGCATAAGACATCTTTTGCATTTCAGGCAACGTGTTACCAGTTGACACAATTCTTGTGTGTCAATGAAAGAAACTATGTGTACATGAAAATAGATTCATAAGGGGGTTATGGCCATTGAGAAAGCGGACGTTTGACCTAATTACATTTGGAGTCTTTAATAAAAGAATCAGAGTTCTGTGCTAAAGCTGTCTTTATCCTTTGCACACCTCCATGACTATTTATAACCTTACTCGTATGAATGACAACAGGAGATCACAAAAAGTTCTTTTCAGCTGGCGGCGAATGTAACAACGCTTTGATTGGACCAGTTATAACTGCCATTTTCAACTTTTAAAGGAGAGCGGCAACAATGCTCTAGCTATTTAAAGGCAGTGTTTTAGCTGCAAAGAATACCCTGTAGGACTATCATTCCCGTAGACTGTAGACTATGCCCCTTACTAAGCATAAGATTTCGGTCAACGTGGCCCAGGTCAGCTTACTGTATGACGGACGAAACTTCGTTGATTTATGCTGTATTGTGAAAATTAGAGCAAGGAGCGAACCTATAACTTTGTGATCCAGAAACTGGATTACGAACCAATGTAAGTTATACCTAACAGATCCAGAACATGTATTTTTAATGTGTCCTCCATCCATCGTCATGGACGCCAGCCGTGTGTTTTGTGTAAACCGTACGATGGTACATGGTAAATGTAACAGGTTTCGTCCCTGTTCAGCTGCGTCTGAGATGCTGTGTGGAACGCAGTCTCGAACATTTCGAGGTTTCTTCACTTTTTTTGAGGACGACGCTATCATCGGAGTGCGCAAGAAAATCAAAAGAGGTATTGTGAAATGTCCAATACTAGTACAATGTATGTCCGAAGTCGTTCAAATACAGTAACAAGTAACCCTAATATTACTGCATATAGCAAAAACGGTCAAAACAATCCCAGAACACTAGCTTGTTGTAACGTCTTTATAGTTATATATTTAAGGTTGCGAAAACCTGAAATAATTGGAGAGGCATTTTCGTGCTTTGTAATTATCATAATATATACCAACAAAATCATACCCGTTATATGTCTCTTTTTTAATATGTCTCTTTCCCTGCATCCCCTTCACCTCTAGACGTATACAGTAAGTAGGCTGTTTACTAAAAATGTGTCCATTTCGCAAAGATTGACATTTAGCCTTTTCCCCAGCCATGTCACCAAACACTTACCGAAAGACCACCAAAGCTGTAACATTCAAACTTAACGGTCTTTAAGCGTGGTAACCTCTCTGCTATCCAAACCACGCCTAGTCTCATCTCTTTGCAGTTTATCTGTTTATGACTATTGCATTCTCCCAGCGTTAGAGACCTCCGAGAATTTTGGCTACGTGACATGTGACAGATGGTTGTCTTTTCTTGTTTGTTGTTTTAGAAGAGGTAGGCTACTACTGTGTTTGTGGTTTTTTGGGCGTCCTGTTTTGATACAGGTGTCAGCGATACGAATGACATGTTCTAAACAAAGTGAGTGAAGGAAGGCATCTGGGGAAGAGATGTAGCCTACGTTCCTAAGACAGATAAAGGTGGAGTCGATAACACTAGTATTTCAATCTCCACCATATGCAAGTGAGTGGGGTCGTGTGGTGTAAAAGCAAAGTGTTCGGCTCAGAACCAAGAGGTCCTGCGTTCGAATCCTGCCATGTCACCGATCTTCTGCCCTTGGGAAAGGAAATTTACACGACTTTTCTCACTTCACTTCACTCAGGTGTGAATGAGTACATAGCTTCGGTTAAGGACGTCTATCGGATAGAACGTTAAATGGAGGTCCCGTGTTTTGGGAGAGCCGCACCCCACGCACGTTAAAGAACCCACCACACTTATATCGGAAAGAGTAGGGATCCTTCAAGATATGAGTGGTTCAAAATCCTACTAACAGTCCTACGGCCGTACCTGGGGTCGTATTGAGGTCACATGCGTTAGCGCCGAATGACGGCCGCTCCAGACCCTTTTGATTCAGCCCCACTAATATTGTAAGCTCCTCACAATTCAGCCCTTGGCTGCACCAAGAGATTGGCCGGTCCGCCCAATAGCAATAACAAGCTAGGTAACCACGGTTTGCCATTCTTAAGCTTAAATCGCAATTTTCACAGATTAAGCACTTCGAATTAATTGAGAATGTGGTACACGACACAAAAATCAGGACAATTCGATGCCTTAAATACAAGTTGTGGTAACGCGTTGGCTGAAAAGTTGAAATAAATTTAGTATATTTTGGGACACCAAGTGTCACACAATTGTTCCCAGCTCTGCACAGTGACTCAAGTAATGGTGACATAATGAGAGCAAACAGCAGCACATCACAAACCTAATGCTGTATTTAGTGGTAATTATGTCAATTGTTCACGTCCCGTCTCCTAGTGTTCTAGAAATGTCAAACTATAGTCTGGCGACAGACTATAAACTATAGTACTATTCAGACGCCAATGTCTTAAACCAGTGATTACGGCAAGGAAATGTTGTTATCCCTTGGCTAACTCTCAGGTCTGACTTTAGGTGCCGTAAGATCCATACTTTGTTTCTTGGGTCTTTTAAGACACTAATTGTTACCTTTGACACCCCACTGTGACCTTAATCAAACCTTTACAAATATCTAAGTATCTCCATTTCTTTGTGAATGATCACCGCTATGGTGCCAAAAAAAATCGCGTTGCTTTCGTGAGTAGGACGTCAGGTAAACAGGTCGTAACAGTCTTTTTTAAAGATTTTGTATGAAACATTAGACCTTTTGTTTGGTGCTGTTTTCTTGTGAGTCGTCTCGAGGCTGCAATCACTCAGAACTGTGTCGTCCATCATTTATTCCGCTCCAATGCCTTCGAGGTGTCTAAAAACACCCTCCATGACGAATGGGCACTGTAATTAGAGCCTAACGCCGGCGGCCTCACGTTGTCAAGACACAAGCAGGTACTTCAGGGCTCTGTTTGATTCAGAACTTCATTTCTGTGGCGGATATACTTTTGCTTCCATCTTCTGCGAGTTGACCGTATGCGCGTATATTCTTCAGCTCAAGTCCAAGTCTCTGGCACGACAGCTTAGAGCTATAACCTGGGCGTCTCGAACGTAAGTGTGCCTCACTTAATTATCTTGTAAAGTCTTTAGTCTTTCCTTTCTGTGTTTCTTGACAAGAGCACCCGTGCTACATGTATACTAGCTTCCTTCTTTTCATGAACATAGGCTTATACCAACAACTACATAGGTATGTCAGTCGTTGGTATTCACGGATACGGGATATTGTTTTATTTGTAAGACTTATTTTGCTCTCAGTATTTTCCAACTTTCGTATGCATATAAGCTGTTCTTTATATCTCTTGACGTTGCCACGTAGTTGCAGATTGTTATGTCGGTACGTATACCAGTTGTTAGCAGTATTTTTTTACGGATATTGGCGTATTTTCTAAGTCCATTATGGTCATGATTTAAATGATAGATTCTATAGATTCTATAACATGTATTTGTTTGGTTTTTATATATGGGTTTGTGCTCTAACCCACGGTTAATGCAGAAGCGACAACATAACCTGCCACTGAGTCTTATATATATATACACTGTACATAATGTTGATGTTTGCTCATATAGGTAGGGGAAACATAATTGGGTATGTGCTAACTAGCAACTAGTGGCCTTTTCCCATGTAGTTTGCAATCACTACTCAGAAACAATTCCGTAATGAAGGTGTTTCCTCATATCTCGATAGTCTCTTACGGCTTTACAAAAACAATTTTATTGAATGGAATCGGAGCATCGTCTGTAGTTTGTAACTGTATGTATGCCTAGTAATGATGAGTGAGTGTGTGAAATGGGCAAACTGATCACCGAGTACTACTTTGCTCTTTATTTCACAATGTTTGGGTCCATTTTCCACCCGTTTTCGTTTAGCGACTTACTCTTAATCCTTCTTCAAGATAAGAAGGTAAGATAAATACCATCGAGATTTTTCATAATAGTAATGAAAATCCAATCCAACATAAACCATGAGAAGACCTAGTTAGCTGTTACTGTAATCTATAATGTGAATGACGTGCGTGATGATTATCCATAGTCGTTAAGGCACTAGGAAGATTGTCTGCGCTTCGGGGGGGGGGATTGGTGATAATCGGAAAAATTAAGCCATCTTAGTATCAATGGTGTTTAAGTAGATTTGAATGGCGACTGACAAAATATTTTCTGGTACAATGTTGACAAAAACAGTACCGTACGCAAGACGAAAGAAGTACTGGTTGTGTGTAAGAAAATCCCAATATTCTGTGTTCTACCATGGAGATGTATTTTAACTCCATGGTTCTACCAACCTGATGAAACCTGACCATTACCGTATATACACAGACCTGTGACCATGTGCAGCTATCAGGTCCAACTCCTGTATTCACCCGCCTATGTATATTGGACAATATAAAGAACAAATTCATACATTGACAATATCATAGTTTAACAGTACAAAGAATTGAGGAGCAGTATCTACTTTTTAAAAACATTTTTGAAGACTGTGTACACATGTTTGCCAAAGAATTGACCCTTACATAACCCCTGGTATCTACAGCTCTCTGCGTGTTAAGAAGGTCTTTTATGCACCAGACGGTATGCCTTTCAGATTGGAACTGGTGTCCTGAATTCTACAATCCTCAACCTTTGTTAAAGATTTTCGGATATTGATATTGACTTGATCCTTAGGATATTGCGAACGTCTTCAGACATGTATGTTTATCGTCTGATGTTACAATGTTTACGCCGTTGCCATGGTAGCCGATGGCAAACTGATCTAGCTGGTTTCCCTGCTTCATTTTTGACAGGATGAAAAGACAAAAGACAGCTTTTACTGCCCCATTAGTCTTTTTGTTGATAGGTTTTTAGGGAATTGTTCTGTTCCTAAGGCAAAAAAGTAATCCCATTTAAGGTTCTGTTGCAGTTTGTTGTTTGCTCAGGTGTGAAAGAATCATCTACAGGTGTGTAGAGTTTGTCTGAAACACGTCAAAACGCGAGGCGTCAAAATTCATAGACAAAATTATAGTTATTAATATGTCTTTTATCTTTATGCACGTCGTCTTTTGTTTCAGATGTTACAAAACTGACCCAGATAGTGGCTTACGTGGAAACATATTTACGACTTTAGATATGCTTTCCTCCATCATGTAACCAATCGTATATTTGATATATAGATTAGAAAACGTGACTTAATGCTGTTAATTGTGCGGCCGATTTCTTTGGTAACCCTTCTTATCGCCTTTTAAACAAAAACAGGGTACCTTATCATTGGCAGGGTGATGATCTCATTGTTACTCCTGCCGCCATCTTGTGTGTTTATACATGTATCCTATAATGATAGGGATTTAGCAGGTATTATATAGATACGTCTCCGAGGCACGCGGATGTAAAGTCGTATTACCGTTTTGTTAAGAATGTAAGAAAACCCCCAAGGCCAGAAACTGTATTGAGGCCATTTCAGATCTTTCCTTATTTCGTGAAAGGAAATTGATCTATATGAATATTTTCTAAATCAAGGACACTTCTTTCTTTTTTTGATATTCTAAATATCAACCAAAACGGCAGCCTCTACCAGGCTTTAGGACCGGCTGGAAAGAGTAGAAATTGGCCAAATTGGCCAAATAGACAAGATAGGTAACAATTGCGATGGCAGTCGGTGTAAACAACTCCCCTGGCAATGGTTATCCGAGTGTGTGTGTGTGTGTGTGTGTGTGTGTGTGTGTGTGTGTGTGTGTGTGTGTGTGTGTGTGTGTGTGTGTGTGTGTGTGTGTGAGTGTGTGTGTGTGTATAAGTGTGTGTGTGTGCGTGTTTGTGCGTTCGTGTGCGCGCGTGTTTGTGCGTGCGTGCGTGTGTGTGTGTGTGTGTGTGTGTGTGTGTGTGTGTGTGTGTGTGTGTGCGCGCGTGTGTGTGAATTTGTGTGAGGGGGGGCCTTTAGTGAGTGTGAACTCTGCCCTATTTTCCGGTCAATGACGTATTCGCCATGTTACCAGAATTGTAGTCGTATATGATTGATATGAAACGTATAAACTGCTTTATGTATCTTTTCTAACTCTCTATCTCTCTAACTTTCTATCTCTCATAGACATCAAGTGTAGAAATAAGACAAACATTAATCTTTACCTTTTCTATAGGTCCGTATAGCTGACTCCAGGTCGGGACTCCAACCATGGACACAGTGCCCATATGGCTTCTGGGAGTTTGTTCTCTACTGGCCGTTTTCTGTCCCATCGTAACTAGTGGTAAGTTGATCTTTGCAACGATTCAAGCTGAGGCTATGTTGATTTGATTATATGGCTGATATCCTTTAGAAGTCCAAAACTGATGCGAGTGTGCGAATAAAAAACAAGTTTGGCAAAAAAAGTTGGCTACATTATGAAATCCATGTGGTCATGAAGGGTGAGTGGCCTTGCGCTCAGAGCTAAGCTCGTTAAAAAGACTTTGCCACCAGATTACTACCAGCCTGTAACGAAGATGCGGCACACGTGCTCACCATGGACTGTTGACAACTGTCCACTGCAGGCTTTCAAAGGCATATGTTCTTTTTATGGTGCATTTTACTTTCGGCAGATTCCTGGATCCCGTCCTCCAGTTCGTGGGTCGTGGAATCGGCAGGGACTCCCTCAGGAGTTGTTTCCGACGCCGGGAAGGCCCTGGACGGAAACTCCGGTACCTACTGGAACCCAGAAGAACTGCCACAGAACTACAACAACTGGTACATCACCTTAGACCTCGGAGCTTCCTACAGTCTCTCCAAGATCAAGTTTCAAAACTACGGAGACACGACACACGACGTTTCCGCTTTCGCGCTTCAGAAGTCGTCGAGTTCGACCCCGTACGTCTGGGCAAACGTAGTCTCCAACTCAGGCGTTGCCACAGGCCATACTTCATTTCAAGAATACGCCTTTACAGCGACGTCTGCCCGCTACTGGAAGTTCATTGTGACACGAACACCAAATGGCTACCAGCCGTATTTGAAGGAGCTGCAATTCTATGGATCAGGAGGTGAGGAACCAAGTACATGAGAATATATTTTAGCGTCTTGAACTCGACCTTCTCAATTAAGTCTACAGACTGGGCTTGTGTTGATTTGCATTGTGGGTCTTTGCATTGATCCTGCTTATCCCATACAGTTGCCGTTGCCGGAGGCTGGTCGGCGTGGGACGCGTGGACGGAGTGCAGCGTGACTTGCGGTAACGTCACCGGCAGCCGGACCCGCACACGCCGCTGTGACAACCCCGAGCCGCTGTTCGGCGGGAGGAGCTGTGCCGGGGACACACAGGAGACGAGCGCCTGCAGCTCTGATGTGCCATGTCCAGGTACAGTCAAAACTGCCTAATCTCCATGTAGATCATAGGGTGGCAAAAGACAGTATCAAATTAGCCAGGCAGTGTACCCATAGGTAAATTGCCTCTCTGATGTTTTTCTCTGTTCTTATTTTTCAGTTATCGAAACAGGTGGAAGCGTCGGTGCAGATCATCTACGTGAGTGTTTTTAGTAGACACTGTGGAAGTAATTGATTTAAACATGACTGATTTAAACATTTAAACATGACTGGAAGAATCAATGCCCAAACACGAAGAATTTGACGTTGTTAGCGTTTTGTTGATATTTACATTGTAGCGACCTAAAGTGTGGCCTGTTTGTTTTTTTAACCAGTGTATCCAACACTCTGTATGTACGGGGACGGTTCTACCTACCGTGGATCAGTAAATACCACACAGTCTGGCCTGACATGCCAACACTGGGACAGCCAATCACCGCACGAGCACAACTCCACCGTCACGTATCCTCTCGCGGGACTGCACGAGAACTACTGCAGGAACCCGGATGGAGCAGCGCGACCTTGGTGCTACACCACGGACCCGGATGTAACTCGGGAATACTGCGATATTTCAAATTGCTGTAAGATTACATCTCTTATTTTAAACTGCTTTATAAAGTTAAAACTGTGGGTCGTGTGGCGCAGCGGCAGCGTTCTCGACTCGGAACCAGAGGCCCCGGGTTCGAGTCCTGACATGCCACCGATCTTGTGCCCTTGGGACTTTACACGACTTTCCTCACTTCGCTCAGGTGTAAATGAGTATTGTACTGTCCCTGTGTTGGTGTCGGCATTAATATAAGTTGAAAAAAACTTGAGTGTGTCGTCACCACGTCTTGTGATTACATGTTTCGGAATAAAAAAAAAGTTAAAACTAGGCTAATGCGAGAAGGAAATGGCCTTTTCTGGCATGTTGTACTTCAATAGGTCAATAGTGTTCTGGGTGTGGTTGGGACTAAAATTATTCATAAGGAAAATTAGGCGTGGTCTACATCTGGTCACACTGCTCCCGAACTTCAGCCAGCCTTGGTTGTTTTTTTTTTTGGCTGGGGGAAGGTTGAATGTGTGACAGGGGCTTTAGCTTTCCTCTCTTGAATATATCGTAGATGTGATTCTATGATGTTTAAAATTTAATTTTAACATGTCTAATGTTATTTGCCTACTGCAGTCATAGATGAATGCTACGAAGGTGATGGGGCGAGCTACCGGGGAACTGTAAACGTCACCAAATCGGGACGGGCATGCCAGTACTGGGCCAACCAGACTATTCACACGCACGATAATACTCCCGAGAACCACCCCAGCAGCGGCCTGGAGGAAAACTACTGCAGAAACCCCAACGGTACAGGTTACGTCTGGTGTTATACTGCGGACCCTGATGTGAGAGATGAAGAATGCGTCATTCCTAGATGTGGTATGTGATCAAGTAGATGAATACTGAATAAATAGGTAGATAGATAAATAAATTTGAATATACCAGGACACCCCTTTGGTCTACCGACTGCTTTTTCAGCTTCTTGTTGAGACCTGAAGATGTCAATTTTAAAAGACTTTGCTTCGCTCACTCTTTAAAGTTTCCCGTACGCACATGTCCAATGTCCAATGTTTTTGCCGGTGATTTTTTTAAAACTTCAGATAACAAATGGACGCGTTACGGCACCAACTACTTCCGAGCTTACGGTGAGGAGCGCAAGACTTACGCCGACGCCAAAGCCGATTGCGCCGAGGAAAACGCCCTCCTTCCGATCGTGAAAGACTCCGGAACGTGGGACTTCCTCGTCAACCTAAGGGACTCGTCTGGAATCACCTCTAATGTCTGGATAGGTGTGACTGATCTAGAAGAGGAGGGGACGTTCGTTTGGGACGATGGAAGTCCGCCAGGATGGGAACCCGATCCAAGCAGCCACAAGAGTCATTGGGACTGCGCCAAAATGACGAGAAGTGAAGACGATCCTCCCAATCAGCTGTTGTCTGCTAACTGCACCAATACAAAGTATTACATCTGCGAAAGAAGTATGTATGATTCTGAGCACCCGCCTATCATTAATCCGTTATCTACCTTTATGTTAACTACTTACGTCTAGACCCTTTTGTAATTTCATCTATATTTCTGTTTTATCTAATATCTATGTTTATGTATCTGTGATAGTAATCACATGTGATCGACAGCCTAAATATGACATACGCTTAACTCTGCAAAATATGTCTGAACTCTGCCTATGGTTCCCTTCAGCAGGCAGTGATTGCAAGGAAATTACTGTTTGTAAAATAAAGTATACAATGATCGTAAGATGTGAGAACAAACTTGAACTTGACTGATCAATGCTTGTTGTTTTTTACAGTAACGAGACCGTGTTCTCCGAACCCGTGTATCAATAACGGCACGTGTGTGGAGACTGTACCGTCAGGCTTCCTCTGCAGATGTGGACAGAACTACACCGGGACATACTGCGGTACGTTCTTCTGTTTGTTGTATGTAGAATTTAGAAATACAGTGACATGGTTAAATGCACCCATTGCACTTTAAGTTTGCGTACTGATGCTTTGTAGAAAGTTGCGTATGATAGCACAGAAATATGTAACATTGCACATATTGCAGATACCACTATGATCTAGGCCTATTGCGATAGCTTCTTCTATTTGTTGTATGTACAAAACTACAATGGCATGGTTAAAAAACCTTATGGCGCTTTGTTCACTGATGCTCTGTTGAAAGTTACGTATAATAACACTGAACTATGTAACATTGCACATGGAGCAAAAATACCACTGTGAGCAGTGCCATGATTGGTTTTTGTTGTTGAAAAAGTTTTAAGGCCCATAATACTGATCACCCGTGATGCCATCTTCCAAAGAGGCATACTTATACTTTTACTGGGTCTTGTGGTCTTATACTAACCATGCAATATGCTGAAAATGTAACATTATAATGTTACATTCAGCCTGGTAAATGGCATGAAGGTCTCAACTGTTATGAAGGCGAGACCTTCATGTCAGTTTGTAAGTGCGACGAGAGAAACGTATGCTCCATTCCAAGGCAAGGCATTATCTAGCACTTGCTAAGCTACACTGGGCTGTCCCTATACATCAGTGGTTATGGTGACACAGAAAAACCGGAGAAAGGATGCTGCCACGTTGGTACATGATGCTGCACTATCACCTTTACAATAACATCCAGGCTAGGGCACATTTAACCGCGGGAACTCCGAAGAACACACACGGTACAAAGGGGACATTTTCTCCTGACTGTTGCCGATGGACGGTTCATTCTCATTGGTTCCACGTCAGGGTAAAGGCAGAATCTCACAGGCTCCACATATCTCTTTTGTAATGGTGGCCAGCAGTTCACTTCTTGCATCATTTTACTCACATCTCAAACTTTTGAAAGAGCTGGCTCTATCCTACTTTCTCTTCTTGGTACTAAATTCTGGTATGCACTGTGATGTCTTCTCGTTGAATGCAATGGCTTACGTATTCAGAAAATGTCATCTCTCTCGACAACTTATTCAACCACTGGACACAGAGCTACCGGCGGTTTGCGTGAGCTATGTGGAACTGAATGAGAGCTGGCGAAGCGTAGACTTCTGGCAAAACAAATACGACTCCTCTTCTGTCTTCCGTTGCGATAACCGTGATACCAGCATCAGCGGCGCCGGAGGGTGGTACCGTTTCACCGGTCCCGCTGGTACGCAGATGCCTACCGAGCAACCCACGTCCACTCACCGCTGTGGGACACACGCCCCGGTGTGGCTGAATGGAGCTCATCCTGCTCTTCAGGACGGTAACGTCACGCGACGAGTATGTGCCTTCTGGTTGTCCTACAGCTGCTACTGGTCATGGAACATTCAAGTCAGAACATGTCCCGGCGGATATTATGTCTACCAGCTGCCGGAACCCCCGGCATGTTATCTTACATACTGCGGAGGTAAGGGGTGCTGCAGGTGCACATTTTATATGAATGAAGACATTTATTGTACATTTTTGCCCCACTGGGCTAAGCCCAGTTCACATTGAACAATCATTTACGATGTATATAAATGTATTATATAAACGTCAAGTATACATGGAATCATATGGCATCATTTCCGTGTCAACATTACGGACGTTAAAACGTCACGTTTTTGGGTCTATACGTCACGATTTTTGGTCCCTCGTGTTATCGTAACGCATCAAAACGCACCATGTTAAACGTAACATGATATTACGTTACGTTGCTTATGATACGTTACAAACGTCACATGCACCCGCGCGAATGAATAAGTGCTGTTCGCAGGTACTTTTTACCACAACTTCATCACCCCTTTACTTTTCTAATGGTTCCGTCCACATCAGCCGTCAGATTAATAGACGTGTTTTGGTGTCGTCATCAATTGACGTGTGCCACATCAAGTGTCAAAATCAAACCAGGAAGGGTCCGTCCACATCAGCCGTCAGATTAATAGACGTGTTTTGGTGTCGTCATCAATTGACGTGTGCCACATCAAGTGTCAAAATCAAACCAGGAAGGGTCCTTGGACATATACAGGTGAGACAGAACGTGCACTGAAACAAGATTCCTGGAATACCAACGTCCTATCTCTTTAGACTCAGAGGTCCCGCAACACATTCATATTGAATCTCCGGGACGCTAACTTAAAATCCTCGATTTTGAACCGGATTTCTTTGCAAGAGGAGTGAAAAAGCGGGCGGTCTACATCAGAGCTCACAGACCTACCCTGAACAGAGACGGGGGGCGACACAAGTTATCTTGAACGGATGACCCGCTAATACGGCCATGTGTCTCTTACGTCACGTTCCAAGAGTAGACGGGTCTATATTACGTGTACAAGGTTGATGGAATCAGCCGAAAATTTGGGTAAGTCCCGATTCATTCCAGTGTTGGTTCGGCCATGGTTGGCTACCGGTTTGCTGATGTTCGGGAGTAGGTCTGGTTGTCAGTCAAATTTAACTCAAATTCGATTCCATTCATATCGAAAGGTAGGCGTGGCCTAAATCTGCTCCCGAACACATGGCATACATGGCCACTTAATTCACGCTTTTGGAAAGTGCCACTTTCAATTGTGTAAATTTTGACTTTTTAGAGACTGGGTAGGGGGAACTTGGAAGTGTCCATTTTGTATGGGGGCATTTTGGGTGATGGTCCATTCCCGCAGGTGAGGTCAAAGTAAGAAAATTGAAAATCCGGGTGGTATTATATTTTGAGTAAATGTAAGTTTTGGAATGTCCATTTCTGCAAGATGTTGATATGGAATCAGTAAATGGGTAGGGAGATGGAGTGAAATATGGTGTATTTCCTCCCGAGTAAATGACCTGGCTTTCTCGTTTTCAGGTATTTTCTTTTCTGCACCTTTCCTATTTCAGCAACACTGAAAGATACTGCCATGGATGTCAATCGGCACAGACTGTACTCTTGAATTTTGTAGATTGTGATCTTAAGATGTAAATTTCTTGGTGACTACCAACCCACATTGTCACACATGTCTTCAACCAGGCGACTCAGTGTCACAGAAGATCATCTTCCCCGGTCCAAGAGGCACTGATGACTATGCCAGGATGGAGGCCACATTGTCTGAGGACTTAACAAGCTTTACCCTCTGTGTGCACATGCGCTCCAACATGGATTCCAGCAATGTAATCAGCTTGGTCAGCTACGCAGTGGCAGAAAACAACAACGAGCTCTTTTTTGGTAATCGTGAATTTAAAGTAAGTATAGAATCGCTTTCGATATTAGGCTTCTGTTGTCTAAAGCATCCTATTTTGTTGCTTGCTTAGTTGCAAGTGTGTCCTGATAGTTTAGACAGAGATATTATGACTTCCCTTTTGTATCCAAAGTCATCAAGCACAAGGATTTTATATCTCAAGTCGTGAAAAATGAAATTGTGACTAGAATGGAAGACAAATATCAAAAAAAGGAAAAAAAAATTAAAAGGCCTGCATGAAAAAAAAATGAGAAGAAAAGCTAGTGGAATTTGTTCACTTTCATACGAAATTCCAGGTCATGTGGATAAAAGAATGAAAAAAAAGAATGCATTTAACGAAGTGGCAAGCGGAGATGGACATGGGAGAAAACAGATATGTTTTATCCATACCGTGGTATATAATGAAATATAATGAAATATAAATTTTGGTTTATAAATCAGCTCATGTCCTTTTTTGTCGTATTCAGTTATGCATACTAGTACAAAACCGTGGCAACAAAATGGCCGACCCACCCGTATGGGATGGTAAGTGGCACGCAATATGCACCACCTGGAGCAGCAGTGATGGGGCCTGGCAGCTCTACGCTGACGGCGTGCTGACGGCTTCAGGCTCCGGGTTTAACGTGGGAGGAAGAGTGCGCAAAGGAGGAGCATGGATCCTCGGACAGGACCAAGACGTAGTCGGGGGAGGATTCGATGCTGACCAGGCCTTCACCGGAGAGCTGTCGGGAGTCAACCTCTGGGACCGCGTGCTGTCTCCTGCCGAAATAGCAGCGGACTGTAGTTACCATGGCAACGTGATTGACTGGGATACCACTAACATTAGAGTCTTCGGACAGGCCAGCAGGGCTGAGTATCAATGCAGTAAGTAGTACGTGTTCATTGATATATGATGTTCTTTACAGCTTTACAGGACCTGCACAGGTATTAAGACCCTTGAATGTGTCTTAGACAAGCCTTTCAGCACCAAGGAAAGGTGCTGCCATAAAAGTCAATCTGCACAGTACTTTATACTGTTTTTTCTAATGTATGCAATATTGATTTTGAACTAAAATACTAATGAAAATTGGTGCAACTGTAACTGCAGACTTATGAAGCCACTCCTGTTCAATAATCATTTAATAACTTTGTTAACATTGGTATCATTAATGTTTTTGGGTGGTGGGACTTTGGCGCACTAATATGTCAACTTTGTGTATTTATACGTTAATTGTATTTTATTGTGTGGCGCTGTTGATATACGCTATAAACCTGAGTGCAGCGCCACACCGTCCTTGTTATGTTTTGATGTTTTGATGAATAAAAAAAAAACTTGTGAAGCAGTGGCGTTTTAATATTTTTTCGGGGAGCGACGCGAGAATGCGGAGGTGGGGTAAATTGTTACCTTAAGGTTTGTACTAATCTTCCCCACCAACCTCTGCTAGAAACTGGCACTGTCTGCTTGGAGAGTAGAGAAGTTCAGAATTTGTAAGCATTGGGCAACTATGTTGTATTTTTTCTCCCTGAATATTGATCTGAATATGTAAGGAACTGACAGGAAATACACAAGTTGTACCGGTTCGGTTTTCAGGTGACAGTTACTCAGATGCCCCCAAATAAATATCTATGATTTACATGCCAGTCATGCACAACGTAAACTGATGACGACATCACTTTACGTTCATGCCAAACCGTGAACAACGTAAACTGATGACGACATCACTTTACGTTCATGCCAAACCGCGAACAACGTAAACTGATGACGACATCACTTTACGTTCATGCCAAACCGTGGACAACGTAAACTGATGACGACATCACTTTACGTTCATGCCAAACCCTGAACAACGTAAACTGATGACGACATCACTTTACGTTCATGCCAAACCGTGGACAACGTAAACTGATGACGACATCACTTTACGTTCATGTCAAACCCTGAACAACGTAAACTGATGACGACATCACTTTACGTTCATGCCAAACCCTGAACAACGTAAACTGATGACGACATCACTTTACGTTCATGTCAAACCACGGACAATGTAAACTGATGACGACATCACTTTACGTTCATGTCAAACCACGGACAATGTAAACTGATGACGACATCACTTTATGTTCATGCCAAACCGTGGACAACGTAAATTGATGACGACATCACTTTAGGTAGCAGAACAAAGTTTTTAAAGAACTCCTAGTCATTGTGACACGGAAATGATAGAGTATGATGTCATGCAGCCACATGTACATATCGGTGCGTTTTGCCATACGTAACGTTGACCTGGCAAACGTGACATATTGACTCAAAATGCGTGATGTATGTAGACCTTAAAACGTGACGTATGCAATTTTGATACGGAAATGTATACACAGGACAGGTACTTTCGACTTCTTCGTTAATTGTATATACTGTATTGCATTGCATCATATTGTATTGTTCGTACTTGTATGATTAGTTAGGGTCTGGTTTATCGAAGGCTGAGTTTACAAATTTAGATGTTACTTCTGGGTACGGAGGTACTGTTTTTGGAGGCTGAGACGTTGGGTTGTCTCTGTCCAAATTGCTTCAGTTGGGTGGGAGGTGATTTTGACGGTTGATTGATGACTCTGAAGATGACTCAGCACGCGCATGTGGAAGGATTCTAGAAGTGGTGTAACACTCGATTAAATTACATCACCTAATCCCCGCCACACCCCAAGTACATTCAAAAATACTTCCCGGAGGTCTGTCAACTTAAAGGTGACTAAAACACAAAATGAATCTCTGCTCTCTTGTTCAATTAATCAATGTTGGAACACAGTTGCGAAATCTGACGTGCTCTATGTCTATCACACTATCCCTATCTATGTCTATCACTGGTAAAGTAACGAACTGTGCATGAAGATGGTAACTGGCATCTTACTAACATGTTAGTAATATGGTCTGATACATTTACAAGTGATCCCAAAATACATGACCTTAAAAGGAACTACCTTGAAACGACGTGGTACATAGTTGGCCTTGATTTCTTTACTGACGCTCCGAAACCAGGCTCAGTCATCCCTCCATAGTATGCAGTATTTTGTGCATTAGTCAAATCATCATATATCACTGGTTTCATTTTACCACAAATCATATAACACGTATCGCAGCTCAAGATGTTAGTATTCTCAATGTGTTAGTATTTTGTATTAGTTAGCATCATTAATATTGTTATCTGTAGCAAGAAGTGCATAGTATATTACATACGTGGTCATAAAATGTAAAATGAAAGCCCCGCTTTAAAGTAATAAAACATAGCACATCCATGTTTACTGATTTATTCATATGAAACCATTCTATTTGTTTGTTGCCAATAGATGCAGTAGCAACGACAACATCTCCGAGTACTGTTGGTGAGTTTTCTTTCTTTGTCTTCTTTAATCTATTTGAGTACAGTTTACATTGTTTTACTAGATAGAAATGTTTGTGTAAAAATCAGAATAATCATTGATATGTAAAAAAAATGTACTTTTCAAGAACCCAGATTATTCACTTGCCCACGTTTCAGTAGCCCTTCTGCTGCCTTCCCCAGGATGATACTGACTGCATCTACCTCCCACTGCAGCTAGGTGTCGCTTCTGTGTGAAGGATGCGGTCCCAAATATGACTAAGCATATGTATCCCCCTCATCATCGTTAGTCATATTTGGAACCGCATCCTCCCCACTACACCTTATAACCATTGAATTACAATTTTGATGAAAGTATTCACAGATGTTGCCACGATTGTGTTACACATACTAGGCGGAGAGTTAGAACACGCGATCTACTCTCCGAAGCATAAGAGTCGCAGGAGCATTTCCGGAGCAGAACCGTGTGGTCTACCGACGTTCCACCACGTCCCCCAAAGCGATTGTTCAGGGTCAGACATAGCCAGGCATCCCGGTGTTTCACTCCAGTTCTGCGCAGACGCTTGCTGTGCCGTGTTGACATGTCTGTCGTTTCAGTACAACGTCTATTCAGAGTGTTTTTTGAAAAACAAACTTTGCCTGGATGTGGAGAAAGGGTATGCGGCAGCCGGGAACATGTATGACCGCCCTGCCGTATCAGGTTGGTGATGATCAAGCCACACGAGGCACGATCTAACCTAACCAAAGCTTCCATCATCATCATCATCATAATCGCGATTCGATCTCGCAGACCTACATTCCAAGCAGAGGTTGGTGGAGAAGATTGTGACTTTTCTATGTCCCCGAAGCATATGATGGAAACAATACAATCCTCTTCATCAACCTCTGTTTGGAGCGTAGGCAGACCCTCAGTGCCTGCCATAATAACAATGGGATTCTCAGCTGCTCCACAGCTGTTTCGCTCGGAAACAAGAACTTTTTCGTCTGTAGGTCACCTGTTGTCTGCTACAGGCTTTATCTTGTCATTCTGACCGCATGCCTGAAACCAACATCACCGCGGTATTAATATCAATGATAACGGCGCTTAGCATCCATAATCAAACATTACTAAGACCCTTTTTATCATCTTCATTTCAGGATCGCATGCACATCTCCTCGTTTTGCCAGCTGTAACAGAGGGGTACATAACAGTTGAAAGTACACGTTTACAGTTGCTCGTTTGCGGATATGACTGCATACCCTTTCCAGGTTGAAAAATCGTGGACTCGCAGGCCTTTAGCTAACAACCTCCATACTTGTATTCTTAACTACTTAGTAATACGCAGGTGAACTGATGCTATCATCAAAATATTTTTATACCTTTCTTATACATATCTTTCGTGTCCACTTGTATTTCCCGCCTAATTTCCGGCTGAAAATTCTGTTTCTACAGCAACAACAACGACGCCATCAACAACAGCGGCGACGACTGTACCTGGCACAGGTGAGAATTAGAACACCCGTCTTTATTTCTCTTCTTATTCTCTAAATACGCTTCACAATATTACAGAATTTTACATCAATCTGACTTGCTCTCATTAGAAACGAAATTGAACAACTGACAGTCAATTGCAAATAGTCCATACAATGATGCATCAACTTATTTTCTGCTCCAGAGTGTCCCGCAGGCTGGTCACTGTTCAGTGGAAAATGTTACAAAGTTTTCACCGACACGGTGACATACAGCCAAGCCAGACAAGTCTGCATAGACAACAGTGGAAGCCTGGCAATGGTCAAGGACTCTGAGATTAGCAGCTTCGTGAAAACTCTGTCATCGGACCACAAATGGTTCGGGTTAAGCGACGAGGTCACCGAGGGGCAGTTTCTGTGGGAGGACGGGACCAGCCTGACATCGACAGGGTTCACGGACTGGTATCCAGGCGAGCCGAACGGTGGAAGTCTTGAAAATTGCGTCCAGTATTGGAGACGGACTTGGAATGACAGGAGCTGCACAGACCAGCTTGGGTTCACATGTGAAGTACGAGGTGAGCAGTATGCTGAGGCATGAAACAAGAAGTTTTGTTAAAACGCCATTAAAGTAAATTTGACACATTTGATAATTAATAATTAACATCAATAAATAATCTTATTTGACAATATCACATTATGAAATGTTGTTTTGCCTGTGTTTTTAAAAGATCTAGTTTTAAAAGTTTACGTTTAAGAAAATGGGAACCGCAAGCAATAAAAGATGCCTTCGATTTTTTCAAGACATTTTAAGAATGCATCATCATCATCATCATCATCATTCATCCTCCGTAGAGGTGGAGCATACAAAGTTAGCTCGCCACAACTGTCTGTTGAATGCATATGTTTGCGATAATCTTCCAATAAGCTGTTGTTACAGTACCAAATACACATTATACGAGG
This sequence comes from Branchiostoma belcheri, assembly GCF_001625305.1. Taxonomy (NCBI): domain Eukaryota; kingdom Metazoa; phylum Chordata; class Leptocardii; order Amphioxiformes; family Branchiostomatidae; genus Branchiostoma; species Branchiostoma belcheri. The sequence continues at coordinate 1,478,893 of NW_017804231.1, forward strand.
TTTATGACTCTCTCTTTATACCTTTACAGCAACAACACCAACTCCGACTCCAACGCCTACCCCAATAACAGGTTGGTCTTATGGTTATTGGAATTTGTATGGTAATGTCTATGGCTATATATGCATTCTTATTATATCCCAGAAACCGTGTGGTAATCACAGACGTTGGAAGACCTTGCGCTTAGCTGCTATAAGATTGAGGAACTAGTTTAGAATCAGTCAAAAGCATAACTGCTACAGTTCTATTTCATTTTTGGTGGTAGGGGATATGGCACAGTGATAGGAGTTCCATTTTGAATCGAATTTCATTGAGAATTTAAACAATCTAACAACATTAAACATTCTATTCTAGTGCATGAAAGTTCTGTAAACATCGCCAGAGGGCGCCCTGCCTGGCAATCCAGTACACGCTACCAAGAAGGCACACCTGACAAGGCAGTAAATGGAGACAGATCAGGATATTACGATCGTGACCATTCCTGTAGCCACACCGCCGCAGACAACAATGCCTGGTGGTACGTCGACCTGGGAAGCTCACACAGCATTGAGAGAGTCGTCATCTTCAATCGAGAAGGCTGCTGCTCATGGAGACTCAACCCTTTCCGAGTCCACGTCGGCAACTCCACGGCGGTCACGTTGAACCCCTCGTGTGGAGGAGACCACAGTGCCCCTAACCTGACGGTCGCATGCGGCGGCCTGACCGGGCGGTATGTCGGGGTGCTGCTTCCCGGCAGCAGTCGGGTGTTGACGCTGTGCGAGGTAGAGGTGTACGGAAGTAAAGGTACGTTTCTAAAGCTCCTGTCATATCAGGAATTTGGCCCCCGAATACTAGCCTAACGCCCCCACCATGGCTGTTCGGCGAATTTGGTTGCTACTAGCATTCGGCTGCGCCAGCGATATGTTTCAAAATTTTTAAAACATTCGGGATTTGGTTGGCTGGTACCAGTGTTCGACTGTAAGTCAACAGAACACCAGCCAGCCATGAGGGAGTATATCAGCAGTGTTCGGGGGTCGAGGAAAGGTCGTGAATGTACATGTGAGAGAGGTATGAAGCTGTTTGTGAGGATTGGTGGAAGTTCATGCCGCATTAAGCATTTCCAAGCTGACGTAATCCTAGCAGTCACAGCATAATCAATGTGAATCTTTTATGATTCACCATGCTTAAACTTTATCTTCATTTTTTACTGTTGTTTTTCTCAGGTTGTAAAACTCTTGTGTTTTGTTTTACTGTTTTTCTATTTTTCTACTCTGAAAGTTCTGAAATGGCGCGACGATTCCCGTTGTGGAGACGGTTACACTGTTGAAGACGGGAGTACCGCTGAGTGCAACCCTGACAGTGATAGGCCATGCTGCTCTCCGTACAACTACTGTGGATACACTACAGATCACTGTGACTGTGAAGGTTGTGTCGACTACCGTAAGCCAGGTCTGTATTTAATTACCTTCGCCAAGAAGGTTATGTTTTCAGTAGCGTTTGCCGTCTGTCCGTTTCTCTGTCTGTTTGTCCGTTTGTCTGTTTGTCTGTGAATCATAACTCAAGAAGCTTAATATGCATTGTCATGAAACTTGGTAGGTGAGTAGGTCTTGATGAGACCTAGAAATGATTAGATTTGGATAATTTGGAAAATGATTAGCTCCAGCTTCTTGGTGTCTTTAAAATACAACCACAAATCAGACTCTAATTTCGTATAAACCTGAAGATTCACCCTAAAATAATAATAGCCCCGTGCTACTATAGTTGTTAGGCAGTTTGGCTTTATCTTAAGCCTTAGGAATAAATAGATAAATAAATAATCGTGGTCGTTAAGAGTAAAACTTATTTGTAACCCCCAGTTAAGTGCGATAGTTGGACTAAATGGCTCAACGTTGACAATCCTGGGACCACCGGAGACTGGGAGTCGCTGCATAACATCCGCAGGAACCTACCGGGACAGGTTTGCGACACGCCCACGAAGATCGATGCCCGCGTGGTTGGTACGGGGCAGGACGCATGGTCCACGGGAGAGAACTTCGCGTACTATGACGCCACAGCTGGCTTCGTCTGTAGGAAGGTGGACCAGCCGGACCACACGTGTTTGGACTACGAAGTACGATTCTGCTGCCGGGACCGTATGTCATACGAATATTTTTACCTTCGGTTATGTTTACGTTGAGGAGGTTTATCAGCCACGTATAGATCAACAATTAGTAGAATATTCTTCAATCAGTGACTGTTTTGAAAGGCAGAAAAACACCTACGTCCAAATTTTCGATGTCTACTGTACGTCTTGATCACAGAGTGACGTAGTCTCGCGAGAACACAAGACTAGGCCTCCCCGCTTTCCTACGAAGCAGATGTAAGTAGGACTTGGGCAGCTCCCAACCTTCGTTACGATTCATCGCTGCACGTTCAAGTGGATGTGGACTGCCTCCTTGATCTTTCTGCCGGGACTTTCATAATTAATGGAAAATTGCTATAATTTCATAATAGTAACTGCTGGGAATTTCATACATTCCACATTTGGAAGTTAAGTAAAAGTGAACATCAATTAACATAATCTATTCAAATCATGACCTCATTTGCATAATTTATAAGGAAGTGCTAGAATAGCCTTTTTGTTAAGATAAGGCTGTCATTGGGTGAAGAATATGATCAACTAATCCATGCAAATGAGGATCTCATTTGCGAAATCAATGAGTAAAATGTATAGATCGTGCACCGGAAGGGTTAACATCATTTGGCGAAGGTAAGAGGTCATGGGACTCTTGTTTTTACGTCTATAATAGTTATCAACCAGTTGTTTGATTTTCACATTCTTGGTATGTTACCTCAGTATGCATTGTTGATCAGAATCAAGAGATATTCCTTTAGCGCAAATCTGTCTCGTTTCATTGCCCAGGAAACATGGAAGACTGGACGAAGCACGGATCTAGTTCCTACAAGTTCCTACAATCTACATTCGTAAATTACACCGAGGCCAGAGCCCTATGCGACGCCGAAGGCGCGAAACTGGCGATGCCAAAAGACCAAGCAACTCACGACTTTATAGTGGAGCTTAGAAACCACTTTCACACCAACATTAATCTTTGGATCGGACTGAACGATATAGATGTTGAAGGCGACTTTGTGTGGGAAGACGGTACTCCACTAGGAAACTTGACGCGTTGGTTTCCCAATCAACCAAATAACGTCAACAGGCTACAGCACTGCGCCGTCCTCACACCCGAGACTAACCCGTACCCCAACCAGTGGCGGGACGATAAATGCAGTAATACATGGGGAGTCATCTGTGAAAAAGGTATGTCCTCACCAGAACCTGGTTTTTTAGCGTTATGTTTTATAAATGTTCATGTCATATGCACCACCCGGGACTTCCATGTCCACCATAATCACGTATGGCTATCCGATGGACGCAAATCAAAATATTGCCAGGTAAGTTGTGAATGTTGGTGATAGAAATTGCATGAAAAAGAATCTGCTTGTATGATCACGAACAAAATCAATGATTCGCGTCTAGTGACATGGCATAGAACTGACATATCACGCATCACACATCATCAGAGCAAACCTTAAAGACACACGAAAAAAGGTTACACTTCATTCTAGCGTGTGTCTTTACGATGCTTTAAGATGGGCTTAAAGATAGCATTTCGTGCAGTGCAAAGGACACACAGTGGCTGATCTTAATTGCATTAATGATGTTTTATTGAGCGACTTGGGTATCATTTCCAACGTACCTCCTAGCATGCGCTAATCACTTCTGCTAACTTCCAACACCTCCATACTTTGTCCAAAGGCTGCCCGGAAAACTATATTCAGTTCAAAGATTCGTGTTTCCAAGTGTTCGAAGAGCCCAGGACGTTCTCCGAAGCACGTGCAGCATGCGCGGCCCAGGGCGGGCTGCTAGCCATGCCTAAGGACAATGCAACAAACACTTTCCTGATGAGTCTGATGCAACCCAATCTCACATGGTTCGGCCTGGAGTATCAAGAAACCGAGGGGCAATGGCGATGGGAGGACGGTAGCGTCTATGACTTAGAAAAAGATTTTGGCAACTGGGGGCCAGAAGAGCCAAACAACATGGGTGGAAATGAACACTGTGTTCACTTCACAAAACTTTATTCATGGAATGATCGACGATGTCATCAGACCGTTAACTATATCTGCCAAATACAGCTAAGTAAGCTCTCGTTGCTGGCTATGATAACATCTACCAGTCGCAATGTGTGATTGTGTAGCCTTACTTGAGTGGTGTTGCAATTGTGTAGTGGTCTTGTTGGAGAGGCACACAGTGGCGATGGTTGTGTGGTGGTCTTGTTGGCGAGGCACGCAGTTGGAAGGGTAACTTTTTAAACGAGCTATCCCGGGGTAACTAATAGTTTCTAGCTCTGCCGGTGTTCCTCATTCCTACCCCACAGTAAAGCTAATTAGTTTCATATCTCACTCAGTGTTCCAATGTGTGCTTGTAGTTTGTAGGTGTTATATAACTTTCGCTACCATAGCTGTTCTATAGTGGGTGTAAATCTGTTTTGGAATTTAGAGTCATGAATCCTGTCACGATTGGGAATCCTGAACTTAAGTTGATAGAATCTCCATACTCTTTCCTTGCAGCTCCACCGGTCCCGGCACCTACTACAGGTTAGTCCTATATATCGTAGAAATGAATATCATGAGGTTATAGGGGCTGGATCACCAGAATCGTCATTTTAGAACGAGCTTTGTGTTGTCAACTGCTTCCGTCCATTTGACAGGAACAGCGATAGGTCCCCCCCCCATATATCTACATATACATATACATATACATATACATATACATATACATATACATATGCATCATGCCATCATATCATTCAATTAGTAAATTTTTCAAACCTGAAGAAGTGTGACATGTGACATTGGACAAAATGTCTGTGCTTAGGGCACAAGTCCCAGTCCAGGGCCTGGCCGGGCAGTTTCCCGGAACAAAAGGTATGATAAACGACAACAGACAAAAAGAAAAAAAAACCTAATCAAGAGTGCTATGTTGATATGCTTTGTTTGAATTAATTTCGATCACTGAAACAGCCCGGCCGGGCCCCGGTTTGGAAATGTACCCTGAGCATCAGTTATCCAACATCTTCAATTACAATATTTACAATGTGAAATGCCTACAAGGACATTTTAAGCAACCTCCAGTTTCTGTAGAACACATGAATATTTCCCAAAGCAGAACTTCCAGAGGACACTGTGTACAACGTGACGACAAACTCGTCGACATTCCGATGGGAGTTGGAGTCGGTTCCTGCCATCTCCTTTGCTGTCGAAGCAAATGTCAGATCAGACGTGCGACTAGCCCTGTCTCCGGTCAACAACTCCACAGGCACGATGTACGAAATAATCATCGGCGGGTGGAACAACCTGCTCACTACCCTTCGGCGGACTGATTCAGAAGACCATATTGCGGTGAAACTCACCCCCGGTATACTGCCTGAGGGACAGTTCAGAAGGTTCTGGGTGCGGTTTATCAAAGGGACTGTGAGAGTGGGTAAGGACAATCAGACCTCCCCGTTGGTGGAATGGACGGACCCGTCTCCCATAGATGTACGGTTTGTAGGATTTGCCACGTCGGAAGGGATCCTCGGACAATTCCGCTTCTACTCAACGTTATCAGGCAAGCTAGAATTATTTTTTGAGCGCTTGGCTTTCATTCCTCAAGTTCAAATCATTAATTTTCACAGCGTTGTACTAAAACAACTGCAACGGTGAATCCCTTTGTGTGAACTTCACCTTTTTGGTGTGGCGTCATCCAAGGGTTTTTCTTTGGCGTTTTTGGTTGAGAATGTGTGGTGTCTCTAATCTTTGGTTGATGTCTCTTATAAGTCCTTTGTCTATCTATCATGTCTCTATGATTGCAGTGACATTAAAACATCAAAGACATACCGTGTTACGGTAGAATCTAAGGGCTTTCTCTGTGCTGATATCGATGGTGATTATTGACATAGCGGTGGAGGTTGAAGTGTGTGGTCTTCTGATGTAGAAGGTCTCAAAGATTCTTCATGGCAATGACCTATTCCTGAGACTTCTCTTTAGGTATATACTCAAGGTTGGCTTGCGTCCAACTGCTCGGTGAGTATTATGGTGAAGGCCGTGTATCTGTTCTATGGTGGTCAGCAGTCTCTCTGTCAGAAAATTTCCGTTTTAAAATTCTGCCATCTTTCTAACACCAATCGTTGACATTACCATATTGATTTTTATTGCTTGAATCGCCCATTGTTGTACATCACCCAGACACAATCTTCTCCGTTCGGTTTACCGCCGTTGTTGAGATCCCGTGGAACGAGGGGTATAGACATCCTGCTTCAATGGCCTACCAAGAACTGGTGAATGATACGACTCAGGCAGTAAGTCACTGGGATGCCATTCTAGAATTGGAGGTCACCAATACAATTCTTGTCGTGCTTTCATTAATTGCCTTTTTAGAGGTGCTACATTTGACCCCCCTCTTTGCAAATACATGTTGTCCTTTCTCGGTGAAATTTGCTTTGAGGAGAAAAGGAAGCCTATTTTTTTCGCATTTCTACGATGTTTCAGGTATCCAGAATCTTTGCGGTCGATGCAGCATTCCACAGTGTTATAGTACATGACATCAGGTGTGTTGGTTGACATGGTACATAATTATAATAGCTGGCAGTGTACATCTACATGTACTTACTTCATTTTCCTTAAAGCGTGATCATCAGTAGCAAAGAACTTTTCAACAAAATTGTGCCAATGAGAATATGAATCAGATGAATCAGATAAATGTTATTATGCATGCGCGGTCAGTGCTTATAGGTCATATGCTTTGCTTACGTCCTCCACAGTCCGGGGTCCGTTGTGGTGATTTTCAGTGTTCAGTTCATCGGGGCTCGTCCAAACGAGACTGCTGTGCACGCAAACATGGCTTCGGCAGTTGCAGACTCCCTTCTAGTCGTGGCAGGCTATACCGTCAGCGAACTGTGGCCGGGAGGGGGTAAGATTAGCATACAACGTGACAACAAAGGTGTTGAGGTTTTTGAAACTAATGTGGCAGCGACGATATTAACAATTGGTGAGTGCTGCGCTGGCACCCAACGTCATCAACGTGCGGTGTGCACTGCTGACGCCTGGTGACGCTCTTACCGCTCCTACTCAAGACCACGCGCGCTCGCAACAGATTGTGCTCTCGCGAGAGCAGATTCAAAATGGCGCCGGTATTTGGGAAGGGGCCTATTCTTGAACTCACTGCTTGCATACAGGTTTGAAGTCATCAACTCACATTACAACAGCTATTGCAACCTTCCGTGTCTTCTTACAACTTCTGGTTCAACTGTATGTTTTCCACCTCCTTGTAATACATAGAAGGTTTGTCCACTTTCATCCACCAGTGAACATCTTTTTATGCAGTGGCTATTGATTTACAATGCAACCGTGTGGGTCAGCTGGACCATGGGGTGTGTGTTTGTGTGCTGGAGCTAGTCATCAATATAACTTCTGCGTTTAACTATTCATCAGTATAAAGTCTGCGTTTTCATCTTAACACACACGCTTTCATATGCATACTTACCTATGCGTGATATAACTTGGTGACATTGTTGTATAACGTTACTTTCTCCACCATACATAATAATGCTTCATAATGCTGTTGGTTACCATTACAAGATAAAAATCTTGTTGTTTTGTGGTGACTTCTAACCGGCTTTTTAAAACGAACAGGTCAATATAGAAATGGTAAGTACATTCCGTATACGTGGATACACGTACATGTATATCAATAAGTATAGAGATGCCTAAGTTCACTTGGTAAAATATGTCTGGCAATGTTTGAACATGATACTCTCATTTTATTGACAGTTTTGTACCGTTTAATGGTATCTGTTGGTAAAAGCTTGCCTAACATACACATATACAAATCGCAGTAATCTACATGACGTGCAAACCATTGGAAACATAATGGGGTACGCTTTTGATGTGATTAATCTTAAGCTTGATGAAGTGAATACGTACGTCAATAACAGAGATAAACGCTGCTGCATGTTTCCCCACAGCTGAAGGTGGGCTATGTTCGGGAGTAGTATGTGCAAATCACGCCGTCTGTGTGCAGCGGTCAGAAGGAGAACTGCAGTGCACTTGCCGCAATGGCTACAGCGGTGACGGCACAGTGGAGTGTCAAGGTGGGCTTCTTTGTCTTGTTTTGTCTCTCACCTACTACCTCATTCAGTGGTGGAATTCGAAATGTACCTATCCCAACATCCCTTGCAGAAAATGGTATTTGATATTGTTTTATGATAATTGTCAACAAATGCCATTTTCATCACTTTCCCATGCTAGTATGAATAAGTAATAAAATCGCTTAGTTTCAGATAAGCATAACTGTGTGATAGTATATTTATACTATGTACATGTTGTTTTGTGAACTATACAGATATAGACGAATGCGGCGATGCTTCGCACAAGTGTTCGCGGGACGAACTGTGCTTCAACACCGAAGGTTCCTACAGATGTGCCCAGTGTTACCCGGACTTTACCGTACAAGGTGGGGCAGACATACCTGCCTCTGCCGTAACCATCTTACGAAGGGTCGGGTTCTTCCTCCGAACCGAGACAAACATTGACTGTAATGTTGAATATACAGTTTCCTTCGCGTGGACAGTTTGGAGCGTGGAGGGAAGCGATATCCAACAGCTCAACACCACAGGAAAGCTGAAGACGTCCGCGCATGAAATTGCAATTCCTAAAAACTTTCTTCCTTTGGGGCTGAACATGCTGAAGGTCGTGGTTACAGTACTGGAGAAGGAGTCAGGACTTAGACTGAACAGGAGTCTGGAACGGTGGGTGAGGATCATCTCCTCTCCGATAGAGGCACGGATTGCAGGAGGGTCGGCGAGAAGTGTCAGTTTTGGATCGGACATGACGTTGGACGCTGCTGTGTCATACGATCCGGACAGTATCGTCAAGGACTCAAGGTTATTCAACTTCAGCTGGACCTGCAGAATCGGACAAGGTAACAACACAACACAACGCACGATATTTAGATGCACACATGTAGCAATGTACGAAAGTGTTGTCATGTGTGTTGTTAGTTACAACACTCTGGTCTTCCAGTCTTTGTCCAGTCCAGTCCAGTGATTGTATGTTGATGTATTGTTATGTTCGTATGTACTTCACCCTCTCCTGGAAGAATAGCTGTCACCCATAGATGGGTAGCTAAATGAGAGTCGTTCCATAATAAACCACAATAAACAATAAACTGAGTCAGTCTACTGAAGAAGACCAGAGGAAACCCCCACCTAATACAGCAAACAAACATTTACTAGAAAACCTGTCTTCCAGTGTCACCTTGTGACGAGGTGTTTCTCAACGTCAGCACCAAAGCTGCCTACGTCATCCCATCCGGGGTATTCAGACCAAACGACACCATCATATTTACAGTAGATGTGAGCTTCTCCGGACGGGTTTCCGGGGTGTACGTACAAGCCATTCATCTAGGAGTTGAGGACCCCACTATTTCTCTGAGGTAGGATTAGAGATTGTATTTGACAAGGCAAATGACTCAAAGCAAATCCTCACCACTGAGCCTATGGTGGTAACAAGCATAAGCTAAGCCTGATCTCTTATTGTATAGAATGTTTTATTTGATTTTGTATAAGTTATTTTGTCTCTGCTGCTACCTTTCAGTTATTTAAATGGCTGATAAATTTGTTATATTTATCTTTTGTTTGGAATTATGATCAGTTAGACATTATGTTCTATTTAGTTATTTAAGTTATTTATACCTTTGTTTATTTGTTATCTATGTTTTATTTTATTGACCCCAGGAAGAATAGTGCTTTTAAGCACTAATGGGGTTCGAAATAAACAAACAAACAAACAAACAAACATGAAAAAGCCTTGCCATTGCCGTTAATTGCAATAGTTGCTGGTACTTTTTACAAGCTTTTTGCGATAATCATGTTATTATATTAAGAATGAATATAGATATGTCATCGGCAACCACTTGTGATTACTGGAAACATACTTTAAAGTTACCGTTCGAAGTAAGATTATTATAGACATAGTTGATGGAGGTCGATGACATATTCACAATGTAGGAAAACAAAATTAATGTGTCTTTACATGGCCACGGTAATTGCAGTCAACAACAATGGCAACAACAAAACTTTTAACCTCGAAGTTTATTATCACGCGCTGAACTAGCAAAGGTTTTGAATAAAAGGCATTTTGTATCCTCACCAGGTGCAACAGCAACTGCAACAACCGCATGAACCCGTCAGAGCGGCTGGCCCTGCAGGCTGTGTGTGACAACTGTCTGCAGGGTGAGCAGCTGTACTACAACTGGACCTTACAAAAAGCGCCCTCTGACTACAGACGGTCGATCTTCAACTGGGAAACGGACACAACCACTGGGAACCTTTTGCCGGATCTCGTTGTGCAAGCCGATATCTTTACAGTAAGATTTCGTCTTTCTTACAGAAATTATTGCTAACCGGCCATATCCCCCTTTTTAACGACTATACCATAATGTTGCGAAATTGACAATGATAATATTTATTTTGTACATCCATGCCCATGTAGGCTAAATGCAGTTTCACATGAGATAGTCGTATAAACACTCCAACTTAAAGATGTGCTACACTACATCTACGTACAAACGGACGACCATATAACGGACGACCATATAAGGCTATCATTAATCCATCGTTTATAAAAGGTTGTATATCTCTGATTCCAGTCTCGAAATTCACTATATATTATGTTGTTCTCTTAGAAACCCGGAGCCTATGTCTTGAGAGTAGACGTGGTAAGAGCAGAGGGTGTTTCAGGGTTTGCCGAGTACCGGTTTGAACCAAACACTCCGCCCACGGTGGGGACTTGTTCAGCTAGTCCGGAGACCGGTGTCGCGATGGTTGATGAGTTTTCCGTACAATGTACAGGTATACCTCTCCAAGCTACTTATATATTACTAGTTGATGCATATTGCTGGCAGCTGAAGAAAAAGACAAACTGAAGTTATCCTTTGAACAAAATTATCGTTTGAACACTTTTCTTACTCACCTAAATTAGCCAGGGTCAGTATGAGACAGCGAATTGTTTTGGTATTGTTTTGGATAACTCTTTTGAACTTATTCCCTGACCAGGATTTGCAGACAGCGACCTTCCCATGACGTTCGCGTTCTTCTACAGCACAGGAGGACAGAGACTGGTAGCCATCAACTCTACCGCGGGGGATGATGAGTTGTCTTTGTTCTACAGTGGACTGGTGTGTTCATGGCCTTTATAATCTTACTTTGTGTTCATGAGACTTTTGACTTAAGCCACCTTCGCATGTTCCGAACCTTCCCCCGACCACCAACCAACCAAAATTGCCAAAGTTCGGGAGCAGTCTGCCCAGATTTAGACCACACTTACATTTCTATACGAATTGAATAAAATTTTAATCAAAGTGGAGTAACGGTGAAATATTAAAAAAAACTTTATGACGTCACCAGGTGCCGTCCACCCCGCCAATACCTTTCCCGGTCGGTCTTCCATCACGTGACTTCAACGTCACCATCGTGGTGAGGGCGACAGATGTTCTTGGGGCTCAGGCTTCGGTCAGTCTTGTGGTGAAGGTATGACATCATCAGCGATTCTATTTTGACATTTCTAATGATTTTGAAAGAAGTCACTTGGCTTCTCATTGACTCTGTGTATTAAAGAAGGCCGGGTTGACTGATGGAAAGCTCTAGGTGAGAACAATCTCTTGTGTTTGAACGAAAGTTTCAACTTTAAACATGTGACTACCTACACAAACTTTCATGACAATTTCAAGGACATAGTTGAAACGGCTGAATCTTTTCCCCAGGTATTTCCGCTTCCTGTAGAGGAGACATCAAGTGTCGCCACTCAGCTTACGATTGGAGCGAACAGCACTCTGGGTAAACTGGTGCAGGGTGGGAATTTCCAGGCGGCAGTACAGATCTCCAACAGCGTCAACTCCGTTCTGAATGTCGAGGCTACAAATGCTACAGACCAGGACAAACAAAACGCCACGCAGGTTTATTAGATATTTGCTTATCTACCTATTTATCTAGTGAACATTTTCCTAAGTTTGACGTCAAAACTGGGTCAAACTTCTATCTATCTAAGTATCTATCTATCTATCCATTCATATATTTCTACGTGAAATAAGCATTACATATGATCTGCCTACAGTACATACCATGACCAGATAAACCATACTGCATAAAGCGTTACATGTAATTATTATCTATATCTTGCATGCGTGCAAAAACTGCGATCGCAATGAACAAATGAATCTTCTACCCTTACAGGTCCGCTCTTCTATCATCTCTTCCCTGTCAGAGTTCAAGGTACAGAGCGTGTCTTCGGTCAACATCCTCGCCAATGCGCTTAGTCAGGCCACGGTGGTACAGGAGGAGGTGTCGACTGATTCACAGGTTAGGACATGTTGTGTCTAAATTGAGTTAAATTTGAGTCAAATTTGACCCCCAAACACACTAAGAAAACTGCTGTCTTACGAAAATGGCATGCGAAAAGGTCGAAGGTGTTGAATTGCCAAGTTAATTTCATGTGATATTGGCACGGTTGTTCAATAGGTGACCGCCGCTGCGAGCTTGGTGGATCTGGTAGGGATCATACAGAATCAACCTGAAGAGGAGCTGGGGATTGAAGAAGCGGAGGAATCGTCCGTCTTTCTAACCTCAGGTAACAAAAAAAGTTTCAAGTTCTTGTATTCACAGAGTGTATATGTATTCAAGCTATTTTTTGTGGTACACAAGCTACTGGTATGACATCGTAATTACCAGGTCAAGATAGGCTCTTTGACAGGTTTTAAAAACGTCTATGGTTAGGTTTATGATTTGTGATGTTGTTGTGTCGCTATCTATCAGCCCTTGTGAATGTCATGAGAGCATCTTCATACTCATCTCAAGAGGCAAAGAGCAGGCTTACTGGCAGGACCAAGACGGAAAGGCTTCAACAGGTGAGACAAGTTTTTGCTAAACTTGTATTGAGAAGAGGATATTTGTTTAAGGCAATGCAGGTAGACTGATAGGGAGACATCTGAGAAAGTTTCAGATGATGATGATGATGAATGGTTTATTAAAATGCAAATCACTTGCAGCCCACAGGCTGAATTGCGGATTCATTACAAACATTTTCAGAGCTCGTGTTAAGATAAAACATAGGGTCAATTATTATATATAAGTATAACATTGTCATGCAACCGGAAGGAATAATCACAGTTGATGGTGACAACTCATTGGCCCATAAGTTATGAGCATTTTAACCATATCACATAATCTTTGATTTTCCATGCGCGTGCCATTGTAGACCCAAGCCGCAACGAGCAACGTATTCGGAGCCTTGAACACGATGAATGACGTCGTCCTCAGCCGCAAGAGGCCGAACGAGAAGCCAACCCTCCTCCAACAGGACAACTTTGAGCTGTCTCTCCGGAAACAGACGTGCGACCAGATGAGTTCACAAATCGTCACGACTACAGAAGAAAACGGCGGGTGGTTTCGGACACCAAACGCGTCAATCCTATTTGGGGAGAACACGTGTCGAGATCCGGTTGATTCAGAGGTATGGTAGACTATATATGCTCAGTATAATACATCTTGAAAAAATGAATCAGTCCCTTAGGCGTCGCCAAAATATTCCTTGGTTATGCTGGAGTTACATTTCCAAGCCGGGGACCGGCCGGGAGGTTGGCGGGAAGGAAAAGTATAATAGAAAAGACAATGTTTTTTTCTTCGTTCTGGCCCGGCAAGGCCCCGGTTTAAAATTGTGACTCCAACATAAGCATATCTGATGATGCTAAATTCATCTCTTCTAAATTGGTTTTCAAGTCTTTTCATTGGAGAGGTTTGAATATGTGTTGCAAGTGACAGCCATTCTGTGGTCTAGATTTGTCTCAGCTTGTGTCCTCTTTCAATCTACAGACTTATCAAACGACCTTGAACCCATATGAGTACTCTAGCGACTCTGACAGGATCCAGTCGTCTGTTGGCGCCCTGAAATACAAGAACGACAGGGGCGAGCTGGCGGTGTCCAACCTGGAAAGTCCCGTGGAGGTGGTTGTGGAGAGAAAGGGCGCAGTACAAGTACAGACGGAACGGGGCAGAACTGGGCGGGCTGGAACAGGTGCCATGTCTGTGAGTACACGCATTACACTTTTTTCAATTCGATCTTTATTTGCAAAATCATGCCCTGAGGCTAATTGCTTGTACATTATCAAAGAAAGTAAGCTAAAGCAAAAGGAGACATACAACTGCTGTCTGATCAACTTATTCTACGCATTGCTTACTACTGTTCAACAGGTACACAGCTTCAATGTCACTGACGAGGAAAATTCCATCCACGTGATTGTCACGCCTGATTTGAACTGGGTTCCGATCCGCCTGTATCTTTGGCGCCAAGATCAGCCAATCAAAGGACAGTATGGTTGGAACGTCACGCTACCCCTGTCGTCTGACCAGCTGTACTCGGTCCGGTGGTTGGACGGTGAAGACATTACTGCTGACCCTTACAGTTGGTTCTGGACTCCGGAGGATCTGGCAACAGGAGAAGGGCAAAGATATTACTTGGGTGACGACATTTTGCAGTCCTGTGTTATTGATAGAACTACTTATTCTCACTTGCTGATTAAAACGCATAATGTTTTGCAATGTTTATTGAAAACTTGCCTGAGGGCTAGTTGGAAGTACAAACAACATGTGTGAAAAAGAAAATACAATAATAAGTTACTATAGTTTTTGTTGAATTTGAATTCTTCTTTTGAGACAGTGCAGACGAATATATCCTGTGTATCAAAATTTATGTGACATCGGTAGCCACCATGTCAAGAAATGATTCAGATCAAACATTGGAGAGACCAGTCAACTACCAAAAGAAAGGTAAAAACAGTATAGTATTACGTGTCATACGTGCACGTTCCAAACTGAAACTATCCTTAAGCGAAAACTTTAATATATTTTATGTAGTCTTAGGTGTTGTGCTTTTCAACACGTTTCTAAACCCCTACACATCTTTCTCAGGTGTGGAACACGTTCCGTTTAACCAAAGCGGTTTTGACCTGTCCGATCTCCGGGAACTGGAGAACGGGACATCAGAGGTGGAGTTTAGCTACAACGACGAGAACTTCACCCTTCCCTACACAGTAACAATCCTGTCCACCAGGTGTCTGTTCTTCGATGATCAAAGCCACAGGTGGAAGTCAGACGGATGTAGGGTATGAAACGTTTGTTTACATGAGTTACTCAAGCAACTGGAAATATTTTGAAAACTGCCAGACGTTTCAAGTAGCAGCCACTACTTTTCGTCAATGCGTGACAGTTGCCAAAATCCAGTTGCTTGAGTAGTTGATCTCGTGTATTTCATTACCTGGATGTGTAACCTTCAATGACGCTTTTTGGCGTTGGATCATGGAGATTTTGCATTGGTTGATTTCGATATTGGTTGAACAAACACTATAAAACACAACACTCTAATAAACATACATACCAAAACATGATTAACTCTCCAAACCTTGAAGCAGAAATCAAATTGCTTGTAATGCTTTACCTGTACAGAGTGGACCACTGACGAACGCCAACATCACACACTGTTTCTGCGACCATCTGACAGCGTTTGGGTCGGATTTCCAGTTCTTTGTGGCTCCCAACTCCCTCAACATCCTCAAAGCGCTGCAAGGATTCAACAACATCAGCGAAAACCCTGCTGTTGTGATAACCATCAGTGTCATAGTTGGGATCTATCTTCTGATGGTTCTATGGGCAAGGTGGAAGGACAGGAAGGATGTAGAAAAGGTAAATGAGACAAATATGACATTCATGACAAGCTGAACATTAAATATTTGGCATTGACCGCTCAACCTTTTACAGAATTTGAACAGAATTTGTTATTGGTAGTTGATTGATTGCTTATGTAGATGGTTAAGTAAACCACGTCTTTCCGAGGTTGGTGATCATTGTTAAAATTCAGATATTACATGTCTTTCGTATCATGGTTAGGTTGGAGCGACCGTCCTGGGCAGTTCTCCAGGCGGGGGCTGCAGTGTGTATCGGGTTGTTGTGTTCACCGGTGCCAGGTCAAATGCAGGGACCACCGCTAAGGTACATCAACAGCTCTGTATAAAGTTAGAAGAAATTATCGTATTATGTCAGGCGTTTGATAAGTCATTACGAATGAATGAATGAATGAACGTTATGGGTCGACAGTTGTACATTTTCTTCATAGCTGATTGAATTCTGCTGCTTACACATTCATCTATCCCAGGGTCTCGTCTTCAGGAACCAGTAGATAATGTTGGTCGTCATACTCTCTTCTAAATGAAACAACGTACTACTAAACTAAAATTCACTTGTTTCAGGTGTCAGTCATGTTCTACGGCGATACCGGCGAGTCCGGCCCGCATGACCTGGATGACCCCAGACGGATGACGTTTTGTACGGGAGGAGTGGACTCCTTCCTCGTGACCAGCTCGGGCGGCATGGGGCCCCTCAACTACATCCACATCTGGCACGACAACTCTGGGGACGACCCATCCTGGTAGGATCTTCTTTCTTTTAAAAGGATTTATTGTTTATGGTATGTGTGAGTGTGTGTGTGTCTGTCAACCTCTCAAAAAAAGTCTTGACTTATAAACACCATGGTTTCATGGATGTCTAAGATCTACGAATTCTTGCTGTGCAATGAAGTGGTGAAATGCATGCTGTGAAGATGCTGATACGGTTTTACACCTTATTACAATCTTATAAGCTACATGTAGTTCTGTAGCTTTCAAAGTCTATTCTATTAAATGGGAGGGCGCATTGTTGCTGTCATGTAACATATGGCAAATGTTATATTTACGCTTTTCAGGTTCCTGAGCAAAATTATTGTCACAGACGTCAACACAGACCGCAAGTACTACTTCCTATGTGACAAGTAGGTATTGTACTTTACATTTACTTTATCTCGATTAAATTGATTATTTGCATGACTGCAATAAAATTAGGATCAATATTGCCCTGGTAAAAGTTACATTTGATTGTTCCAGGTGGTTTGCTGTTGAAGAAGGAGATGGGAAGGTTGAGCGCATATTTCCAGTCGCATCAGACAAGGAGCTGAAACGTTTCAAAACCATCTTCTCGTCCAAGACCGGGGCAGGATTCCGTGATGATCATCTTTGGTTCTCTGTGCTCGGCAGACCTGCATACAGGTATACATTACCGAGGCTGGCCGTCAATGTATTCCACAGTCTTTTGTTGTCCGTTGAGCCCCCTCCCATCCTCAACCCATCTCTGCAAGGTTCCGATATCGATTAACCGTCCACTTGCAGGCCATTGCTTGGCCTCCCATCTTCCCTTTTACTGGGCACCAATTCATCAAAAAAGAATTAGCGTGTTCTACCCTACGATGTAAAGCTTATAACAGATATCCCTTTACTTATATTAGGTATCACATGTTTTGTTATTTTACAGCACGTTCAGCCGCGTGCAGCGTGTATCCTGTTGCCTATCGCTGTTGCTATGCACCATGCTGGCCAACATCATGTTCTTTGGCACGGGGGACTCTTTCCAGAAGCCTCCTGCTGTGAACATCTTCGGCTTTGACGTTCAACTCCCCATCTCCTGGGGAGAGGTAAAGTGTACATGGTTTACCTTTTGGTTTGAAGGCTTCTCCACATTTTTATCATGAGGATGTTATTTTGTCGTACTGATACCTTTCATTCATTTTCTTCTTATATACATATTCTTAGATCATGATAGCCATCGAGAGCGCACTGTTGGTGTTTCCTATCAACCTGGCCATCGTGCAGATATTCCGCCACTGTGGCCCCAGACCAGCCCAACTGAAGAAAACTGACCAAGACCACGGAAAGAAAGCTGGCAGAGAATCATCGGGTAATCCAACCAGTAGTTGTGTATGCAAATGAGAAATAACATATACACAAGATCTAAATATTTCGTGATAAAAAGGTCTGAGGTCTCCTGCTGATTATTCTTTATATTGCAGAACATTCAGAAGGCAAGAGGAGCTGTATCAACTCGTCTCCCGCCACCGTCATTACGGAGTTCACCGACGATGATCGAGAGCTCATACGAGAAATATTATCATCCTGCAGGACACCATCTCAATTAACGAACATCAAAACTTCCATAGCAAAGAGTCGGGCGTCCAAATCAAGCAAAACTACACGGCGGCTCCCTTCGGGTGATGGTAAGGTTATGTGTGACGGTGAATGCGATGTGGTGAGGGAAGAGTGGTTTGAGGGTGCAAAGAAAGGACAAAAAACACGCAAGGTCAAGCTTGCGTGGCAAGACAAGATCTCTCTGCCTTGGAAAAGGGGTGAGTGTACAAATAGTGGTTTTGCAGAGAAACACATACAACTAGCACCGTTATTCACCTTGTCTTCACGACAGCAAAATTTCACGGTCGGAGGAAAAAGGAACATGTTCACGGAACATATAATCTTCACGGTGGCGGCATGTGCATGGAAGGTGCCAAAGATGCCAAGGTAAAATGATCTGATAGCGGTAATGATAAGTTCACGGTACAGAAGTGACCGCGAAAACCGTGAATATATAGAAGTGCCGTGAAAAACTAGGAATTACAGCACCCTGACTATGTTGATTTAATTTTCAATGTTTTATCACAACCACTTTGTTTTAATAATGCGAAAGCAACTTCCTCCCCTATCAGGATCGTATGACGTCAAGCGAGCAGAATCAGTTAAGAAAAAGAAGACGAAGAAAGCGTTCCTTCTCCCATGGTGGTGTGTATACATAGGTAAGACACCAGCATCAAGAATCAAATTTTTCTGTTCGGCATGAAATATTTAGTCATTGTGTGGAGTGTTTTCGTCATTCGGAATCAACATGGCCCAATGTACTCATGATAATTGAAAGTAATACAATGTCCCTCTTATGTACAACATGTACAGGCTGGTTCTTGGTCTTCTCCTCGTGCTTCGTGTCGGCGTTCTTCACCATCCTGTACGGGTTCGAGTACGGCAGACAGAAGGCTGAGGCCTGGCTCTTTACTTTCCTTACCTCCTTTTTCTTCGACCTCGTCGTCACGCAACCCATCAAAATCCTGCTGATCGGAATAGTCTTTGCTCTCATCATTAAGGTACAAGTCATTGTGACTATTCATGTGTTTTTCTATAATATTCCTTAAGGCCATGTTGATTTGATTATATGGATGACATCCGCGCGCGCATGAATTTTCGGCCGTTTCCAAAAATCTGTAAATCGTGCAAAACAGTTGCTTAATGAGCAAAAATATACCA
Source organism: Branchiostoma belcheri (assembly GCF_001625305.1). Taxonomy (NCBI): domain Eukaryota; kingdom Metazoa; phylum Chordata; class Leptocardii; order Amphioxiformes; family Branchiostomatidae; genus Branchiostoma; species Branchiostoma belcheri. The sequence continues at coordinate 1,498,152 of NW_017804231.1, forward strand.
TAAGTTGCAAGGAAAACATTTAGAAACGATACCAATGTCGTAGAATGCCAAAATCAAACGAAACAAGTATGATGTTTTTAAAAAAACACAGGCGACGATTTTGTGTTTAATCTGTTCCGTTCTTGATACAATTGTTCTTTTCATATACGTACACATATAATTTAGGCCACAGCTAGTAAATTTTATAGATGATATCCTCCGCAGACTCCAAATCTAATGCGAGCGGGCGAAAAAAAAACAAGGCCGGCCAAAAAAAAAAAAGGTTCCTACAATGTGAAATGTACAAATGGTTTTGATTCAGTAGGAACATCACATATACACAGTCAGCATCACATATCACTGCATCAAAGCATGGAGGTAGAAAAAAAGGCCATTTTCTACCTCCATGATCAAAGTAAGAAACATACAATAAATCAGAGCCTTTTCTTGTCTCCTCTCTTCCTAGTTATCTGCCATCCACCTTCCGGCATGGCAACAGACATCTTTGCCCATTTTCGGCATGTTGACCACTGTCAGAAGGCAGCAAAAGTTCTTGTTTTTTTTCCAAAATCAGACGAAAATTAATGTGCTCGTGGATGTCATCCATAAAATTTACTTGCTGTGGCCTTAGAAAGAATCCAGAATTTCTGCTACAGTACGAGGAAAGCCACCAGGGGCCAAAATCAGTTACATTTTTGTAGGCCCAGGCAAATTTATGTTGTGCGCTTAAAAATTAGAATCGCTAGATAGGATTCACTCCTTTTTATTTGTCTTGGGGCTACATGTACATGCATGTACCTGTAATAGGGTGCTCTAGCCTGTAGTATATTGATAAGAATAAGTATCTTAGGTTATATACGTTTCTTGTACCGTAGGCTGGAAAAACACTTTCTTGTTCTTGTACTGAATCACTTTCCCCTGTTCTGAGAAATGTAAGAGATCTTTGAGAGACATCTAGTTAATGACCCAGGAAGAACTAATGGGTTCCTGACGGTAGGGGACCAGGGTCTCAGTGGCTGGACATTGCCTTATTTGGTAATGGTCAGGGCTTTTCCACTAATGCCTAATGAAGTGATTTAGAATGGCTGATACAGGAAGTATGATGCCCTTGTTCCAAGAAATCTGTGTGTAGGTGGATAGAGGATATAAAACCCATGTACTCGAGTAGTCAAAAGAGAGAGTTAGAATCGGAGAGGAGAGAATACACGTCACTATGTAGCTCTGGCTCCTGTGTCATTGTTCCGGGTACGTACATCTAGAGTAGAGAGTAGAGTGGTCGGCCGGGTAGGACTTTCTACAACATCGGCAGCTATCTTACGAACTTGTAAGGGTCACCCATTGGAACCGAGGTCACTCAAGCTACCAGGTATTTGGCGTTGACCTTGACCGCACCCTTACATACCGAAGACACGTATAGGAGAAATCAGCCGTTCTTCCCTGGCGATATAATGACATACATGTACTTACTTACTTTACTATAATATATGGTGAAGTTCCCGCTTGAACACTTTCCACTTCACTCTATCAGAAACTGGACTTAACTTTTGATTCTTTGACCTATCCTGGGTTCCCAAAATACAGATAATTTCTTCTCTCTGTGTGATAAACCCACTCCTCGCGGGCCAGATCCCTGTTCAAGGGGTCGTTGACCTTTGCTTGAACCTGTGCTCTCCATCCATGGTGTGCGGGATGACAGGTGACAATAATTAATCACGCTGGACACTGGATAGCCCGGTGTACATTACTCTGAGGTAATGGATACCCGCAGTTTAGGTTACTGTTATTCTAAGATAGGCCAATAGGATGGGATCTAGGAAACATGATACTGACTAGGGGGCGGAGTTTCCAGACTCTTTCTTGCAAACTCCAGTCCCAAACCTCAGTCCGGCTGTAGCTGTGTGATGGAACAGACGTGTTCTCTGATGCGATGATCTAATAGTCTTGAAAAGAGGACCATTCCCGTGGCTTCTGAGGAAACCTTCCCCAGTAAACCTTCGGAATTCCACCGACAGAATCAGGTTAGTATTACTTTGTTGGGTAACTTAAATGTGTGCACACAAATGCTGTAAGATATGTTTCAGAACGTTCACTTGTAGGTTATTTTGTACTGATTTGTCCATGAAACTATTTGCCCTTATAGATAGCAAAATGTATCTTACTAAAGGGCCAAAATCTCTATATTCTCAAATATGTTTTGTGTACTTTCCTATATGTTCATAATAATAATGCTCTACAGCCTTCTTTACTTTATAGACCCTATCAATTGCAAGCAAATGAACGACTCACTGTTTTCAACCGAGTGGAAAGTGTAAAAATCTCTGAATTCGGAAAACCCATTAACCTTTGGTACACCTTCCTATATGTTGGATAGTCGGGGCGAGCGGGGACCAGATCGGACAGGAATGGCCGGGCGAGCAGAGAGCAGGCGGACGGCCGGGCGGGCCAGCGGGGAGCGGGCAGCCGGGCGGGCGGACAGTACCCCCAGCCGTAGAGGTACAGATGAACCTACGAAGGACAGGTTGAAGCTATTGAAAAGGTATGTTTTAATGGTACTTCCTATGTTGAAATATGCCATAATCGTATCTGTGTAAATTTTGCTATCACAGCCGTGTTTTTGCAGTGTCACATGTCTTTTTAAGTGTTTAACTTGACTGTGGACAACAAACCTACATCTTGTTATATCCTGAACTAGCTGGGCGGGTTGATCACCCGTCACCGTATACGTAGAGAAATTTTTGGGAAGTTTGCCTTTGTCTGGCTACCAGGCTACTAGTATCTTGACCGACAGTCGCCCGTATTTCATAACAGTTCCTTGACCCACTTGCTATTTTCTCGTGTACTAGTATGTGCTTTGTACGAGTACTCTGTATACGAATGTGAAGTAAACTTTCGTCTACTTCTGTTTGAAATTCTTGGTATTTTTCAAGCAGACTTTTTTTAGATTTCTACATTTTTTCTATGTT
>NW_017804231.1:1501956-1543734 GCF_001625305.1 Branchiostoma belcheri
GAGTAATTTAGCACTCACTTTAATTTAGTATAATACCTGATGAAATTATTTTGGAAATGTATTTTGAAGATTCTAACACCCGTTTTTCTGACTTCACTCATCTTGTTCTTTGTGTGGTTTATTCCGCCCATTTTGCTTTACAGAATTCGGTCAGTATTTCATTACAAATCCAACCGGTCTTTATCAGGTATCGACGATCAGTGTGTTAGTGAATTGTTTTTATAGCTGCTCGTTTTAGCGGCTGGTTTTCTTTCGTCCGACGTATGAAAGAACGTTGGAATTCTGGTTTATGTAAAGTTTGAGCCACCTGACGCCCAGTTCCGCCGGGGTTTTCCGGCCTTACCCTTAATTCTCTCCGTCAAGGCTCTCCTGATCAGTAACCCCGGGCGTTGTTTTGTCTTTCTTTCCACTGTAAACCTCAGACATGCAGAGAGGGACACCTACTGTTCTACACTGAACACCAGTGCCGGCATATAAGGTTATGCCCTGTCCGTGCTAAACTGACCGCACCTGCCAACGACGCAGGGTTCCGAACAGCGGAGACCATCTCAGTGCACAGAGGCGGTTTCAGTACGTTGTATACTTATCTCTAGGTCAACACCATTTTGGTTTTAACAACTTAATATAATTCACACAATTGCAACTTGATATTATTTCCCCGTATTCTGACATCCCAACATAATAAGGTCAATATTCGAATGAAAGCTCATCTGTGTTGGTAGAATACATAGTTTAAGAGTTTGACTTGTTCCAACACAAAGAAGAAACTCACCATAAATTTTCGGCTGATCCCGTCAACCCGTCAACCTTATGGTGAGTTTCTTCTTTGTGTTGGAACAAGTCAAACTCTTAAACTATAATAAGGTCAAGTTTCACATCCGCAGTCAAGCTGAACGCTGTCGAACTATGCTGAATAACGCAACCCTAGAATGGAACAAACTTCGCTAACCTGTTCTACACTGTTTCTTTCAGCTCTACATGACGACAAACACAGCAGTTACTCAAGAATACAATCGAAAAGTGGAACAAAATACCTGGTGAGTGCCTAACCATCCTTATTTCATCATCATGCAATATTGTACATAACCACGATGGTTAGGCAATGTTCGCATATCTATAGTACTTCTTTCATGAAAAGCTGCGTGTTTTGAAATACGGTACCATATTTACTATGATGTCATTGCCGGGAAACAGTGTAGCCTGGGTGCCAGGCCCCTGTGCCACGATACTCAATTCAGTCAGGGAAATCTCACGCCTGGAACACAGAATTTGCAGCTGGGGTCTAATTTATACGTCTAGATAAACTGAAGAAGGAAGCCAGCTCCGAAACTGTGGCGTGTTGGGCAGTATAGAGGCCTGGTCAAGAGTCTCAGAAAGAAGAAGCACTTTCTTTATTCCAAGCAAGGACTTAAGCTCCTTGTTCTAAGTGCTGGGGTCTGGCACGCAGGCTATTCATAATTACCTGGCAGCAAAATCCCATACGGCATGTATACTTCATGATGTCGCAATTTTCATTGCCAGAAAATGTGTTATATATATGTGTCTGCTTCATTGCATTCTGTAAAATTAATCGACTCACATGCTTTGCATACCCTAAATCTTGTTAATTTAAATTAATCAAAGCTGGCCAAAGTTGGCATAGATTCATTTATGCTCTTTTCTCTCTTTATACCCACAGGTAAACTTCGCCATGTCCACCCTGAGATGCAGACTACAGCAGGAGTTCACTGGCTAGCATGAAACCTTAGCATGAAACCTAGTCGTGGAAGGATTGGGGTGTGCATTCATGTTTTGCAGCCAAGAAAATTGAAAAACAAGCATGGAATGCAACAGCATCATGAAAGCGAAGAAAATAATAAATAAAAAAGCAAGACTGACACAAACATACATGATAGAAAACACACAAGTGAATAAAATTCCTTACACAAAACATCACTGTTACACTACATGTGTCACACAGTAAAGTTATAAAAAACGACCAGCATCATATAGTTGCAACTAAAAACATATTTGAAGCATATGCTGCTCCTGAGCAAGAAATTTGTGCTCTCTTGATAGAAGAAAACATATTTGAAATATCAATAAAGACAATCATTAATATTCTGTGTGCAAAAAGCCACATTTTGCCCGGTAACATAAGCCTTTCCTGCTTGTTCCGATGACCACAAGGCCGGAGGCTATCTGAAAACCAATTCCCTAGGGAATGCATTCATGCAATTTTTGAAATTCTTTCAAAAGCGATCGCAGTACTTACACAAATGCCTCCGCCCCTGAGGCGTCGCCAAAAAAGACAAAAATGTAAAGAAATGAATTCGAAGGGTAGATTATTCGCCATAATATATTCTGTGCCATTTGTTCAACCTTCATGACCACGTAGATTTCATAGTGAAAGCTAACTTTTTTTTTTGCAAAACTTTTTTTTTATTCGCACGCGCGCATCAGTTTTGGGGTTCCCAGAGGATGTCATCCATATAATCAAATCAACATGGCCTAAGTTTGAAAAACAATGTAATTTCTGTACACTGTCAGAATCGTTGCATTTTACATACATGGAATATATAAATGCAATGTGTATTATCTACACTTTTTGACAGATAATACACAATGTGATGCAAGGAGACTTTTGCATTGCCAATGGGGTTTAATTTTATCTTTCCCACAAAGAATGCTGATATGGCTACATTTATTTTATTAGATTCCAGTCTCTTAAAAGAGTCAGTAACAATCATAACTGTGAACTCTTGTCCAGAAAATAGATACATCCGGGGAAGAAGTAGCACCGACCCCCATTCAGGAAGACGAGGAATATCTGGTGCAGGAAGCAAAGGTTAGTAGTATTGAGTACTTAAAGATACTAAACAGGACGTGATGAAGTGTGGTTTTATTCTTTGCTATGAGATTTGAACCGAAGGCAGTCACGTGTGCATATATAAGAAGACAAGATGTAAACTAGAACTGATATAGGACATGGGGATTTTCTTCTTAGACAACCGTCTTGATGGCTGTCAGACATCTTCCTCTGTGCTTCTGATTGGAGCACTGCTTCTCGCCACTATATGTAGCCAATGAAGGTGGCGCTTTTGCGCAATTGCGGAGGGAACACAATCCCAAAGGTGGCAAAATTTGTATCCCCCTCGTCCCGGCTCATCACTGATACAATTCAGAAATGCTGTTGTGAAATTGAATTCCAGGAATTAGGAAGTGCAACAAGCATGAAACCACGAGCCACGGGGCCACCAGATGACCAGGAACTGCTGAAGGCTCGTCAACAACGTTTCCTGGAACTTAGCTTGCGTTCGGCGCTGCTCGAGCTCTCATTCTTCACCATTTACGTCTTCATCCTTATTTTGGTTGCCAATGGAAACAAGGACTTCTACATGTACCACATGACCACCAATGCTGAAAATGTGTTCACTGGTCCTTTCAGTAAGGTAAACATTGCCAATCATTAAAAAAATAAATAAAAACAAAAACAAAAATGCCAATTTATTTCTATACATTTCCCATTATCCGCAATTATCAACGCTCAGTTTGCTAAATAAATGTTTATTTCAATTCGCCAGATCACAAATCGTGAAAAATTCTGGAGCTTCATGAGAAGCACACTCGTGTCTGAGCTGTATTCATCAGAGTGGTATAACGGAAAGGCCATAGACTCCGACAAGCTGGGCTTTCTTTCGGACTACAACTCCTACATCGTCGGTCCCGCCAGACTTAGGCAGCTGCGTGTCAAACGAAGTAAGTCCCGATAAGGTTGTGATATACGGCAATAACGTTATACCCAATGTATAATGTTTCCTTAGCTACAATGGTTGAACGACAATTTGGCATGAATGACAACAGGATTGCTCAAAAGATTTCACCACAGCCACACTACTTCATTCCTTTGAAGCAAATGTCACTAGAAGGTGGACTAAATGGACAATTAGGGTTCGGACTACCTGGTCAATGTGTGCTTTTATGGTCTAAATCTCAAGTACGTGATTTTGGACTGAAGGCTACCTTCTATATAAAGCGCTCTTAGACTAGCAGTCTTTTAAGTTTCTTATACCTTTACCGTCATTATCGATTGCTACAGGCGGCACCTGTCAGATTCCGGGTGCCATGACTAGGGTGTCACCCACGTGCCACGGTGAATACAGCTGGTGGAACAATGACGACGGACACTACACACTAGGATGGAAGGAGTGGACCGCGTCATCAAACGGCAGCGTGAACGTCGCCAATGTGTCTTCTGAGCTGAGGCCTTGGGTGTATCAGTCGACAAGCCTTACAAGTAAGTAAACATATGTTTATTCATTATCTTATTCGCAATGTTTTACGGGTGATGTAATTTTGAATACCCTTTACGTTGGGTTTTGATAGCGTCAACGACACCTGTTTTCCTATCAAGTATACAAATCATTAATATGAATAATGGGCACATTTATAATCCAAATATTGATTGGAAAGATTGAATTGTACCGGAAATTACGAGCTTTTTTGAGATGTAACACTTCCACCCTCCCATGCATTAGAAAAACAATTTTCTTATAGATCCATATATTGCCTCCCTGTCACTTTATGGCGTATTGTCGATCCAAAAAGTAATCACTAGATATAGTGCACTAAGAAAGATCATCGATCAGCGATCTATATTTTTGTTTCTTTTCAGCTGCAACGCCACATTATGGTTTACACGGAATGTACTATGGCGGAGGTTACATCCTGGAACTTCAGTCGAACAATTCTAATGCCAACCTACAAATGGTCGATGGTCTGGAGAGAGGACAATGGATAGACTCTGCCACTCGGGCCATATTTGTCGAACTCATCGTCTACAACCCGAACGCCAACCTGTTCTCTGTGGTCAGCCTTCTGGCGGAATTCTCTAGTCTGGGGAAAGTTTACACGCACCACGAGGTGAAAGTTACTGTATAATGATCCACTTCGATAGCTAAAAACGACGATTACTTTGAAATGCATGATTTGAATTTGAATATCGTTATTGGAGGACTTCCGATGCAACAAACATATTTTTTTACCTCCATGAAAAATTAAGGTATTATTTTTTATATCTGTGTGTGTGTGTGTTTTGTGTGTGTGTGTGTGTGTGTGTGTGCGTGTGTGCATGCGTGTTTCTGCAGCTTGTAATGGATATGTTGGGTTCAGTTTATCCCAAAGTGAGAATGCCATTAATCGTGTCTACATCTGGTCAGCATGGCATGTGTTCGCTAGTTGCCTCTACTTGACAACTGAGCTAACACTGTAACAATGGTCTCATTGTACTTTATCATCTAGATAGCAACAGTTCGACTTTACTTGTACCAGACCACGTGGAGCTACGCTGTTCTCGCCTTCCAGATTATGTTCGTCTTCGTCACTTTTGTGTTTGCCTACAGAGAAGGTATTGGGAAATACTTTCTCTTACTCTTTTGTCATCCCCAATCGAGGTGAAACATATTTTACCTAGGATAATCCCTGTTACATTTAGATACATGTGTCAGCATCAGATGTTTACTCAACAAAATGAAATGCACGTTTTATTTTGTCTATATTGTATTGATTTATGTATTTTCATACGTAAATATGTTTCTAAGTAACGAAAGCAGAGAGAATGCACCGCTAGATAGCAAACACAGTATACATACTACTATCCAATGGCAATGGCATTATGCATATTAAGTCTTGGAAACGTTATAACTGGTCACAAGGTCACAAGCAGTGACAGGCAATACATTCATTCCCTGCAATATTTCACACTAGTGAACAGAATCCTGCTGATGGGGACGGATTACTTCCGTCTGTTTTGGAATCTGGTGGAGCTTTGCGTGTGCCTGCTGTCTTTGGCGCAGATTGGACTTCAACTGTACACCACGTACATTATCCTGGACTTCACCAATAAGGCTGGAAGGACCAATGACAGATCTTACAGGTAGGTGAAGGTATACTATCATTACATCAAATGGCTATTTTTGCGGATGCTGGCTGCAATCATCTGGGTTCGTTCCAAATTTATACAGAGAAATATTTTGGAGGTAGACAGAACATTTTCACTGACTTCGTTAACTGTACTATGTGCTCACCAGATAGCGATTACTTGAGATAATTTTATCTCATATAATTTGCTTGCTTCCTTTTTTTCAGTAAATACAAACAAGCCGCTAGCTGGGACCAGCTGAATACCTACGTGCAAGCCTGGCTCGTCTGTGCGGCCACCCTGAAATTGATGCACCTTTGTCGCTTCAACAAACACGTAGAAAGAAGCGCCATTACTTTAACCAGATCCACCAAACCCTTGCTGAACTACATGGTGATCTTCGTCATTACCGTATCGGCATTTTGCATGCTGACGTACCTTGTACTTGGTGCTTCGCTTGAAGGATACAGCCCGTACATAACCAATGTGGAAACGATGCTCGGGGTGATGCTTGGAGGCTTCGACTTCAATGCACTATCGGACGCTCACCATTTCCTCGGACCTGCCATTTTCTTTGGGTACCTGATGTTTGTCAACTTCCTCCTGCTGATGATGTTTTGTGCCATTCTGGACGTGGCGTATCACGAAGTCATAGAGGGTGAAAGCGAAGATGAAAAATCAAAGAATCAGAAGATTACAGAGCTAGGAATGGCAATAGCAGGTGATGCTTACCAAAGAACAAAAGATATGATAGAAAAATCCCTGGGCTGGCAGACACACACCAAGACTTTTCGTGGAAATACACCAGCGTACACAAAAGCGGAGCTGATGGAGGATCTCTTGCAAGCAAGAAGGAAGGCACTCTCGTTCATCAGGAGTAAGGATTCCCATGCGACAGAAACAGAAGGGAGCTACAAGGACCCAGCTTTTGATTCACACAATGGAACTTCGAATTCCACGAAGAAGACATCTAATTCGTTTTACGTAGAAAACGAAAGCATCCCTGGGTACGGATTGCGAAGTGATAGGATTTAGGTGGAAAACATAGGGCTGTATTATAACACTTCAGTCTGTGCTTCTTTGCGTTTAAATAAGGAAGGGAGGAAGGTATCTTAGCAATTACCCGTGTGTCTTAGCAATTACAACGGTCCAATACCTAGGTGATTGGTTGCGAGCTAACATTGGTGTTTTAGACTAATAAGTGGGTTCATAACACAAAAAGAATGTGGAAGGTGATATAGGTAAATGCTGACTAAACAATATTAAATCAATACATTTACGTTAAGAGATTTTATATGTTGCACATCGTTAAACTTTAAATCGTTAAACTTTATGATTAGCAGATTCTGCATTGTGTTAATGCACAGGAATGTTGCTAGTACAGATATATTTTTATATCAAAGAAACACTCTTGTTCGAGTATAGAATTTGTTAATATGCAGGTATATATAGGTGATCTATGTTTCAATTGTTTGAATCGAAAAAACTTGGGAGCCTACAGCTAGGTACAGATTTGCCCGATAAACTAATTGTACAAAAATTTTACATGTATACATGTAATTGTAAATAGGTGACTGGACGGCATATTGGGTGATTTTGATATGAAAGGCAAAGAAACAGTATTCAGGTGAGTATTGCTGCGTATTGTTGGTTTGTCTTCGATGAAATCTGAAGACCAAAACATGATGTCATTGAATCCGTTCTTGTATTTCTGCAGATGTATACAATGAAGCCTTTTCAGCTGCCCAGAGAAGTAGGATCCAGCAAGCTATAGCTAGTGTGACGTCTGAACGGCAACCGACCTTTCTAATTATTTTATCGACAATGTTCTACTTCTTTGTTTTTATTTATATACATAACTGTTATATTTCAAGCAGACTAAACAATCATCTCTGTAATTCCTTCATTTAACGCTACAAAATCCATATTTGTTTTTTTCTGTATCATTATGTATTATTTTGTATCTACTATATTTTTTGTACAATGGATTCCTGTATTGTGAATGAAATAATAAAGTTTTAAAAACAGATATACATGTGTATTTGTAATTAATGCAGTTTTTGTCAAATCGTTATGAATGCATCAAAATGAAAACAGGAAAATTTAATAGTATGTCGCTCTCATGCAAACAATTCGTGCAAGTGATACAAATGGCGTGATATAAACAATGATAAGCAAAATATATAGCCAGTTCTAAAATAAACTTATTTATACTAAATATTGTTTCTTTTATCATTGTTACAATGTATATTGGAATTAACTCAATTCGATCACAAGCTTGTAGGCTCGAATGAGAAATGAAGCCGTTATATTGAGTATTAGTACTATAACGTTATTTCCTTAACAGAGACAAAAGTGGTCATACAATTAATATCTTTAAATCAGTTGTGAATGTTGTATTTCTAAAATTTTCAATGATTAACTAGAATAGATATTTTGCTCCTAATTCGAATGTTGATGAGGAGAATCATTAGGTAAATCTCAATGCTACTTGATTGGCGCAAAATATCAAAATAGCGCAAACTAGTAGTTACGTTGATAAAGAAGCTCCTGGCACAGTAAACCACACAGGCCATCACACATATCTACAAAACTATGACCTCGACCAGCGGTTTTACCGCGTCACTCCGTGGGTCATCAGGTTTGGTTGCCAGGTAATCATACACCAAGCGAAGTGCATGACGGGAGTAAAAAATCAAAATGGCGGACATCTACTCGAAAAATCGACTGAGTATGAAGAAAATTTAGTGTTTTCACCCAGAAACAACGCATATTTGGCCTAAAAAAGGTAAGGAATTTTCATAACATATTGTAGTTCCTTCTTAAATTATTCGCTACCTCGTGGTTGCCCTGTTTTACCCGCAAGCATAAGTTTGTTTTGTGTGTCCGGCTGAAATACCAGAAACAGATTTTATTGCAAAAATATGCCGTGAGAGTTCATGTAGTAAAATCAGTAATTTTTCATGGAAACAAACAAAGAAACAAAAGTCGACTTAATGTAAACTTCAGAGAAATGTTCCAAACATATTAAAGTTATGTCGTTAAGTAATTTAGCCATAGTAATATTTTGAGGTAATATTAAAGTTTATTACTGTTAACTAACATGACTACTCAAATCAGAATTTAAGCCAGCTCCGTTTATCGTACCACATAATCGGGTGAAAATATGAAATCTGTAAAGCTTGAGGAGAGAACGTATTTTCTAGGTCAAGTTCAGAATCAGATCTTCACATTGCAAATGGATCATACGTGTATGCATGTAGTGTAGCATGCAGCTGCCCTGAACTGGCTGAAGTGCTTTTGTCTTTGCAGCCTACCGTATCTTTCATGCTTGGTAGAGTGGTCAAAGTGATTGTCAAGACTCTTATGTAGTAAGAGCTACTTGGTCACTTGGTTACGTATGGTCAAGAGATATCAATTTACTTTAGAATCAGAGCAGACCAGTTTTATATGTAATGTAATGTAATGATGTGTCAATGCAGGAAAATGCAGGTAGCAAACAGTGAAAATATTATCTAGTGTTGGAAGACAAAATACTATAAATCATTTTTTGCAGTACTTTTGCGGTCACTTCTGTACCACGAATTTATCATTACTGCAAACAAATAATTCAGTGACATAAAAAAATGATAAATTCTTCTGCACCTGCCTCCACCGTGATTGAACATACATTTTGTATAGTTCCGCTAACATGTCCATTTTTCTCAGACCTCAATATATTGCTACTGCGATTTATTAAAGTGAGTTACAGCAAGTGGCTCTTTTCCTCGCCCGCTACTCCCGTGAGTGAATCATTGATCACACATCCTTGTGCACAGCCTGGTGAGTCAGGAGGATGAGCATGCGTGACCTGGCAGACCCAGGAGACGGGGCGTGGCTGGAGGCGGAGATTGAGCGGGAGTTAGCGCAGCTCTCACCGATCGACCCGGGGCTGGAGGAGGATGGAGAGGACAGTCTGGAGCAGGAGGACTTTCAGGTCAGCCTCTTTAAGTGATATTATTATGTAAGATTTTTGCACCAAAACTGTAAATATAGATAATTGAAATTTCTCATCTAGATTGTCATTTTCATGAACTTCCAGCACATTACTAGTGTCGCTATTTTGCTTTTCTGGTGACTCAGCACTGTATGAGAATAAGTTGTGCCAGGCCTGATGTATTTCTAGGACTAGGAGGCTCCTGAAAAGAATTTAAACTAGTAACAGTGGTTTTTGTCCGGGTATCTTTGACAGTTTTCCATCACATTTTTGCAGTGTAATGGCGTTGATCTTTTAGGCCATGTTGATTTGATTATATGGATGACATCCGCGCGCGCATGAATTTTCGGCCGTTTCCAAAAAAAAAAAAGTTTTCAACCATACTGTAAATCGTGCAAAACAGTTGCTAAATGAGCAAAAATATACCATAAGTTGCAAGGAAAACATTTAGAAACGATACCAATGTCGTAGAATGCCAAAATCAAAGGAAAAAAGACAAATATGTAAAGAAATAAATTCAGAGAGTAGATTATTCGCCATAACATATTCTGTGCCATTTGTTCAACCTTCATGACCACGTAGATGTCATAGTGAAAGCAACTTTTTTTTTTTGCAAAACTTTTTTTTTATTCGCACGCGCGCATCAGTTTTGGGGTTCCCAGAGGATGTCATCCATATAATCAAATCAACATGGCCTTACTCCCCAAATGTCAAATTATAAACCCAGGTAGACTTATAACACAAGAAAATGCGTAAAACAATGATGTTTAAAATAGTGAAAATCTTATAAAGATGATATCGCTCTAATGTTTCAACACATTAGGAAAGCCTAGATTATGATGAAGACGTGCCTGAGAGTCTAGCCGTGTACCTGGAGCGTGTACAGAGCCGTGCAGGGCTGGTGGAGGAAGGGCTGAAGGAGTGTGAAGATGTGATGCACCACACAGTCACTCATGCAGGTAAAACATCTCACAAGATTTAGAGGAGCAGCACATTTTCATATTTGCCTTATCTAGATTAGACTCAAGAAACCATTATAACTGATGATTACAAGAAAGTTCAAAATTTGGGCAATATGTACTCTTACAAGTACCTCAGTGACAGTTGATTTGGACCAAATGAAATTGTTCTCTTCCAAAAATGCTATCTAGACTTGTTCTCACCTTTGTTAAATTTTGACAGAAAGATTATAAGTGCCTTAAATTGCCACACTAAGTCAATCTGAACTGTCTCACATGATACATTAAGTCATGAGACAAAAGAACTCCAAGATGAGATCTGACTTTACAGTGTTGATGAAGAGACAGGATGCATCTCGAAAGATCCCCAGAGTAGCAAACTCTTTGTTGTGTGTATGGTTTAAAATTTTTGTCAAAAGTACACCAATATGATGTTTGTAACCCTGACCTTTAGAACCAGGTGCTGTGGTCCCCTTCACTTCCTCTGACCTGCTGGACCAGCTAGCTGCCAGTACAGGACAGAACCCTGCTGAACTCAAGAGGAGGGTGAGTGGTAGGGAAAATATGACTAGAAAAGTAGTAGAAGTACATGTACACTGGTCTGCTGAATAGTAATTTATTTCTAATACGTATACAAGAGTTTAAGAGTTTAAACTTGCTTCATAATGACTGCTACCACCTTGACACAGATGAACTTTCAAGTTGTTTGTACTCTAAGTAGGAGATGTTGGTTAATTTTCCTTCTGACTCTGCCAGGTGCTTGAGGAGATAGAAGCTGAAGAGCGTGATGATGATGATGAGCTGGGGATGCTGGATGAGAACAGTAACAGTGTGGAACAGGAGGAGGATGGGGGAGGGGGGCAGGCTGCAGTAACAGCAGGAACTGAGACAGGGGCAACAGCAGGGGCTATGGCTGGGGAACATGGTCAAACAGGTACGTTCTAGAGTAAGTGTTTTTTTAGTTTGATTAGGACCGAGACATTATGGTTTGCACATTGGTGCAGGTATGAGATCATAGAACTCTTGTTGTGCATGTGATGACTGCACAAAACATAGATGTATCTTATTATAATTAGGATACTAGTTTTCATGAAATCTCTTTAATTTGAAATGTCATGTCAGGCAACATGAAAGTGTATAATGATTTTTTATATTTTTTATATTTATATTTTTTATATTTTATATTTTTATATTTATATTTTTATATTTTTTATATTTTTTTTATAATGATTTTTTGTGATTTCTTAAAAGAAATCACAAAAAATGTATCATACTAATGTGTAATTCTACCTCCACCACACCCCAGGTGCTGTCATGCTGTACGGTGTGGATGACCTTGAGCGGCAGCTGACCCTGCAGCTGCGCAGGTTCCACCAGGAGCAGCAGGTGCAGCAGAGACAGCTGCAGGAACAGCTGCAGCGCAGGCGGCAGGAGGAGGAATGCTGGCAGCTGGAACAGGAGCAGCGCAGCAGACAGAGAGACGCAGAGTTCCACAGGCAGCAGGAGCAGCTGGAGAAACAGAAGCTGGTAATGTTGTTGATGCTGTTATTCCTGCATTGAGCCTTTTTGGCACCAAATTTGTACTAAGTAAAGGGTCGAAAGTCAGACAAAGGTTAAAGGCATCCGAATTGAATGCAATTTGAGCCTGGCAAGGCAAAAAAATTTGGATGAGGAAATCTTGTCAGTAGTACTGCCATTTTTAGTACATTTTTGTCATCATTTCATACTTAAGGGGTTTGAAATAGAATTTGAAATAGAATTATTTTGATACCACCTGAGTAAATAGCTAGAACTATGAGCTAACAGTATGAAACAAGCAACCGTTTTCCATTAGTGACGTTGAATTTTTGCCTCACAGACACCTGTATGCTATGTAACTATATGGGATTGGATGATTAAAATTACATTGTACCACTGTGACAGTAACCGTAAACAGTACTATAACATAAAAAAAAATTGACAAACAAAGTTTGAAAATTCAGTATTACTGCTACTTTGGGTGCATTTAAATTGCAACTTAAGGCAGTTCTTCAAAATGTTAAAGAGACACCTTTATAAAGGAAAGAGAGGAGGTAGGACAATTTTCAAGTAGTTAAATGCAATTATTTGCTTCGTATTACCTTATTTACCCTATTGTCAGGAGGGGCAGGCTAAGCTTGATGCTCAGCTGCAAGAGGAGGAGAGGAGGAAAGAGGAGTTGCTACGGCAACAGGAACAGCAGATACAGCAGCTGTCTCAACAAACAGCTGAGGAAAAGGCTGCCTTCTATAAAGAACAGGTACATTCTGGTTAATTTGTATGTCATCAACCTGAATCTGCTTGACTGTGAACATGACTATTTTTTATTTGCTAAGACAACCATGCATAGTCTTATAATGTTTATATTCCTATATTATAATAATACTTTGTACTGATTAATTTGTACAATATATAATGTGTTTTTAGGAACAGGAAAAGCAAAGGTTGGAGACCCAGAGGCAGAACGCTGCAGCAAGAATACAAGCTGCATTCAAGAGCTACAAGTGGGTTTACTTTCTCTATATTTTACTTCCTCTATGTTGTCTCCCAATCTTTCATTCTTAGCTGCAATATACAACTTGTAAAAGGACCTGGTGTTGGATTTTCTCTCAATATTCTATTTCTTTCTATGATGTTTATCAATTATATTTATCATGTCTTATTTTGTTGTCTGCTTAACTCATGCAGAGTGAGAAAAATCCATGGTCCAGTTTTGAATGAAAAAAGAGAAAACAGGAAAAAGTCTTGGGCTTTGAACAGGCAGCTGGAGATAGAGAAACACAAAAAGGATGAAGAGCTAAAACAAAGACTGGCTGAAAAAGAAAGAAAAAGGAAGGAAGATGAGCAGAGGCAAGAAGAGGAGAGGAAACAGAAGGAGGAGGAAGACAGAAGGAAAAAGGAACTGGAAGAGAAAGCAAAAATAGAGGAGGAAAGGAAAAGAAAGGAAGAAGAAAAGAGAAGGCTGGTGGAGGAAGAGAAAAAGAAACAAGAGGAAGAAGAGAGAAGAAAAAGGGAGGAAGAAGAAAGAAAAAGGGAGGAGGAGAGAAAGAGAAAAGATGAGGAAGAAAGGAAAAAGGAAGAGGAGAGAAAAAGAAAAGAGGAAGAAAGGAAAAAGCAGAAGGAAGAAAAAAGGAAATTGGAAGAGAAGAGAAGTGAAGAGGAAAGACAGAGACTAGAAGAGGAAAGAAAACAAAAAGAGGAAGCCCAGAGGAAAGAAAAAGAACGACTATGCAGAATACAAGACGAGGAAGAGAGAAGAAAATTAGAAGAGCAAGAAAAGAATAGGAGAGAGGAAGAACAAAAGAAAATGGAGGAAGCGGCAAGGATCAAACAGGAAGCTGAAGAGAGAGTCAAGACTAGAGAGAGTGAAGATGTAAAAACTAATACTCCTGAACAGGCACATAATAACTCTTTGGGCACACAGAAAAATTCCACAGACAATTCTCCTACAGAAGGAAGTGTACTTACACCACAGGATATGACAGCCATTGCTGACGACATTGATAGAAGACGTCTACAGTGGATGGAGTCATGTCGGCCGTGGAGTCAGCTGGCTGCAGAGTTGAAGCGCAGGAAGCCCAAGAAGGGTAGGAGGGGGGCCACCAAACCTGCTGCCTCTGCCAAGAACCTGCCAGAGCTGACTGATGAACAGTTACTGAAAGCATCAAAACCAGGAACACTACTGGACAAGGTAAAATAATTACTGAGTGACACTGTCATAATGTGTCACACTGTGTAATCTACAGAATGATATGATGTACGTTGCTATATCTCTACAAAATGTACATGTACATGTGCAGTGTATGAAGGAAATACATAGTACTGTCATCAAATTCTCAACACTTTAGGAAATGTTATATTATGCATACTAACAGCTGTTATTATTCTCCTGTCACTCCGTATCAGGTTGAGGAGGTGAATATTGAGGGACTGACAGGATGTAGTCTATCCAGACTGTCAGAGTGTCCAGGTCTCCTCTCTATCTCTGTAAACCAGTGTGATGCTCAGGTAAGTTTCTCTGTGTAGTGATTCTACAAGTCATTGGATTTTCTCAGCTACAATGTAACATTAATATTCTACATGTGACAGTTCCTGTTACAGTAGTAATGATATTGTGTAATTTAATGTATGGATTATTGTTAATTATTTGTTGTATTATCCTTAAAGAAATAATTATATTTTCACCCTGTTGCTCTGTAGTGTTATTGTCTAATTCCAATGATCAGCCAATGAGAATATTGATGAGAATGTAGGACTGGTATAATTGCTTTGCAGTTCTACCCTAAACAAAAAGCTCTTTTTTGTCATCTAATGCTTTTTCTGTTACCAGGTGTTGTATGGTGTCCAGAGGTTCACCAGACTACAGCACATTGACGTGAAGCAGAACCGGTTGAGTGTACTGGTTTGTTCCGGTTGCGCCAGCCTGAACTGCCTCCTGGCAGCACACAATCAGCTGTCCTCCATAAACGGGCTGGATGGGTGCAACAACCTACAGGTCCTTGACCTCAGCCACAACAAGATCACCAGAATAGGTCCGAGAGTCTTCACGTGTTTTGCTATAAAAAAAGTCAAAGAAAACTACTACATTTAATTCAGAAAACATATGAATATAGAAAGATACACAGGCGCAATATACATCATATACAATGCATTGAATTTCATTGTAATTGCTGTTTATGAAAAAAAATGATTAGAAATATAGGAATAGTAATTGAAAAAAAAAAGAAAAATCTACATTGAATGAAACTTTTGTTATTATTTTGGAATATTTGTATAAACTATAAGCTGCTAAAGGTAGGTAAGGTTGTAATAGAGTAGAAAATTTATACAGGTGTCAAATGCAGGTGAAACTGAATTATTGTATTTTCCTCCATCAGGTGGCCTGGACAGCTGTGTGCACCTGCAGCACCTGGATCTGTCTCACAACCAGCTGATCGGCCTGCGGGGGCTGCAGCTGGTCCCCACCCTGCTGCACCTGGATGTCTCCCACAACCACCTGCCAGCTGCGGAGCACCTGCAGGACTGCGCGCTGCTGCAGCACCTGAATCTGGCCAGCAACACACTGACTAAGGTGAGGAGACAAGTGGTACATGTGTGCCCCCTTGTGATCGTCAGAAGTTCTGCACCATGCCATTTGGCAGTTTACCAGTGATGTGCTTAACACATAATGTGTGGGGTATTGTGTGATTGTAATGCTTCTGTTTATACATCCACTCATGTTATACAATATATATATACTACCTACAAAATATTTGCAACCTTTGCAAGTGAAGAACCCAATGCACAATGAAAGGAGTACATTGTAGTATTATTGTTTTGTACTCTTCCAGCCCCCAAGTCTGAACAACCACGTCCTGCTGCGTAGCCTGGTGCTGGATGACAACAGCATCTCCAGCCTGGATGTGCTGTCCACGGCCTGGCTGCCTCTGCTGTCCCTGCTGTCAGTCAAACAGAACAGGTTAGTAACAGTCAATCTACCAATCAGTGCATTATCTTCATGTCTTCATTTATACATCCATCCATCTAATATCTGTTTATCTTCTATCCATTTATCTATCTATCAAGGACATGAATTTTGATAACACATGAACATATACTAGACTAAGTGTACATCCTTTCTGTTTAGCTGTCAAATAATTATTTGAAATCAAATTCTCATTTAATTGTCCTCTTTCTCACTCCTTATTAGTAGTACATGTACATGTACTTGTAATTCTTTGTACAAATTCCTTATATATTATATGTATGTTAATGTATTTTTTTCTTCAAACTGTATTAAGAGAAAATTGTATCTCATTCTGATTGATTCAAGTATCCATCGATGGTAATTTCAAGCTTAAGTATTAGAATTGCTGTGAGCAATATAATTATCGTCCCTTTTCTTTTAGTCTGACCCAAGTGAGCTCCTTGTGCCACCTGATACTGCTGGAGCACCTGGATGTCAGCTACAACCAGCTGGAGGATGTGGCAGGTGTAGCAGGTGGTGTGTCTGCCTGTGTCCGCTTACACACGCTAAATGTTGCAGGAAATCCACTGACCGAGGACAAAAGTTACAGGTGAACTTTCATTGACTATTATCAATTATAGCTACTTTTAGGCCTGGGACCAAGGGTGAGGCAGAATACACTGTGTTGTACAAACTTTTCAATGCGAACTGAGCCAAAATTTGGTGTCCCCAAACCAAAAAATGCAACAACATCAATTCCAACGTCCAAATCTGGTATTCAAAGCGGCGCATTCGGTCACACAAAATGCATTCAAATTATTCTATGGAACATTTGAAAGCCCCTGTGATATTTAGAACCCCATGTGGTACGGCTATATGTAGTTGTTACACGGGCTGGAATGCCTGTATTGAACGTTATCATGGACCAGGTATTTCATAAACAGACTAACATTACATGATTCCACCAGGTCAAATACATTGTATATCTGTCACCCTGAAAAAATGGTTCGAAACCAATCTCCAATGCAATGTCAGCCAGTAAGCTAAGACTGTTTTGTGTTACATGTACACCAGGTCTGACTTAGTGGCAGCTGTACCCAGCCTGTGCCAGCTGGACGGAGAAGAGGTTCAGCAGGAAAGTAGTATAGCAAGTGACACGGAACTCCCATTTGTGAGGATGTGCCTCGCCCAACGGACACAGCAGGACAACATGATGCACAGGCATGAGGCAGAACTCAAGTAAGACATTTTGAAACATAATTAATAATGTCAGATAGCTAGATACGAAAGCTAGCAATAGAGAATTATTCAAATTGGATACAATGCTGTTTCATGATATCCAAATTGTCACACACATCCAAACTTGCAGGATGAGTTAAAACTTTGTACTCTGAAATATGTTTTGCTGTATTTCAATTTCTATCATTTTCTTGGCAATGACTTTTTCAAAGATTTATTGCCCATTGTGCACAGTTACATCTTACTAGCAAAACCATGGCAAAATGTTCCCACCATTGATTTTACAACTTCGTAACAGGTCCTACCAGTAGATAATGAAAACTTTGCTGTAATCTGTATGATATAGCTGTCTAATGTAATTTTAAACCCAGGGATGCTAAACAATCAGGCGAGGTGAAACGATGTCTGGCTGTACAGCACGTACATCAAGAGGAGTGTTACCAGTTAGCCGTGGACCACAGATACGCTCACGAGTATGGAGAAATGGATTCTTCCGAGCCAGCTGTCTCAGAGAAAAAAGACACAGGAGGAAAGTTTTCTGATCAAAGGTCAAGTTCAGAACTCAGAACCGAGTCGACAAAGGAGGAGGAAGTACGGTTAGATAAAGTTGCACCAACATCAAATGTGGGCACTGATACTTCATCAGTTCCTAGAACTGCAGCAAAAGATGATACTCAGGAGGTTTCAAGAAAAGCTGTCAGTCCTTCAGATGGAAGATCATCTCCAGGAGTCAGTTCCTTACAGCAGGGCTACTCAGTGGTTTCAAAAAGGCAAGGAGATGCCAGTTTACAAAGGTACTAAACATGATATGTCAAGCAAAAATGAGATGATGGAAAAGTCATCCTGAATAATTTGCATGCAAGTCATATTTAATCCAAACAAGTCATTATTTAATTCAACTCCAAAATTTCATCCTGGCTAAAACATTGCAAACAATTCAACTCAATGAATTATATACTTGCCTGGCTCCTCAGTGTTGCAGCTACCAGGATCCAGTCTGTATGGAGAGGTTATAGTGTGAGGCGGGACATCAGACAACACACTCAGGACTGGCTGGCTGCTAACACCATACAGGAGGCTGCTACTAAAATACAGGTGAAGTACAGACATGTAACAAAAATAAGGTAGTGCAGAGACATGTACATTTATTTCATCATAAAATGGCTGAGAAGCCCATTCAGCTTGTAGAAGCTGCTTTCCAATAGAGCCCAGCATACATTTACACAGGACAAGACATGTTTACATTTAGTCAAGCAACAAAAGTCACACAAAATCTGATGGGTCAAAACAAAAGCATGTCCATAAATCAAAGACGTCATAAACATTCCAATGTCAAAACAATTATGTCAGTAATTTAGAATTGGACTGGATGTAGATTTTTGTGACTGAGACTAGATCCCCTAACCCCTGCTGCAGGCTGTGTGGAGAGGACACAGGCTGCGACTGCGGCTGAAGCGAGCGCTGCAGGCCGCCAGGTGGGAGGAGGAGGAGGAGGGTGATGATGATGATGATGAGTTTGGAGAGGTGGACCTGTCCTCGTTTGACCTCCAGGCAGCTGAGCTGGACCAGGCCTGGGCACCTCCACAGACACCCACCCTGCCTACAAGGTCTGGCACAGCAGTCTTTTCATAGGATTTTTATAGCAATAGCTGCATGTGACTTGTGTATTGGTCAATATACAGTGTAGAATGTAACATTATTTTGAGAAAATTGAAAGTGTGAATTGTGTATTGCCTATTGGTCAGTATAAATGCTAGAAATTCCACTAAACCTCGTAAAGCACATTCTCATCCCATACTACTGTGTAAGAGTAGATGAAATCTCATGACTTGTTCATGATCAGAAAATCCTACAGAAATATAATCATACTATTAGTTGAATGTTTGTTGGTGTTCATGTTTCTGCCTATCTCACCCTCTCCATGCAGGCACGCTGTTCTTGGTTCAGTGTCGTCCAAACAGGACAGAGCACAGGCCATGTGGGACACCCGTCAGGCATGGCAGGCAGCCCCCACCCCTCCCCCTCCCAGCCCCAAACACCCCCTCCCCCCTGTCAAACCCCCCAGCAGGGCAAGCAGTGCCTCCTCCCAACACCAACCTACCCCTCCAACTAGCAGGTAAGAAGCTACAAAAATTGAATTCATCCCCATAATGTTTCAACATCATTACCTGATTACCTGTTTTGCAAGAATAATAATCATGATCATGGTACAATTTATATTGTACTGAGAATGTACGCTGGTCCCTTGTGTCAATTTAGGTTCTTTTCCCTCTACACCATACTAGTATAGATACACCAGGTAGCTGCCACATTGAACATAAGAATGATAATTTGTTTAAACCTTTTGATTCAGCACAAGAGATTGAGCTAGTGTTTTCGACCAGTCAGTGAGACTTGTCACATGGCCTCTCTGAAGTGTGACGTCAACACTGGGTCAAAGGTATCTGGTACAGTTGAGTGATGGCTGCTGGGCCATGATGTAAATAGCCTCTTGCACCCCTCTCAGGAAGTAATCTTGCTTAAAATAAATTATCATTTGTGCAGACTTGGCAGTGTAGTCAGTACAAAGAGTGAACAGCTGACAGAAGAGTGGGGGTTCAAGTCTGGTACCACAGCGGAGCTCATGATGAAGAGAGCTCGCAGGATGAAGGCTCGCAAGAAGAAAACTTTGGGTCAGTCCAACTTGATACTGCTTTATTCAGACATTGTGTTCTTATAAACCTTCCATCTGTGCATGCCTACAGTGTGTCATAAAATTATGATTGGCCTAATCTTTTGTTTCAAAGTTGTTAAAGGCATCCATCTCAGTAGCAAGACAAAAATATTCTTGAGGAGGAAATATGTCTGATATTTACATGACTTGTATTGTAACCAGAAAATTTACTTTAAAAAATTAATGCAGTTTTGCTGTCCTATAAATTAAGTATAATTGCGTTGGTTGCTTTTAAAACAGCAGTCAAAGGATCCTGTTGGATTGTTCTGTCTTGAATAGATGTCTGACATGCCTTTCAGGTGAAATTTTGTGTGAAGTGAAGGTTCACAGCAGCTGATGTCTGATGTACAATAAAGGTAGCCTCAACCAAACTTGGGGAGGCGGCTGGAAAGAGTAGAAATCGGCCAAATAGAGAGATAAGCATGTCAAGGGAGATTGTCCGTTGAGAGAACATTTCGCCGCACCCCAAATGTTCTCTCAACGGACAAACTCCCTTGGCATGCTTATCTCTCTACTTAGCGGATTTCTACTCTTTCCAGCTGCCTCCCCAAGCCTGGTAGAGGCTACAATAAAGGTCTTTCATTCACTCTGATGTTTTCCATTCCCAGACCCCCATCAGAGGTTGGCCTTACAGCGTAAGCTTGCAGAGAAGGAGGCTCCGCCCACTGTCCGAGCCCCGCCCAGGAAACAGACCAACCGAGTCGACTACTTCAGAGGTGAGGAAACAATATATACGCCTCTATACTTGAAACACAACGCATCGAAAATTGCAGTTTTCTATAGCCCCAAGTGCTTACTTACAACCGTACAGCTACATGTATTTTCTACCCAATTTATACCTTTGATTTCCAGCTAAGGAAGCCATGCACCAGTTCCTAGAGTCAGCAGAGGCAGAGCTTGAGTGTGTACAGGAGGAACAGAGACAGAAGATGACTTACACCTGGGTCCACTCACAGGTGGGGCACCTGGACAGCTCACCCGAACACGACAGGTGAGACAAGGGAAATTCTGAATCACATTCAATTGGATAATTAAACTAAATTTCTTAGTACTGGTATTATTTTCAGAAAATTATTAGTAGCTGGATCAAATAAAAACTTGAAAAGCAGAATGTTATATAGCAAATTTGCCATTGAATTGCAGTTGTTTTTGGTGTTTTTACAACTTTTCATTTACTGTGTTTACAAGGTTGATGAGAAGAACAGGCAGCACAGGCACCCTGCCTCGTCTGGACCCAGAGATCATCGCAACTGGGAGGGTACAACTGGTGGTAAGGCCTCTTTCTATCATTTCAAACAACACTGAGTAAAGTTAGTACATGGCATGATGCAGCATTGCCATACATGTATATCCCCAGTGCTGGTATTTTTGTCTATAGAACTAGGATCTAAGATCATAATTATGGTAACTCACAAACCTCTATGGGTGATGGGGTGAAACGTCCCATCTCCGATTGCCTTGTGGTACATGCCACTGTCTTTCAGTTATCATGGACACTTAAACTAGTACTAGTATATGTAGTACATGTAGTATTAAAAATCCTGCAACTCAACATGCTAGAACTCCATTTGTAAACTATGTGCCCTCCTTCAGAGGACTCCTCCTACTACACAAATGGATGGACTGGAGCTGGAGTCTGTGGATGGAACATCTGCATCTGACCTACAGTCACACAGGGAGAGGAGACATTCTATAGAGGGGGACAGTCCCAGAGGTAGGTCTGTCACAAACAGTCCCATACATTTTTGAGAGGAAACACTCAATAGAGCCATATTATTAGAGGGGGACAGTCCCAGAGGTACATGTACAATGTAGGTCAGTGTCACAGTCACATGTAGAGAGGGAGGCACTCTATAGAGGGGGACAGTCCCAGAGGTAGGTCTGTCACAAAAATTCACACAGGGAGAGGAGACATTCTATAGAGGGACAGTCCCAGGGGTACAAAATGTACAATGTCATAAAGGGTCATATACAGTAGGTCTGTCACAAACAGTCCAATGTAGAGAGGAGACACTATAAAGGGGGACAGAGGTACATGTAGGTCTGTCACAAACAGTCCCATGTACATTGTAGAGAGCAGACACTATAGAGGGCACAGTGCCATAGTTAAGTCTGTGACAAAATGCTTCTATGTACAGTAGACACTCCATAGAGAGGGACCGTCCCAGAGGTACATGTAAATGTAGGTCTGTCACAAACAGTCCCATGTACATGTAGAGAGGAGACACTCTATAGAGGTAGACAGTTCCATAGTTAGGTCTGTCACAAATGCTCCCAACTGTAGAGAGGAAACACTCTATAGAGGGGGACAGTCCCAGAGGTAGGTCTGTCACAAACAGTCCCATACATGTAGAAAGGAAACACTTTATAGAGGGGGACAGTCCCAGAGGTAGGTCTGTCACAAACAGTCCCATACATGTAGAGAGGAAACACTTTATAGAGGGGGACAGTCCCAGAGTTAGGTCTGTCACAAATGCTTCTATGTAGAGTAGAGACTCTACAGAGGGGGGCAGTCCCATAGGTACATGCCTGTCAAAACTGCTTTCAAATGTAGAGAGGGAGACACTCTATAGAGGGGACAGTCCCAGAGGTACATGTAGGTCTGTCACAAACAGTCACATGTAGAGAGGGGAGAAGAGAGGAGTATGTTACAAAATCAACCACCCAATCAAAAGATAAACTGTTCTCTTTCTTCCATGCCAACAGAGACAGTGTTTGAACCGAGCCCACCCAAGACAAATTCAGCGCCGTCACAGAAGTTACGGGAGCGGTTGTCACGTCACAGCGGTGGGGACAGGAATGCAGGCTGGGGCCCAGGCAGACGGAAAATACAACTCTTCAAAATGTAGTTCAGCAATACATGTACATGAGCCCTGACATGTGATACATGTACATAGTATCACAATGTCATGTACAAGCACATTGGCAGAACGTACTGCGCCTGCGCAGAACCCTGTATTTTCGCGTTTTTAGTTGGATTTTTGGTCAACGTTGCATCAGAATTCTGCCTGTTGCAGAGGATATTCTTTCCGACACAACATGTGGAAACTACTGTCGAAATGCTAACCTTATATGAGACGTTCTGCCGAAGTGCTATGCACAATACATTACGGGTTTCGCGCAGGTGCAGTGCGTTCTGCCAACGTGCTTCATGTACATAGTATATACATGACAACAACTGCTTAAAAAGCAAAATCAATCCATCAGTTTCCTGTAGTAATACACACTACTTGAGGTAACTGTGGAAGACCATGATGTAATATTGAGCTAATAGGAGTTAATTCTGAAGCAGGCATTTATATGTTGTACATAATTGTACTATCTCCTGAGAACACTTGTATTGTAAGTATATTATGGGTGAATTATGTTTGTTGCACATGATTGACATATCAGGGGTTGATTTTGGAAATTGTATCAGATGTTGAATTCATACACATATCCAACAACCATATGTATACTTAATAAGTCTGTGAAAGTACTTTAAATTGGTGAAGATGAAAAGGACTTTGAAATTGTTGCAAACATGCTAGTCTGTCATCTGTGTTCAGCATTAAGTCAAGTCGAATGTTTGTGTATGTATGATCATGACAGCATTATTTTTTATTGGAATGTGGCACTTTTCAATATTTCAAACATCTAAAGAAGAGCTGTAACAGATGCCCTGGTGTCCATGGTACTATCCTGGCAAACATTTTAATAAACTTTTTTTAGAGATGTTGGCCAAAGATAGACTCAGAGGGAGAGAAAAAGGTATGACCTTGTGTCTTGCCTGGGATGGATATGAAAATGAAGTAAGTTTAAGTTTACAGCATTGTGAATTCTGAACTCTACTCTACTTGCTGCTACACTTAACCTGCACTGTGTACATGTATTTGTTTTTATGCTGCTACAATGTCATGTAAATACACTGGGTTTAGCACAATTTATGAAAATTAAATGCAACTGCAAGTAAAAGAGAACTAGCCTACCAAATTGCTTTTAGTGTGTACAGTAGACTACACTGTGTCGGTGTATACAATAGACTGTTATTAGTGACTGTTCGTCCATTTTTATGGGGTAAGCGACTGTCGTCAGTGAAGCCTGGAGGTCTGAAGAAAACATCAAATCTTTCCAACATCTGCTTGGAGGCATCCGACGTGACCAATCCGGCCTTTTGTTATAATAATCATTTGGATACTAGACCCTACAATGACACAGCATAAGGGCATAGGATAATACCTATAGCTACAGCCTTCCTAATGACTCATAGACTGTTCAATTATTTTGCAACCTGAAATCATCACTTATTACCTAATAGTTGACTACAAAATGCACCCCCACCGCTTCAGTACTAGTGCTCTCACAATTCGGTACAATACCGTGGTGAACCTTAAGAGAATGCACTGAGAGACACTTAATTGCAGCGCACTGATTTTAAGCGTCCAAAATTTCACAACAATCAGCTATGGGCTGTTGAGAGAGGATGTTGTGTACGCCGCAGGTCAGTAGGGCAATATGTACATGTAGTAAAGTGTAGTGATTCGACCTTGGACAATGTGTACCTTTCGTCACAGGTGGTGTTTTTGCCCCGATTCCAAAGTCCAAAACGCACAGTTGGTGTAAACAAGTTGGTCTAAAAACACCGGTGCATTTAGCTTCTGAATCAACACATTCAACAACACCGTATGTACGCGTTTGGCGCGATGTCGCCAAGCTTCGCGCCCCATCTCTTGGAGTGTTCAGGTTAGCGATTCCAAAGTTCGTATTCCAAGGACAAGAGTGCTGAGAGACAAGACTTGCGGGTCAGTTTAATCTGTTATTGGCGAATAACTGCCGGTTTCGCACTGATAGCGAGTGTTTGCATGTTGTTATTTTTCTCCATCAACTCTGTGGATGAAACAGCCCAAGTGTTGTTGAGAGGCGCCTGCTGAAAAATGGCTGGAATCACGGGTTTTGTGCTGGGAATGGTGCGGCTGTACGTGTCCTTACTGGTGTTCGCTACGGTGTGCGTGGTGACGGCGGGAGTTCTCAACCTGGTGCGGCTTTCGGCGCACTTCTTCCGCGTGCCCGAGCACCAGGCCCGGCGGAGGAGAGCTCGGAGGGAGAGCTACCGGGCCCGGCGGAGTCTCCGGCAGAGGCAGGTGTCCAGGACAAACAGCGACGAGTCCACAGAGGTGTCAGAAGCGGTGGAGTTGGACTCGGAGTTTGAGGTACTGACGCAGCCCGAGTTAGCGTCACCTCCGAGTTAGCGTCATCCTCAGTCGTGAAAATGCGTGACCCACAGTCATTGCGCTGCCTAGGACTACGTCTTCTGAGGAAAAAAGACTGTAAAAAAAGACAGATATAAAATGTACCGACTGTTCTATCTTCCAGACAGATTTGTCGATTTAATAGACTTAGGACTTGTAAAACGTCCTTGGATAGAACAGACAGAGAGGACTTAGTGACCGAACATGAAGACCAGGTTGTACGATGCCTGTGCTAACTAATGTTGGTTGTGATGACAAACTGAAAAGTGAATAGAGTAATCTGGCGTCCAAATTAAACTGTTGCCAGGTACCAGCACCGGGCCTGTTAACATGCCGCAACGTTGGCAGGCAAAACTTCCCATCGGGGTGTGCTTATTAGTTCGGCCGGCGGCGATAGAAGGTTACAATGCCGAGAATGTCAAGCCCGAATCCCTGAAAGAGACTGGGCCCCAGGCTAAAGGATCGGATGAGACTGACGTCGCATATACGTGAAAAATGTTTTTAAGATAGTAGTAACATCGTGATGTATTTATGATGCTTCGGGTCGACTGAACCGGATGGTGAGCGTTGCCAAAAACAAGCAACGAGACCTACACGCACTGGGTGCTACATGTACATGTATCCTTGAACTCGAGCTCGTGAGTCCAGGACAAAGAGTCGACTTGTATATGAATGTCACTTAGAAAATTCATGCCTTTTGTTTGAGCCGTATGACATTGATGTACATATGTGTGTAGAAGCCAGCATGGACACTGTATCATACCAAAGTTATTGTTTGCATGTATGGAATTGTCCTCTGTGATTTCAGTGTTGTATCAACATGTTACCGGACTACCTTCTGCATGGCTGTATATTATATGTTTAACTTCTTTATTGCAAGTTATAATATGGAAAACTATGAACAATGCATTATGGATGTAGTAAGTCTTGATATAGATAGCATTTGCTGCTGATATGATGAAGTTAAAAGGACATATTTACAGCTGAAAGTTTGTACAATGTTAATCACTAAGAATCTGTGGCATTATAAACGACCTTTGCCCTACACGTAGCTGCTACTCCCTGAATTAAACTAAAAAACAAAGTCCGGAGTAAAGACCGCTTTTATGTTGACATTACGCATTTCGTCACAAACGGACGCAATGTTAGAATTTGGCTACATGAAGACCGAACGTCTAATTACCCTGCCAGCCCCAATATGAGCACGCTAGGACCACAGATTAGGTAGCGTACCGACTACTATCACGACCAAACTGAAGGGGGGGGGGGCTGTAGACTGTTTCCAGGGCCCACACAGACCAGTTAACGTTCCCCGGCTACAGAGCCAACATGTGTAGGCCCTGGAAATAGTCTAGCACCCAGGCTACACGGTGCAGCACAATGTAGCAAGGCGGTATTGTGTTTTAAATGAAGGGTGTTCTGAATGGATTATATTCTCCAAGGCTACTAGCAGGCAATAATTTCAGATATTTTGTTCAACCCTTTCGTTACAATAGACGTTAAAAGAAATTGTATTGGTATCCACTTTGAATTAAGTCGTCTTTCTGATACATGACTTAAAGCTCTTATGATAGCTGAAGGTCAGATTCTTTCTCATGAGGATAATCAGGCCACATGCACTCCCCCCCCCTCCCCCCAAGACGACTCTACCTTTGCCCTTTCTGCACGGACATGGACATGCCCAACGTTACAGGCGGTGGTAATTTTCTTCTTTTATCGCCCTCAAATGAGGTGAAACATGAAGATATGACCACGATAAACCGACCTGTATGTTACAAATAACTGATTCAATTACACCATTGTGGCAAGGGGGTCTTGTGGTCAAGTTAGAGCTGCTGACAGGGAATCTCAAGTTTCTGCCCAAAAATGGCATAAAGTTAAAAAAAACTGTGGACTTTTGAACGCACGGCATGTAGCTAATTGCGGCTTTTGAGTGACATGTCCTTCATGATCATCTCATTTGCCTTCTGGCATTTGGTATTGTTGAGGGGCGACACATTATGAAGGTTGGTCTTCGTCCATTACCTCAGAAAAGTACAGAGACCGGAGGCATTATTTGAATACAAAATTACGCTTCAGGAAAACTCTAAGATCGCTAATGCAAATCGCTTGGCAAACGAGGATGTTCTGAACAGTGCTGAACAAGTGATATGATGGGAGGACAGACAAATGGTTAGGGACGGGGACAAAGTGGCACAAGACCCCATAGGGACAAGGCGCAGTCCTTGCCGTGTGAGGTGAGGTCAACGTACCCAATTAAGTACAACAAAGGTGTCTTCAGAAAAGTGAGTGATGTGTCCTTGCTCCTGTCATGTGTTCTTTTGTATAGCTGAGCAGATAACTTAGCTGAAAAGAATTTTCGCAGAAACCAATTATTTTATTACTTCCACTGTGGTGAAGTCACGGTTACATGAGGTTAAAAAGGACGCCAAGGTAGAATCCTAGCCTGTGTTACACAAGCTCTCGGCCGGAGGTTAATGACTCCCGCCAACTTCGGGGCGGCCGGCCGCCAGGAGCGCGATTAGTCAGGCTAGGTAGAATCCTACGTAATGCAAATTCAAAAACCGAACAACAGGATGCGTGAGTGAGTGATCCAATTGTTTGACTTAATTGTGTGAGTTATACCTAGTACAAATGTATATAGCTGGGCAGACTTTAGGTCGGTCATGGCAAAACCTTGTCAAACTCTCTGTTTCAGCCGGACCATGATCTTAGACATATTGTTAAACCGTTTGATTACAAAAGGTGTGTTTAGAAATTGTATTGACATTCACTTTGCATTAAGTCGTCTTTCCGATACATGACTAAGCTGTTTTAATAATTGAGGTCAGAAAGTTTCTGAAACGACAAGCAATCCGCATGCACCCCCCACCCCCACCCCCAGCAGACAAAACTACCTTTGCCCTTTCTACCCAGACACGCCTACAGAGAGGGGCCACTCTTTTTCTTTTGTCGTCATCAACTGGAAATAACCACGATGCTTGTTTCAAGTAGATGCCAGTGCAATGTGGCGTCGCCACGGCTTGCGTGCTGCCATGCTATCATTTAACAGTTCACAGACAGTATTTTACTATCACTGAACTGATGACAGCTATCTTGTGTCATTTCATACGTTCTTCTGGGCGTGGAAATACTATCATATTTGAAAACAAACCTGACTATACATGAAAGAACATGATAGAAAACTATCTTGTGTAAGACGCGGTCCATAATTTACAGAATTACCAGCTATAACTAACTGTTTTGTGTCACGGTGAAATGCTTTTTTTCTAGGCGTTGCCGGCGCCAGCCTAATGTCATCATGGTCTTTTACTTTTGTTGTGAACATAGTGTGCTAATATGTGCAACCTTCTGTAGTTTTTCAGATTTCACACTTTCTGGATCAAATCAGTACGTCTTTCTTTGCTTTTTATCTCCATTTGAGTGGTTTCTTCATTTGAAAATGATTAACTCAGTTTTAAACCGATCATAGATACGCATCTTCGCCGAACGGGCTTCGATGAATAATTACAACTTAAAAGTTTTTAAGGCGTAAAAAAATACGTGCGGATGATTTTCTTTGGTCCCTTTCCACTAGACCCTTGATTTCATCATTGCAACGTAGTGTAAGATGTAAAAACGTAACAAAACACACATTTAAAACGTAAAATCGTTCTTTATGTATGAAGTTCGTTCAGCAATCTGTTAACTTGATCATTGGTCGCGCATTTCTCGCCGAGGCCTCTATTGTCATGGTGTTAAGCACACCGAGTTGACTCTCTCAATTTAGCTCTCTTGTACTGATAAGGAAACCGGTCCCGCAAGACAGTCAGATCGGGTGATTGGTCGGGAGAAGACCAGATCAGTCAGATATCTCATGCTCACAGGTCTGGAGGAAGCCACTCTAGCTCTCTGTCGCACCGTGCAACGCAGACGTCGTATCTGTCTGAAGGTATGTCGCATAGCAAGCATTTCTCTGTTCAGTTATGAGTGATTTTTGTAAAGTAATTAACACCACTGTCACATAGATCTATGACGCACCCGCGTTTTTTTCGCTCGATATCGCCCACGGTACGGAGAAACCAGCTGATATATTCAAGTTTCAATCTAGTCTATTGTACCCGTTTCTTCTCAAGAATCTACGACGTACAACAAGATCGTCGCGGAAAAAAAACTCTTACGTACGTGAGTCCTACCATGTTTGTGACCGGGTTTTAAATTAACAGCGAAATTATTTTAGTCTTTATTGACGCGATATTCTGCAGCACAAGCTACCAAATATCGCAGCACGCTTCCAAATCTCTCTGCACCAACATACCTTTCCTCCGATATCAGAGGGAGGGTAAAATTTTCGTACATGAAGAAGGCCTTGTGCTCGACAACTCGTTTCAACGTCATTCTCTCAGTTTAATGTGTTATGAACGGTTGTACGATATTTCGCGGGGACGGACGTTAGACGGTTGTGAAAAATGTCCGAATGCCCCATGCCGCGGTCCTCTCCCTAGACTGGCCTAAGATGACTTCCCCTTCCACCTTCTCATTAGGATCTTCTGTAAAAAATGACCGCGACCCAAACGGAGAAACGCCGTTTATTTAAGACGCCTACTTTATTTTTGGACGCCTTGTCATTTGGGACGGCTGCCCGTCCCTGGCCGTAAATTGAGATTAAGAACGGGTAAAGAACACCTGAGCGGCTAAAACGGTCTGTGACGCTTCAAACGCATGGCGCGCCGTCAAAAATATCGGTCTCAACGGCGTATGTTCCTGTGACAGCTTTGGGCGGCATTTCCGGACCGGCTCCCGGCTTGGACGTGTTGCGGTGCGGGCTTTGGGGTGGGTCTGGGCGGCTTGGGGCGGTTCAGGGAAACGGCCCAAATGGGCTCTGAGGGGTGGTGCATAATGGCCTCCAATTTTGGATTGGCATTCACATGTTCATGGGACTGCATGGAGCGATCATCCTCCTTCGCAGGGCTAAAATCCTCCGGTTCCGAAGGAAGGAACCGGAGGATTTTAGCCCTGCGAAGGAGGATGGGAGCGATAAGTTTCTACTTTATTCTGTCTATTCATATAATTACACAAACTTTTAGAAGTACATGTATAACGTAACACTGACGTCGACGTTAACTGTCATAACTTTTTCAATTGTTGCACATAAACACCATGCGTTCCGTGGCAAAAATAAGTAAGACATTAGTTTCAAAGACGTATTTAGAACAACGTGTGGTCAGAGTCTGTTCAAATTTCCCAAAAAGTGGTTGGAGTAACTTGGAAAATCTAGTAAACACTTACTGTTTCTATTCATAATTGGCAGAACATGTATTCTGAGCGTTAAACGAGACCCTTGCCTAACGGATGCTTTGTGTCGTCTGGCGTCGCCAGCCTAAATGTCATGGGTTTTACTTTTGTTGTTAGAGTTAAGCTGGAGTCACATTTCCAACGGGCCCTGCGCGGCATGTTCCCGGTGCAGACGCCGACCGGAGTCATGAAGCCGAGCGTACCCCGGCTGTCATGCATATCACAAATGTCCCTGTCGGGGCCCGGTTGTGCTCCGGCTGGCGCTGATGACAAACGTTTGGTCCTTTTGACGGCCGGTTTCTGTCAGGGACCCGTCCAGTGCCCAGTCAGTCTCCCATCTTAACCCGTGCAGGGTGCGGTAGGGTGCCGACCGGTTCTTACAGTCCGGCCGGGCAGCTGTTGGGTCTTGGTGGAATCAGCGTCGTGTTTTCGAGGCGCGCCCCTGGATGTGTTACACGAAAATTGACGCGGGGCATGCAAAACGGTGATTCAGGAAAGACATCACGTACATAAACTGCATGGCAAACGAGGATGTTCTAAAAAGTGAAAGTGACATGACGGGAGGACAAAAAAACTGGAGAGGAATGGGGACAGTCACAAAGTAGCACAATGATCCATGACTCACAGGAACAATTAATCAAGGTGCGGTCATTTTGCGTGTGAGGTGCGCCCATGAAACCCCCCTGTGTTCTGAAAACTACAACAAAGGTGTCTCCAGAGAAGTGTATGATGTGTCCTTTCTCCTGTCATGTGTTCATTTGTATTGCTGAGGCGAGGACGTTACTTAAATGTCGCTGTCCTGTAGAACGTTCGCATGCCAACATTTTGCAACCTCTTTTTGTAACAGTTTTTGTTACATTAATCATCCATGACCTCTGACCTCTCCCCGTTCACTTAAGTTCAGTTTTCAGTTAATGTTGTGTGCGTTATGTTATTTTTTTTATTAAGACTCACACCTTTTGTTATGTTGGTTTTACTTTCATGTACATTTGTTTTGTTCTGTTCTGTACATTTGTTTCATTGTAATTTTGCGACTCCAGGAAGAATAGATTTCATGTAAATCTAATGGAGATCGAATAAACAAACAAAAACAAACAACATCATTATTTTACTTCTATGTAGTGTGTTTACGTCACTGTTACAAATTAAAGGTGGATTAAGTGTAGAGTCCAGGTAGAAACTTTACTTAAAGGTCGCTGTCCTGTAGTAGCCTGGGTACCATCCTACTTGTATGCCGGGGCTCCCACATTCTTATGCTGGGGTCACAATTCCCATACAGGGCCCGGCAGGGCAGCTGTTGGGAACAACAAAACATCGAAAAGTTCTTAATAACAATCATGGGCTCTATTTCTCTATCTTCTTGATAAGAATAGTTAATTTTTCGTTCGTACAAACAGCCCGGCCGGGCCCCGGTTTGGAAATGTGACCTAAGCATTAGGGAAGCGAGTGTGGGAGCCCCGGCATACAAGTAGGAAGGTACCCAGGCTAGTCCTGTAGAACTTTCGCAGACCGCATCATTTCGTTACTGCCACTGTGTTGATATCAGTGTTACATAAAGTCGATAAAGGTTAGACAGCCAGGTATAACCCTCAATCGTCCGCAGGCATCAGGAGCTGATGCATGGCGGCTGCAGACATGCGCAGGTCCCGCCAGGTCGATCTGTTGTGCGCAGACCTAGCCTCCTTTGCAGGTGTTCCGCCTGGAGCGGTCTTATCCCCAAGCAGATGTTTAGATGGCCGCAAAAGACAGTATCCAGTCGGCCAGGCAGTATCCATTTGGCAGTATCCAGTTGCAAATGCTGCTTAGCTAATGGATACTGCCTGGCCAATTTCTTTTGCGGCCACCCAAACATCTCTGAGATTAGGAGCGGTCGGAGTTTGTTTCCTTCTGTCGACCTCAACTTGAAGTGCTACATTTGTATTTGTCTAGCCTCTACTAGGCTTGGGGCCGCACCCGAAATGTTCTCTCAACGGACAAACTCCCTTGGCATGCTTATCTCTCTATTTGGCCGATTTCTACTCTTTCCAGCCGCCTCTCCAAGCCTGGTAGAGGCTACTATTTGTCCACTATTCCCAGAAAATCATTTCCCATCGCTACACTGATGACTATTTTGTGTTATTACTCGAATTTCTATGGGCTTCGAAATATTTTCATCTTTGAAAACAAATGTCTTGTGTGGTTAGATGTGTTTTTCCGTGCTATTTATACATTTTTTTCCACTTGAAACTGACAAATTCATTTATTTGAGACGTAGTTGAGCAATGTCTATACCGAGCATTACCTTAGCTATCATCATACCTTACCTATACAGATATTAAGGTCCCAAAGAATCATACAAATTTTAGTTAGGACTGTTGTATTGAAAACCAAAGTTTCTGGGGTCGAATTCCTAGCAGATGCCCTAAAATCTCATAATGTTTACACACTGTGAACCTTTTGAAGCTGCAGCATGTAGCTAATTGCGGCTTTTGAGTGAGATGTCCTTCATCTAATTCGCAATCTGACCTTGTGCATTGTTGAGAGGCGACACATAATGAAGGTTGGTCTTCGTCCATTAAGTTTAAAAATTTAGAGACTATTTTAATACAAATTGATGTAATTTGCATTACGTGGTTTCTTCTTGGACTCTACCCTTAATTCACCTTTAATTTGTAACAGTGACGTCAACACAATACATAGAAGTAAAATAATGATGTTAGCCTGCGAACGTTCTACATGACAGTGACATTTAAGTAACGTCCTCGCCTCAGCAATACAAATGAACACATGACAGGAGCAATGGCACATCATACACTTCTCTGGAGACACCTTTGTTGTAGTTTTCAGAGCACACGGCGGTCCCTTCGCCGCAGGTCACACGCCAAGGACCGCGCCTTGATTAGTTGTTTTCAGACACTTGGGTACCCGGCCCCTTGACCACACACACACACACACACACACACACACACACACACACACACACACACACACACACACACACACACACACCTTGCTTGCTAATTGTCACCGTGGGGTGTTGTACCACTTTGTGCCTGTCCCCGTCCCTATACACTTTTGTTCAGCACTATTCAGAACATCCTCGCTTGCCACGCGATTTACACGAGCCATGTCTGGAGTTTTCTCCAAGGATCATACATACATATATTTTTAATGGATAAAAAAGGCATTCTGAAACGCTTCAGATGGCATCCATTATCTTTTATCAGATACTGATTTAATTCATCCAGATTTGTGTGTTACATATATTCACTTTGATCCTGCTTCGAGCCGAATCGGAGCCGGATCAAAGCGAATCAACTCGTCTCGATCCGGATAATTTTATCCTAGTGGGAATTGGGCACTAGGTCGGTCGTAACAACTTTCCGATGGCCCTGGCGCAATAATGTTTTAAACATTTTAAAACGGCAGGCGCTGACGAACAGTAGCCGACCTCGCCAAGCACCAGTTCCCCGCCACATCCCACCTGTCTCCCGACCTACTCCCAACCATGGCTGGGGAGTTCGGCAGTGTTCAGGACAGGAGGCCAAAGTTGGCTATTGAAAAATATGAAATTATGTATATAATGCTACAAAGATCATTACCCTTTTCAGAACTTCTGCAGAGGAACATCATGAGATGTGTCCTGGTCGTCCTGCTTCTGGCAGGCCTGGCCTGGGGAAGCCATTTCCGCGGAGGTACCATTTCATTTAAGCCCAACGAAGACACTACTGGCCAGGTGAGTGATTCGTTTGTTTCGGGTTGTCCTGTGAAATGATCTCCGAAATCGTCCTGCTAGTACAACTAGATTAACAAGGGTTCTGGCCTTGTGAGGGATTCGTTTGCTAACGTCGACCACGAGAATTATGTCCGCGATCTTATACTAGTACATTTGTACCTACTAGATTAACAATTATTGTGAGCGTGTTTCACGTTGTCCTTGAGAATTATCTCTGAGAGCGTCCTGGTAGTACATACTAGATTAACAATTAGCAATTTTGTTCTGGAGAGTTCTTTATTTTGTTTGATCCTTGAAAATTATAACCGAGGTCGTCCTACTAATACAAATCAGATAAACAAAGGTTCTATATGTTTTCAGTTCGATTTCTCCTTTAGGATGGCCTGGAGGTTGACGTCAACAAACAACGGTTGTACTCAGCAGAGGATCGACGATGGAATTCTTCACGGGTCCTCTTCGTCTTGGAACAGCGACATAGATGGCGCAATCGGCAATACTCAGTACCTCTGTACTGACTTCAGCACTGAAGAGAACTGGGCAACTGGAGGGAACTCATTCTCCTATGTGTTCAGCGATACCCAGCCTCGAGTTGTGTCGTAAGTAGAGTAGTGCATCATGTCTACCTTCACTAGTGCTTGGTCTAGCATAACAAACAACTGCTCTCAAACACATTCATATACATGTACGTAACCTTATATAGTGACCAGCTCCAACTCTCCTTCCTGCTACATAATGTAACCCAACCCAGTACAACAAGGTGTCTGCCACTGCACCGGTTACCATTGTGACAGAACAAAAATACACTTCCTTCTGTGAAGGTAAACGTAATTGTTGTACTTTTCTGTCACAGCTATGACAGTTGCTGTTGGATCAGTGTGAAGATCGGCGGTGGAGATTGGAATCTCCAGACTTTGGTGAACCCGACGCCCAGGAATGACACTGGCCGGCCCAACTCTTCCCCAATCAGCGCCAGTGCTCCAGTTGTTAGGTAAGAAGATGAGGCATTAATATTTGTTACTGTATTAGTAGCATATCTACACAGTATCCTTTGTTATGGCAGCACAACTGCAGTTCTCAAAATAATTAAGAAAGCCAAGAAACCAACCAACCAACCAACCAACCAACCAACCAACCAACCAACCAACCAACCAACCAACCAACCAACCAACCAGTCAGCCAAACAACTAACTAAATTAACCAAGCCAAGCTCTTTGTCTGCGATATCAGGTACTGGCTAATAAACGTTGCATTCCCTGTATACTCACTAGTACATTTACCTGCACATTTATACAGCTTATGTGTCATTGCCAAGCTATCGTCAGCTACAACTTGTATTGGGATATTAATCATTTATTTTTTTTTTAATAAACCAAGTCCAAGGAGTTTCTACACTGTGTAGGCGCTCCTTCGTCAGTCTAAACCCTGTTGTCCCCGTAGGATTCCAATGCAGTGCGACACCGCCATCCGTATCCCAGTGGAGGACCCTGACGGAGACAAAGTGAAGTGCAGGTGGGCCGTGGGTTATGACGAATGCGGAGACATCTGTGGCGGGCCGACTAACATGACGGTGGACGAGGTAGGTGCAACCATGAAACACATGTCTGTTTACGTCAATGAAGGTTAGACATCCAGGTAATGAGATACACAAGAGACCGTGACTGAATAGATTTGCAAAAATATCAGGTGTTTCAAGTGGCATCCACTACTTATCGCCAGTGACTAATGGAATCTGTAGTTGAACTGAAGTAATTATAAAAAAACTATATAAACTAAAATTTATAACTTTGGATAGATATCCATTAAACTAAAAATTCTTGTGTACATGTTTGTTTGCCTTAGGAATTTCTTCAGAAGTGTTTTACATATTATGAAAGCTACTTTTC
Organism: Branchiostoma belcheri; assembly: GCF_001625305.1. Classification (NCBI taxonomy): domain Eukaryota; kingdom Metazoa; phylum Chordata; class Leptocardii; order Amphioxiformes; family Branchiostomatidae; genus Branchiostoma; species Branchiostoma belcheri. The sequence goes on from NW_017804231.1 coordinate 1,538,307, forward strand.
CAACATACAAGAAATGAAACATAAATACATACAAATGGAGTAAACAGAAAGAGATGGCAGAAAATCTTAACTGGATGTGTATTTTATTAATTTTAAGACTGATTAACGTTATATTTGATATGGTCACAGCAACTGATCATATTAACATTATCAACAATGTATTTTTTTAATGGCCAGTTTTCCTTGACAAACACCTCCCCATGTGTACATACAGGAAGCGTGCGTGCTGAATTACGACACTAGCGCGGGGATGTTGGAAGAAGGCTGGTGGGCTGTGGCTCTAGTCATGGAGGATTTCTCACGTGATCCGTCCTGTGTGGGTTCGAGCGCCCCCGAATGTGGCCCTTTCACCCAGACACCACTCCAGTTTTTAGCTTTCGGTATGTGGATAAAGTCATTAGGGATTTATGAGGTTCACACATTCATATAACAACTTGCTGTAGTTCGATTGAACCTCCTTGATTCAATGCGATTTCTTTTCGAAATTCTAGTCCTCCAGCTGGTCTGTAGAGGACATACAATATGTAAGACACTCACCGTTCGTAAGAGGGAGGGCAGTCTATGGTGCATTCTTTGTCAACAGCCAGCGGCATTCAACTTTGACCTTAGACCACAATGCATCACGACTATGCGCACAAGGAACTGTGAAATGACTCGTTGTCATTTTTTTTGCATTTGTAGTAGAATAAAACTGTCAGAATGAGCCTGATTTTCGTATATTCTTGAAATTCTTTTTTTTTCTCACCAGTGTTTAACTCCTCTGTACCATGTAATCAACGACCTCAGCTTGTTGGCAGGACCCCTGAGGACCAGGGCTGTGTCGGCATTCCCACAGGAGGCACGTACACGGCCATCATCGAGGCGGAAAGCGACGTAACGTAAGAATCAATGAACTATGATTTTAATCATTGAATTTTAGTACGGCTGGGTGGCCCGTTCAAATTTAAAATTGATTCTTAATGGGGACCAGACTGCAAAAATCACCACCGGTGATGATAACAGCGAAAATAAACTTGTGACAAAATAATCCTATAACATCAGTAACAGAGGACAATGAGACATAAGTAACGGAGTATACAAAAACAAATGCATGTGTAACATGGATGCATATAAGAAAGCCGAAGGGAACAAATAAGAATCGTTATCATATCCATTACCCGTCCAGGTGAGCTTTTTACAGACTGTTCAAGAGTAAGTTCCAACATCCTTATATATTTTAGAACATGTTTACACAGGCAAATAAATAAACCGTTTCTTCTCCTGGTACGATCAGTGAAATATCGACCACTTCCCCCATTGGTCTGACCAAGTCCAGCCTGACTGCCCATCCCGACATCGCCCATCGGTCCTACGTCACCGTCACGTGGACACCGACGGCCCAACAAGCCGGGCAGCACGTGTTCTGTTTCCGCGCCATGGACGCCAATGGGTGAGGAAACTAAGCTCTTGAAATCATGACATTAGGACAAACGTACACAAACAATCCCCTGCAGTATTTGTATGTGGTAGTGTGTCGACCAAATGTATATACTTTGCTGAATACATTTATATTCGCTTGGATCATTTGCTTTATTTTGATAATGACCATTGTTTTTGTCATCATGTTATAAAATGTTACCGACTTTATATTCCAAAGCCTCGAGTCCGACCAACGATGCTTAACCCTTTTGGCCGGAGGTAAATATCCGTTGATCTTCTTACGTTTTCCTTAACGTTATCCTCACCAGGCTTCGAAGCGACTGGTAGTGGTAGAAATTGGCCAAGCAGACAGCTATCATACCAGGGGAGTTAGTCCGCCTCCCGTAGGTGGCAAATGTATTCCACCTACGGGACCAACTCCTCTGGCATGATAGCTATCCATTAAATAATTTGGACCAAATTTCTAATCTTTCCCGCCGCCTCCGAAGCCTGGTAGAGGCTATGAATTCGAACATCAGATTTATTTCTTCCTTTATAAACACGTTGGCCCATGCAGTAGTTACAACACTACTGCATACGTGTGACAATCATTGCAGGTACCGTTCACAAGCTAAGAACATGGCGACAAGACCATATATTGCCGACACTGAAAAATAAGACAGTGTTTTATTCAATGCGATAGAAATATACCGCTAAAAGAACATCATGTGCCGTATGCTAATACGAATACATAAAACACTAATACAATCTTGTATTTCAACAGCGGATCCTCCTGTCGCCATTTTGGGTTCACGTTCTCCGGATCCGTCTCAACCAATCGGCGTCGATGATCAGATCACGTGGTCCCTGACTTTTGACATGCCGGTACTGTTTATCCAAACTAAATCTATATAACGTATAATTGGGATACAGTGGTGTTTGTTTATGTAACTCACAGACTGTACTGAAATGCATATATCGTATTGACTTGTGAATTGTTGATTATGTGTCTATCACTAATAATTTACGTTTTCTCGGTACCAAGAGATCATATATACCATTTACTACTTATACGTGAGGAAATGAAACTCTTGTGCAGTGCTGTGGTTGCTTCCTAAGTCATCTTGTCTATTTGATTTTTCCATACACATAATTGCACGGAATATCCCAGACCGCCGCATAAAAATGCTCTGAAGGATTCGAACTCCACGGGTCGGCCATTTTGTCACCTATGAAAAACAATCAATATTCCGTACCACCAATTACTTACTCTTATACTATAATGAAAGTTCATCTGTGTTGGTATAGTTACATGTTTAAAGCTAATACTTTTCATCACACACAAGAAAGTTCTCTCACCTATTGCTTTCGACCAGTCACTCTGGTCTTCCTCAGTAGACTTAGTGAGGCTTGTCATGTGGCTTCTTTGACGTGTGACGTCACCACTGAGTCAAAGGTATCCGGTAGACGATGTCGGCCCCCGTCACGGTTGAGTGAAGCTAAACTCTTTTACAGATCGAAGCGCCATCAGTATCCAGGTTCATCCGATTCAATGACTGGACGGCGCGGAGGTCCTCACCATCGACACCAGCAGTTCCCCTGATGTCCAGATCTCGGGCAGCACGCTGGAATTCAGCACGGGTCCGGGCGTGTTCGCTGAAGGCCGCCACTACATCCTGATGGACGCCGGCGCCGTGGTGACCCCGTCCAACTGTGAGACCGGCGTGAGCTTCGACGGCATCAGTGACAGCACTGTCTGGGCATTCAGTGGTAGGCCTTTTTAAAATACAATTTCCTCTCAGTCATCGTGACAATGGGGGGCTCTGTGGTCTAGCGGCAGCCTGTTTGGCCCAGAACTCAGAATCCTGTATGTCACTCTTATTGTGTCATAGAAAGGCACGTTGCACGACGCAACCTTTCAATACCATGCCCTTAACACGGTGGATCAATACGCTATAATTGCCCTTAACTCCTTTACCTTTACACTTGTGACAACACTAGCTGCCAGGCGGCAATAACCAAAACCAGTAAAGATGGAATGTGGGAGGCTTAGCGCATGTGGCAGTTTCTCTCACGTGCACTCACTATTTATATGGAAATGAAGCCGACAAGCTCACGACGGCTATTGTAGACATTTATAATTCCATAAAAACTTCGTAGTGGTATTTATATCAGACATATAAAGCAGGGCAGTTTCATTGTTTTGTTAATTTGTCGTTGCATGGCGTTGCCATACTGACTTATGTTCCCATGTTTTCCAGCGGAGTGCCCTGCAGGCTTCAGCCTCACGCATGGGTTTGGAAGGTGCCTACATCGGGCCGGACGTCCCCTGACCTACGACGATGCAAGCCAATACTGCGGAGACATGGGCGGGAATCTGTTTCAGATAGACAGCGAAGCTAAGGCGAACAGGATGAAGACCATCTTGGACCATGCCAAGTAACTAATTACGCTCTCCCTCCATACTTGATAAATCGGTTATTGATTAGACTGTGATGTACTAGTTGGCCCTGTGCCTGAGGCGTCGCCAAAACTACCACATCCCCTACCTCTCGTGTAGACCTTTAAAAGATTGTAGTTAATTATCATTTAAACTTACTATTGCAATTTTTATTGTACAATATTTGGTTTGATAACTCTACCAAATTGCAAAAGCACACGGGACGATTCCTTTCCAATTCATTTAAATCTTATCAAGGAGGTTCAAATTTGAAGCTGTAAATGTTTAAAACTTTTATCGTTCTCAAATGACTCAAAGAGTCTTTTCTTTCCCATCGCTAGGAGTACCACGGACAGCTATGTAGGAATGTGGGTCGGCCTGGAGGACAAAGCTACCGAAGGGACCTTCAGTTGGGCCGATGGCACTGCCTGGGCCACCGGAGACTACACGGACTGGGCCCCGGCACCGTACGACGGGAACAGCAACAAGCGCGACTGCGTGCAGATGAAGCAGAAGTTCGACTGGCAATGGGTGATTCGCAGCTGCATGAGAGTCAAAAACTACTTCTTCTGTGAGCCAAATTAATAGCAAACATTCTATTCTTTAAGTTCCGTCTGCATTTCTCCTTCTTGGAAACAAAAGCATCTAAATCATCAGAGGTGTGTCTCGCTGGAAACCTTTTTTCTGAATTCTCTTTTTCCTAAATAACGATTTCGAACTTGAATTGCTGACAGAATTGCTCACTTTCTGTAGGATTGAAAGAAAACTACAAGTGTTACAGAACATGTATCACGTATGCTTAATGAGCTCTTTGTCTTAATGCCTATTTAGTCTTTTATAGGTTAATAATGGATGTTAAGATGTATAGGTATTGGGAGATATACCCTAGATCAATAGTTAACTAGATCAGGCTGTTGGTATTTGGGTACATTTGCATGTTCCATCTTTCATTGTTACATATCATCATTATCAAGTCTTTCTGACAATGGCTGTATCAGTCCAACATTCGTAATTCATAGTCAAATTATATAAATGTCAAATATAGGCCGAAGCCCAAACCTGTGCATGGGGAGTAAGGTAACCGACTTCTGCCAAAATAAATTTAGAAAGTAGACTTCGTACCTTCCGATTTTTCGATAATTCTGTTCACAACAGCCCTATTTCAGACAGTGTCTCTTTTCGTACTTCGGAACCAAATTCAAATCTTGATCATAAATAAAGATGAAGTATATGTAGCAACAACACGCACGCTCGCACACACACCTATACACACACGCACATATATATCAAAGCTTCATTATTACTCATAAGATAATTGATATGGTGGGGAATAAAAAGTGAGGTCACAAAAATTACTGTGTCGCCTTTTTTGTCTGTAAGAGTTACAACATATTCCCGTTTTTTAATTGGGGTATAACAAAATACAAAAAGGAGTGGAAACTAGACAAGAGAGACAGGTAGGTTTTTTAACTTATTTTTTTTTCTTTTTTTTTTTAACTTTTCGACGTGACAGAGACATAGACAAAGGAAGGGGAATAGAAAAAGGATGTGCCAAGCTACCCACGACAGGTTACTGTCCAAGTGCTCCCA
>NW_017804231.1:1543754-1572878 GCF_001625305.1 Branchiostoma belcheri
GTATATCTTCAACATGCAATCCTGTAGACGAGGTGTGTACGTTTTAATTGATTTTCAGTGACAGCCTGACTAAACATTACCTGCCTCAGGTTCGGCGCCCTCCCGTCTGGCCATTCTCACAAGTCAAACACATATAAATGAGTTTGACGATATGGCCATGTGTGTAAAGAAAGTCACAGTAGGCATAACCCGTTTTTAATTGGGGTATAACTAAATAAAAAAAAGGTGAAAACTAGGAAAGAGAGACAGGAGGTTTTTTAACTATTTTCTTTATTATTTGTTTTTTAAAACTTTTCAACGTGACTGAGACATAGACAAAGGAAGGGGAATAGAAAAAGGATGTGCCAAGCTACCCACGACAGGTTACTGTCCAAGTGCTCCCACCAACCCACTCCTGCCAACTTGGCACATCAAAATAAAAAAAAGACATAAAAGACAGACATTCCACAACAAAAGACTAATACGAGTAGTAGGGAACGGGGGGTTACAACCGCAGGCGTAGTTTTGGTTTTCCAATTTTCTACAGGACAGAACACTAAAAACGCAGACGCAGCCTGTCACCCTCGGTCTTTGCCCAGCGTACGGAGTCGCACCACGAGGCCTCAAAGTTTGAAGCCCCGAGGCGGACAAACTCCGTACGCAACTTTGACCTCAATGACTCCTTAATGGATGTAATCAATTCCGTGTGTGAGGAATGCGACTGCTCAAACACTGCCTTGCACCTAGACGCCCAGATCTTATGTTTCACTACGGCGAAGATGTAGATCAGCACATTTTTCCTGCATCTTCCCAGGTCAGGTGGGAAAATGTTGAGAAGTTACAACATATTCCTCCCACCCCACAGGATTGTTAAGGTTAAGTTTTTGCTAGGTTTGTGTGTTTATTTGGTGACCAGGATAAAAAAAGGATGTTCTGAATGGATTCCTTTCGTTAATGGGACTGAAGTAAGAAATACATGTAAAAGATAGAATGGGTGATATATGTGTGTGTGCAGGGGGCTGTTCCATTTGTGATTTTTAACGCAATCACCATAAATCCCCATGATCAGTTTTCCTTGACAGCCCTATGCTCAACCGCGCCTCAGAGCTGATTTTTCCCTCCTCTTTCCACTGCCAATCGTACAGGATGTACAGACACCACATGGTGTGATGAATAAAAAGCAAGGTCGTTTATTGGTCAAAGTTCATTCAATTGTATTTCAGATCACCAAGCAGTATGTAGAAGTATTGGTTTTCTATGAAACCATACGAGGCAAATGGTCAATTAATACTTTATCAACCATCATATAGCCTATTTAAAGCATTATATGCAACCCTCTATTGCACACAGTACTTTGGCACCGCACTAGTTTCCCTTTAAACAATTAGTATATAATAATAATAATACACATTGCATCACTAACGGCTGTACATGTGGCTTTTCCTTATACAAATGCCCACATATTGTAGTAGTGGTTACAATATATTGCACAGAGGATTATATTCTCCATATAAAAGACACAAACTACAAGCAGCAGTAGCAGAATCATCCATACATTGTTCTAAAAGATACACTGTAAATCACGATTTTAGCGGTACTTTTATATTCGCAGTTTCTGTACCGCAAACTTATTACTTAACATTACCGTGAACAATTAATTAGCTGGCTTTCTTTTGCTACCGTGTACATAAAGTGATAAACAGTATTAAGTGTTGATTGCATCCCACATAAAAGTTCAAAAAATGATAATACTCATTTGAAACCCAAGTTGCCTGTTCTTTTTACCGTTGTTTTTTTTGCTAAGGCCACACCAATTTAATTTGTTGGTTCTCGGATTTTTTCAGAAAAAATATGAAGCGACAGGGCGAAAAAAAAAACAGGTCTAGGCATCCTATTATAGCCCCAAATGCTACAATATGAGCCATGAAGTCAACAAAAAAGGCTGGGTTAAAATTTAAAGTATAAATGTTGAACTTTTAATCAAACCACTGCATTGATAGATGGAAAAAACTGTAACAACTAGGAAGAAAAGGAATTTCCTCAACTGTTGGGGGCAAAATATGAGTATTTTTGAGTTGATTCAGAACCAGAATCTTTTTTTTTTTTGCAAATCAGAAAAAAAAGAAGAGGCGAATCCGAGAACCAACAAATTTAATTGGTGTGGCCTAAAGTTTGTTAGAAAACATCTATTGCTTGTGATAAATCGATCAAATTGAACAAGTCCCTGCTGAAAGGTGTTAGTTATTCTGGTTAAATACAACACAGGACAGGCTCTCACTAAGCTGACTTGTAAGCAGGACCTGAGTTATTGCAAAATGCAATGAAAAATATCCCCTTAAAGGCATCCAATGCAATTTCAGAGGGGCAAAACCAAAAATATTTCTGATGAAGAAATCTGTCTGATTTTGTAGCACATTTTCGTCATCATTTTATACTTGAAGTGTTGGAAATAGCCCCAAAACAAGGTAGTTCCTTTATTATCTGGTGTCGCAAATTAATAACTAGAGCCACTAGCCTACAACATGAAACAAGCAACTGTTTTTCGTCAGCGACATCACATTTTTGCCTCACAGATCTTCTGGATAGTGTACAGAAAATTGATTCAACAGAAAATTGACTGAGAATCCAGTTTTGCTACTGTAAAATTGCATTAGATGCCTCCATACCTAACAAATGTAGCTCTTCTTATGTACATGTAAGTCACTAAACGTTTGATTAACTTTCACCCCTACTACTTGATATTCTACCTCAATGGTTAAGATGTACTATGACATTTTCCTTTTCAACAAGTCTTAGAAGTTTTGAAACAGCACATACAGCAGTAGCCCCGACTGTGAGACTTGGGAACTTGTGACGTTAATCAGTTGCTGTTTTTTTTTTGCATTTTTGTGATTTTCAGCAGCACTGAATCCTGACTACAAAATATTGCAGAAGAAAGGCACACTATTCTTGAGGACAATGTCACAAATATGTGGAAATCTGTAGATTTCAATGCAAATATATTCAAAATTCTGTAATTGTACATAAATGTCCATCTCTGTTCATTCAGTCGTTTCCTGTAGACAAAAAGGGTTGTAGACTTTTCTTGTTAGTGAAAGGTCAGACTCATGTACTGTACAATATAAAATATTACATTCTTTTATCTGTAATTTTTTTTGCAAATTTTTGACATGGTATTAGTAAAGGTTTATTCATCCAATAACCTGTGATGAAAATCTTTAACTTACTCAAAAAAGTTACTGTAATGATTTTCTGTTCAGATGCTGTCCATCCTCCAATTTCCAAAAAAAAAGAGCTAATTCAGAACATTCCAGGAGCACCAATTTCAGTTTCTAACACAAAATTTCCTTTCAAAGTGTCTTCATCAACATTCTGCCCATCAATCTGAAATTAACCTTGGTAGAAATACCTGTACCTGTAATAAGGTATGTATATTCATAGTCTTCTAGCTTCATAAAGACATTCACCCTGAGACATGTTGTGCGTTGTTTCAAAGATCTCGGCGTCAAGGCTACTGCTCTTGTCCTGCAGTCACAACAATCATCCTATCGACTCAGTGATGACAGTGCACTATAATTGCCATTCCCATATAGTATAGCAGGTTGTACAAAGGATGACGGTGTGAAAACTGTTCATTTCTGTGAATAATGAGGTAGCCTGGGTATTTGAAGACTGAGTGTCTTGGAACAATCTTCATTCAAGACAATTCTGCAATTTTGATTTGATGAATTTAGAAGAAACAACTGTCAACTGCCATTATATGGAAGCTAGGTAGAGTGAAGAAGTTACTAGTAGATCAGGCACATATCAAGTAACTGTCGCCTCCGTTACTTGTCTAAAGACTGGAAGACAAAATCATAATTATATAGAATACATGATTGTACATTTTCATCTTTAACAATGTTTCCAGTACCAAAACCACAGTATATCTTGAAACAGCCTTCAAAAAGTGTTAGACATACAGGTGTAGCTCTGTTTTTGAGACATACATAGATTTCCAGGTTACCCCTTTATTCACAGAAAAGTTGACATTTAACACTCGTAGTTGCTGTTTGGATGTTTTGTCAGGATGGTCCAGGGTCTTCTTGCTCTTTTCTTTTGTCCTCCTCTTTTTCTCGTCTTCAGGTTTGCCTTTAAACTGTAGGCGTTGTGTGGGAAGGGGTAGAGGTCGTCCTCGCAGTACGGGTTCTTCACGTGGGCCTCCACGTAAGTCTGCAGCAACTGTCCGATCGCTGCTGCGTCAGCCTCAAAGGGGGAGTCTGGGTAATTCTGCTTCAGCCACGCCCTCTCCTGCAGAAGGACACAGAGTTAGTCTTCCTCCCTGAATAGTTTCACCAGGTTGGAAAGTCACTGAGAAAAGAAACTCTTTCTACACAACCAAGTCTTTTATTCAGCTGACGTTTCGGTGACCGTCTGTCACCTTCCTCAGGGCAATTCTGACTGGTTGACATTGCATTGCAGCGCAGGTGTTACTGCTATGTAGATGCACTCCCAAATGTACAATATTTACAAATCTACACATATGAGTGTTTACAGGGAAGGAGATGGATGTATACAAAACTGTGGTCAATATTGTACATCTGGGAATGCATCTATAGCAGCGACACCTGTGCTGCAATGCAATGTGAACCAGTCAGAATTGCCCTGAGGAAGATGACAGACGGTCACCGAACATCGGCTGAATAAAACACTTGGTTGTGTAAAAAGAGTCTCTTTACTCAGAGTTAGTCTCCTGTATGCCCTCATCTGGACCACTCTTCTAGTTGGATAAGGCCACACCAATTTAATTTGTTGGTTCTCGTTTCTTTTTAAGAAAAAATACAAACAGAGTGAACAATAAAGCAGGCCTAGGTATCCTGATATGATATCATGATATGACACAAGGGCCAGTGGTAGTCTACCCTGGCTCCCAGGACACCGGGCATCAAACCTGCGGTGAACACAATGCACTAACCACTAGGCCAAAAGGTCCGGACCCACTGAAGTGCACAGGGAAATCAGAAAAAAATGAAGTGGACAAATCTGAGAACCTATTGTTTAAATTGGTGTGGCCTAAAGTGACTTACATGGAGTGCATACAACATGGGCACTTGTCATACAGTGCAATTAGGCAATAGAGAGTCTATTATTTCATTAATCTAGTTTCTTATTAAGTAATTCTACCATGCTCTGTAAGTGTCAATGCATTGTTGTTTGTCATTAGATCAGTGCTGCAACTCATAGGCACTTCACAAGTCAAATCAATTTTATCATGGTCATTCACAGGCAGCGAAACTGCCCAACGTTACATTCTTCAAATGAAACTATCCCCTACTTGTAGTTGCTGGTCTTAGAACAAGATTCCTTCCCTGAAAATGTCAACATGCTTCTCATGTAACAATTTCCAACAGATAAATTTGTTCAGTTTAATTTCATTCGGGGGACAAAACTTTGTGGTTAATTGTAAACATTCATACTGCACAGGGATGCAAATTAAGGTCAAATTGATAAGCTGTTTTTTTTTATAAATACATGTATCAATGTCTTCTCTGCATTGAAATGGCCCATATAGCTAGAGGCTGCACACATGAAAGGCACATTTTGGCTGCAAGAAATAACTTTCATCCAACCAATGCATGCTTTTACATTGCAATCATTCCACAACTTGTGTCACTGCTCAAGCTGGCAACATTTCCTAAATCAGGGACAGATCTGGCAAATACTGTACCACTAGACATGTAAAACTTTGTACATCATATCAAGAGGGTATTACTAAATGTATGATTGTGAAGACCATGGCACACTGTACAGTTGAACAGTCCATACAGAATTGACTACTTTTAACCATCCAAGTGTCAAGGCTCAATTATGAAACCTACTTTGAAATGGACTTCACATTTGGATGGTTAAACTCTACGGTGTCGGTCCGTCTTTATTTGTGTAGAAGCAGGCAACGGCATGCCACAACATTCTGTACATTGACCTTGTACAGCACTCAGCATACAAGATTGTACAATGCTTTTGATTCATAGATACTTTGGAGGATGAAGCATTTTATAGTACAAATTCACAGAAATGCCTTTTCAGCATCCATAGACAACTTATGAAACTGGAGTAAAGAAATCAGTCACCCTGAAGCTCATCTGTCCTCCTACGTTCTTCTGTTCTGTTTTCGCTAGTCTGCTCAAAAGGCTTTGCCCCATCTCGCGTGTCTTCTGGTGCCGACGCAGCTGAACATCCCAGGCTGGTCCGAAACCTCTGAAAACACGAGGGGTTGGCCTGTGACGTTAGCGCTTCAACCTCAACCAGTAAGTCTCCCTCCAGGCTGTCGGCACTGTCTTTTCTGGACCCGGTAATCATCCTCATGATAAAGCATTGCCTTTTCTCAGGGCTTTCTGCAGCGGCCTTGTCGTATTTCGGTTTCGGAGAACTTCTCTGTTGTGTACTACAGGCTGCCCCTATGTTATCTGTAGTCCTGGACGTGCCGGGTTTTACGTGCACCCTCTTTGGACTCTCGTTGGATTTTGGTCCAGAACTGCCTTTCGTTTTAGAAGTATGAATATCTCTGCGATTTTGAAGAGTCCGGGTCTCGCCTACTGAACCTGAAAAAGTTGCACTGCGCTTTTTTCTGGGACTGCCAAGGTCTGACGGCACCCTGCTGTGCCCTGTTCCACTACTCGCTGTGCAGACGTCCTTCAACTGTCTGTTTTGTTTTACCCTTTGAGAGTCCCCATGGCCAGTGCGAGTCACTGCCGTATGTAGAGCCCTTGTTTCGTCCTTTCCGCTCAGGAAAGTTGTGGTATCCTTCGCTGGTGTAGCTGCTTTGACAGTGCAGGGTGTAGGACTTTGCTTTCTCGACGGACTTCCTACGCTTGTTCTTTTTGCCAGTGGACTCCTCTGTTCTCCTATGCTGCCTGAAACTGTCGCACTGCGCTTCTGACGAGGACTGTCCACAGCACCTCCCGTGAAGCGCTGCCTCTGACTGGGGCTGTCCTTCGCCTTTGCGTTCTTTGCCAACGTGGGGCTGTGCTTTGGTCTGGGACTGTCTTTTGCGCTTGACGTTTCAGGTGGTTTCACAATCAAGCTCAGGTCTCTTAGGAGAGTGACAAAAGAAAAAAAGTGGTTAAGAGACAAACAAGAACGACATAAACCACACTTTTCTATGAGACACGACACAATACTGAGCCATACAAAATGACACAAAGACGTACTAACCAAAACCATACAGCTTGTTGTAACTTAAACTGCTGTCAGTGTGGTAGGGAGAGTGTACAATGTATCTCTGTCAATAAAACTTTGTACTGTATTTTGAGCAGCAGTGCCTAAGAAGTTCTTTGCCAGATCTGTCTCCTGATGTCTGTTATAAATGATTCTCTGAGTGTACAACAATGTCTTTGAGAAAAAAACGAAAATGAAGTGAAAAAAAGGTTGGCTGCATCAAACACAACAAACCGGTACAGTCACTGAGCCCATGAAACAAGAAAAACTTAATTTTCTCGTCATTACATCCAATTAAAATTCATACAGCACAATCAAATTCGCACTGTAGCATTAAGAATGATCTATATGGTGGGTCACATTATGAGTCGGACACCAATGGGCCACACAGTCCTTAACATGTCATTTTTCACTAGCCTTAAGCTTGATGCCCTCCTCCAATCAAGTTTGCCATGAAAGTGCCTTGACTTTGCTTGTTTGCCATTGCAAAGCCAGGGCTACTGGACCGTCAGGACCTTGAATCATATTGCTCTTAAATTTTATAAGCTTGCATGGTACTAGACTGCACTGCAGAAGTGTTGCAATGTGCCATGCACTGATACAGCTGTCTCAGAGTATGTATTATAAAACCTATAAAAAGAGAATGAAAGCATAACCCATGGACATGTATGGTGGCAGTGCAATATGATCTTGTACATGTATATGTGATGAGCAGCCATATGAAAATGCAGCATCAACCTCAGCCATACGTATGTGCACCGGGCAGTCAGAGTGACTATACTGTAAGACATGCATCCATGTAATCACAAAGTTGTACACATCCCATATACATATACAGTAACTGTGAATATAGGCAAACTATGAATACGCAAAGTAGAAATATGAATAGGCAAGCTAAGGTACACAGCTTCTTGTCACTGATACATGTTAAGTTATTCATCAAACTTCTGCATAAACAGGGCAATCTGATCATATACGTATGTATATGATCAGATGTACAGTACAAATGTGTGCATTGAACATGCTGGTGGTCCAATATGATCATGATACGGCCAGATGCACTAGGTGAAACTTGGCTTGAAATGTAGGCATTGGACAGCCAGGCTATAAGTCATTTCCCACGCATGCAAAAATGTTGCACAAATATACAAGGAGGCATACATAAAAGAGAGGCCGCAGTAAATATTACTAACATAATAGCAATGCAAGAAGGTATGAAGGTTTGCAACCTCTTGCAACTATCCATAAGTGCTTCAAAAAAGAAAATTGGGAAATGGGCCATCTTTTTACTGATTAGTCTCTTTGAACTTCCCACAAGTCAGATGTTGCTATCAGAACGTAATATGTTCTGTTTCCCACACTACGGCAAAGGAAGGGAACAGTGGGGTACAGACTGTTAGGTCACTGGGAATGTCTGGGATCCTTTTAAAAACCAAAACTGGCAGCAAGTTTAGTGCCACAGACAGAGACATACATGTTGTGTATATATATATTACGTGTATTTGGGGCACCAGCTGTTGTCCTAACTGTGATATCTGTGTGAAAATATTCGGGGTCTGACATTGGCTGTGTGACATCCTCTTCTACAGGAACTCAGGCGGTACCAAATTTGACTGGAATTTGGATCATGAAACATATCGTGCAAACACCAGCCTTAGTAACTGTGCTTTCCTACGCTCACTTAGGCCTTTTAAATGCAATATCACAGTGCTGGCTATTTTAGACGAATAAAAAAAAAACACGAAACAGCTATACAAAAAGAAAACATGAATCGTACACAAGATAGAAAACATGAACATATCATAAATGAAATTGTACATGTAAGTTTGCGTCTACATCTATTTTCAAACAGGTCTTGCACACGTTTATGGAAAAAGGTTCTTGACAGACAAAATACAAAAAAAAAATATTTTGGGGCAGCTTTTTTATCTGCGCTAAAACTGAAGAGCTGTCTACCTGAGATTTTGTTAAAACATGGAGGTCTCTTTTTTCTACCTCCATGGTTAAAATTAGAATTAAAGTGTTAGACTGTGTATCTTTCTTCACAAACATTGTCACTCTGTATCTCAGGTGATGTGAAAATTAAGAAAAAAATTACATGCCAAACAATTTTTTTCACTGGCGGTTCCAAACGATAGTGCAAATGATAAGGATGGTTGACAGGTGCACAAATAACAGCTGGTACAGATTCGGCTTTGTACGAGCGAGAGAGAGAGAGAGAGAGAGAGAGAGAGAGAAAGAGAAAGGGGAGAAACAAGCACAGGAGAGTGGTCTAAGACCTAAAAATGGACAATGGCCAAAAAACAGCAATTATCATCAAAAGCAAAATCAGACTCTCTCTCTCCCCAACACACATATAGAACACTCAAAAAAGTTCAATAAAAACTTGCTAATTACAATAGCTCTTTCACTGCTTCTTCATCTTCAGAGAAGGGTGAGTGGGGGTACTTTTGGCGCAGCCATTTTCTAAGCTGTATGTGCAAGATGGGATAGATCGTCAGTGGTTAAAGATTCATCGGATAAGAGGAGTGATCAAATGGGCGAGAGAAATTAACACGGAACAAATCAGGATCCGTTAACAGAATGCGATGGCGTGAACTGGGATGGCCAGAAGGATGTTGACATTGGCACACAGTGATTGTAGCATCAGACAAAATAGTTTGCTGCTGCAAAGGCAAGATCATGGTATATGTATGGAAGTACAGAATACAGCATATCCCAAATATGAAACGCTCAGTATGGTTAGTGGCTGTGCTGAGCATGATGGGCAATTCTGAAGTATATACCATATATCAATTGGTTCGTTAATGGTTATTTCAGGAGAAATTAAAGAAATTTTCGTTGATGAAAAGAAACTTGATGAATTTCAATTATCAATGAATAAAAGTTGTATTTTTAACTGCTTTCTGCACCAGACAGTGGAATTCAATGTCATACATTTTTATGTATGTTGAACATTAATTCTTAAAAAAATCAATTTTGCAGCAATGCAGGCAATTTACATTACAGGCTACTACATATGTACAAGCTGAACTGACCATGTTTCTGGAAAATACGTTTTCCCACAGAAGTAGAACATTTCAAATGTTTTGGATGAATCTAAAGGATAAAATCTGCAGCAATGTGTAATTTGCTGTGGACGCTAATTTTTTTTATAGCTGCTGCACCTCTCAAGTACTCTGCTAGGAGGAGCTAATAAACCATATATATTTTCCCTTCACCTGTTCTATTACCACAGATTATTCCATGACAAACAATCTGGAAAAAATTCTGGAATCTCTCATGAATAGTCTTAATACGTCCAAAACAAGCTTCCTACAGAGGCTTTGCAGCAAAGCAACAAGGTGCTATAATTATCTTTATTTCTATTTCATACAGCCTGACAAATCAAATCAAATCAAATCAAATCAAATCTTTTTACCATTTCTTTGTGACACTTGCACAACTATGCAATGTTTGAGTGTTAGAGATAGCAGTTTTTGCATGGGTTATACATGGCTGTATATTAATATTTACAAAATCCAGAAAAAAGGATTAGAAAAGTTTTGTGTTGTGGATTCAAAATAATTTAAAGTCTTGGATAATTCCACAATGTATGCAATATCCAGGCAATCATAAAGGAAATTGCAGTGAAAAGATAAAAGTTTTCGAGATAAGTTCCAGAACTGAGTGATTTGAGTGTACATTGTACTGTGGGTACTTTACCTGGTGGGTTGGGCATCACATGTTGGGACCCAGGAACAAGCAAACACAAGGGATGGAAAAGAGGAAACATCAGGCAGTAAGGATACACAGTTGAAGAATAAAGAGACTGAGTCTCGTTTTTACATAACCAAGACGTTTGAGTGATTGACTGTCACCTTCATCAGCAAGGGCAAATCTGATGACTGGTTGACATTTCACAGCACAGGTGTCACCGCAATAGACATAGATGCATTCCCGAATGCAAAGTACATTCATTTTGTATAATATACATACATGTATCTACATGCATGGTTACAGGGAACAGTATCTACGAACCATTACGTCCGGTTCTGATTCAACCAAGTGTACTTGTGTACACACCACTATAATGTCAGATCCAAAACTTTATGTCTTTCAAGATCTTGCTGGCAGCCAACTAAAACAACAGCTAGGGTCGGGAGGGTTTTGCTAAGGTCGGACAGGTATCACGAAATTGTAGAGCAATAGTCTGTATATAAATAGTACAGTGTATACATGTATTCTGAATCATTACTGTGAATGTTGCCCACCTCGGATAGCCTCATTGCGTCAAATTCCTGTAGCTGTCGCTGGAAGCCGAAGTTGGGGTTTGCGACGGCGCGGGCCTGCCGTATAGCCTTCAGCGTGTCCCGCCAGCCGAGGTTCGTCACCGTCATCACGTACGCTGCTGCCACGGTTACGCTTCTGGACACGCCCGCCAGACTAACAAGGAGAGACAGACAATTACGCTCAGTTAAATAACAGGGCCTGCATGCCCTTTTTCATAAGGCGTAATCAGGCCCAAAAGCATTGTAATTCGTAATCAGACATTAGCCATAACTTGTAATTGTTCATAATCAGCTCTGAGAATTTAACGTAATTCGTAAACACTACCCCATGTTATCTATTACACACTGTAATGAATTTTAAGTAATGTGACATATTAAGGGCAAACTTACCAGTGTATCAAACAGGCACCACCACCAAGCCTGCAGAGGAAATAAAATACTGTGTAAAAAATTAGGTTCAGACAACATTCTGGGATGATCTAACAAGTGGACACAGTGTCAGTCTCTTACATTTAAGAGGCAACTTAAGCTGTTCTAAATCACCAATCTATGCTAAATGTACTTAATAGACACATGTAAGATAGTCTGATTTGTGACAGTCTCTGTAAAACATAGAGTTTGAAACAAAAATTGCAAACTTACCTTGACTCATGAATGAATTTGATGGATTTTCTGAAGTGCTGAGTTCTGAAATACATGTATTGTAAAATAAAATCAAGGTTTGTCATCAGACTTTGTAACTGTAAAATCAGAGAGCTCAGTTTCCTTTGATATAAATATAATATAAAAATTGTTTAACATATACTTGCTGCCTACACATACATGTAATGCTGAATATTGGAGTGCCTAAAGTGTGATCCCCTAATTGTCACACAACTTTTATTTTATACTTTGCTTTTAAATGTATCATCAGAACAAATCTTCAGATATCTTGATATATTAGTCTGAAAACAACATATACTACATGTAGATGAAAGTTTACAACACAATACAATGCTGTGTTACATTGTATATTTAGCCACTGCATCTAGTGAGTGCTATTGCTGGCAGTAGTTCGATGATGGTGTATATAATCAATACCCAACACAGCCAGGAATATCGACTGCTCTACCTTATGTGACATATGCCCTACTTTCCCACACCAAAACATGTTACAAGACTACTTACAGGTTTTGATGTGGCGAGTCCGAAGCAGGAATACATAAATAATTCATGTCCTGCAAAGAGAAGATGCATGTCGTACGTCGGATCGATACACAACGACCTCTGTGTTGCACCAAGGTCAAACATGTAATTGTAAATAACCTGAAAGAGCTGTTGTTCATTCAGTAACATATGTCTATGATATAAATTACTAGTACAGTGATACTGATTGCAAACACAACTGAACTGATCACATTTCATTCTAAATCTCTATTACAGTAAATATGTTTTATTGCCTTCACTGATAGACTATTAGTAGTGATGAAACTCTGTATCAATTACATTTGACCACAATAATGCAATATGGAAGCTGACTATACAGACTGCAGGGTTAGAAAGTCAGTTTAGTGCAAGTAAAATTGGAGCTATGCAGGTATTTCTGATGTCTACCTGCACCTGAAAAAAAGTAATAATATTTCAAACCCTCTGAGACTTTTTAACAGTAGCAGTTACTAGTAACTGATTCTACATGTACACAATGTGTATTGCTTGTAAACCATTCTGTACATTGTACTTCAGACAGATTTCCTCATCAATCAATTATACAACAATTGCCCAGGACAGGCCAAATGGATGGAAAATTCTTTTCTTTTGGTAAAGACGTATGTACTGTGTTTTGACTACAGTAAGATACATTAAACAGTCATATATTACATGATGTTGACTTGAGACTCAATGACGTCTAGACCACTTCATACAATATTCATACAGACATGATGTTAATGAATGGATGCAAACGTCTGAGTCATGTTCTAACTTTTAAAAGCCCTCAGCCAAGGCAGGGCTCCAAATACTTTTTTCTACATACATGCAGGCAACATTGGAAAGTACCTGCACCACTCATTCAGAAGTACTAGTATGTACCGTACTAAAAACTATTTGGAAATAACTTCCATATTTCCTTTATACTTCATTGATGGCTACAGTCAATGTAGCAAATATAAACCCACATACATGTACACCTATAGCTACATGTATACATAAACCCAGTACATGGACCACTCCAGTGTAGGTTAGGCACAGGTACATTGTAGACATCAGAAATACCTACACAGCTCCAATTTTACCTGCTCAACTTCAAAGTTGGAGCAATATTTACCTCATGTAGTTTCTTGGCATTGTCATGGATGGCCAGAATGTGTGTGATACCGTGTGTGGTCAGTTGTTCACGGTCTTTGGAATCTGCATACAGAGACAGAAGAATGGATTAAATCATAAATAAATTGATTTCAAATGCTTCTCTCATAGTATAAAGGGGCATTATGTGACATTTTCGAACCAAAAATTGATATATTTTGATTGAAAAAAAAATGTGATTGTAATTTCGGAAGGACTTTTCAACATAAATTGTGCAATTATCTAATACTTCTGACATTTATTGTTGGCACTCAATTTGTGGTACCACCCCAAACTACCAGAATGTAACCAGATGTGTTTCCAGCTTTTAAACAATTTTTGTATCATTCTGATGTTCCATAATGCAGCTTTAAAAGTATGTGTGGGGGTTGGGTGTGGGATATGTACTTTCCTCTGTTTTTCCATACATTTACAATGTATTGATATCCATCAATTGTGAAAACTTAATGGAACACATTCAGATGTTCAATGGAGAAAGTCCACTTATACAAAACATTACATTGACCCATGGCTATTTAGAAATGTGCTGAGTTTAGTAAGCAGGACTTCTAGTGTCCTATCTGATTCTGAGGTTGGCAGTTTCCCAAAGCACACATTACCCAGACTAAAAGCATGGACAGACACAGACATGGAGCGTGCAGTTATCTGCTTTTTCCCCAAGCTTACTTGGACTAAGGCGTTCATTAACTGATTAGGGCCACCCCAATGTCATTCATTGTTTTACATAATGATCTTGTCTTAAAATAAGTGGTATTTTAGAATATAAACTGGAGGTACCTACCTCTGAAATTGCCAATGTATAGTCCAGGAAGGACCTATTGAATGAAGAAAAAAACAATTAAAATTCATAAGTAATACATGTATGTCATTGTCAAAGATTTTATGTATTACTAATTAGTGGTACCAGAAAATGAAGGGACATATCTCATTTTTGAGCATTGAGAATATTTTTGTTTTGCCATCCTGAAATTGCACTGGATGCCTTTAATGAATCAGCAGTTATGATTGAAAAGCCCTCCAGTGCATACTACCAAATGGAGCATCCATTTTTCATTCCCCACGTCTGGCTGAAGTTCGCGGAGGCTAGCAGTCTTGATTAGATGATTTTGTATCTTCTGATTGTGTGATGAGAGTGTCTGTAGCAGCACATTCATCACCGGCAGATTACGGCAGTACCTAATGGCATCTTTCCAATAATGTTCTCAGCAGTTTTAATCTTGTTTTGGGAAGAGATTTTTTGGGGTGGGGGCGGGTAGAGTTGGCTTCCTCTGCTATAAATTTGTACAAAGCAAGGCAATTTCATACATATAACATTATTTATCATTGTAGTAATAATACTTCAGCCAACATTTCGAAGACCGTCTGTCATCTTCATAAGGGCTAACATGACTGCTTTACTGTGTACTACAGCTAGGTGTTACATGTATATGTACATGGTTCACTTTGCACTGGAGCTACTAGATGTTACTGACTAACTTGTTTAACAATGCAGTCCCAATCGTAAAACAATTGTGACATACATACTACGTAATGTTACAACATAGTGTTATTCTGTTACATGCAGTTCCAAATGTGAAGTAGAGTTATATATAATACTGTTACAGTTGTTTCTGTATTATTAGCAATTTATCCACAGCATCTGGGCTATTAGCAAGTGATTCCTCTACAGCACAGTAGCTTTTGGCACCAAAGATATGACAAATTATGGTCTTAGATAGTTAAAGAATCTCAATTGAATCCTTTTCAGCACCAAGGACGGGTTAAATACTACTGGTAACTGCTATATATTGTAATTTAGTCAGTGTAAACACTGGATAATTCAGCACAGTGCTTTTAAGAATAAGAAAATTATCATAACAGGTTTTTCCCACAACATTTAACATATTTATTCTCATATATATAGCAATAAATCAAATATGCAGTAGTAATAATAGATAACAACAGATAATTTTTAAATAGCGCTAATTAAAATTGGTGTTGTAACACCTTACACAAGACATAGATAAACATTTAATCAAAGTATGGAACATAAGCAAATGAATAAGAAAGCTGCATTTCAAGAATGAGAATTATACTGCCTTTTATTCTTTTGGTCCATATTTCCACATACAAAGTGGAGACAACACATAAATCAGAATACTGACAGATACATGCAAGAGCACTACTTGAGTAGCAGTGCAGTCTGTCTGGCCTGTCATCTGGGTTGATTTAAGACAGGAAAGCCTGACTGTGTACTGAGGGGATTACATTTCCTTTGTATGTGCTGCAAACATGCTTGTACAAATGTAGAATGTTGGACATTTCCCACATGGACGTAATTTATGTGAGTGCACATATGGGGAGTGGGGGGGGGGGCATTGACCTAACCCATTTGAAACTAGGAGCAAGAATCATGGCCATGTATGGTGGAACTAGAAAAGGAAGGGGTGAAATAAATATTTGGTAAAAGGTCTGATGTGAATGTTTTCACCACAGGAAGTTAAAATGTGTGGGTGTAGAGTCGTGGGAACAGGTTTTCTATACATGAAGGCATTTGCTTCAAGCAAATACCAATGTCTGAATTTTCAAAGTTGTCATACCTTTTTCATAATCTATGGTACTATGATGTCAGGAAATAAAGAACAGTATTTTAACATTTTCTATTATCTTTTATTTCAAAACTTAAATAAATCCTTTATTCAAAAATTTAAATCACTTATAAACTGACTGGCTTGTATGTTTTAGATATTCATGTTGAAATTTTGATAAAAAAAGCTGCAAAGTCCCAAAATGCTATTTATTAGATTGTATATCTTATTATTACCAATGGATGGAGAAATATCTAAAATTCACTGCATGGTATACTAATGTAGCATCACTAATATATGCAATATCTGTATTCATTGTTCGACTATCCATTTCAGACCTAATTTTATTACCAGACTGCTCCAAGTAACCTTGTAAGGATTAGAAATCCACGCCTGAAGAGAAAATTGGATCACGTAAATTTCATTACGAGACGCTGCCCCTGCAAGATTACTTTTCCAAATTAGAACGCAGATAGGAGACAGATACTGATGAAACCAAGGTCTCCTCCAGGTGTTTTATGACAACCTTGCCATCTTAATGAATCCTGAGATATTTGGGGACTGTCTCGTATTTGAAAATGTAATTTGGTTACTGATTCATGGGGAGAATGGAGCTGTCTCGCTTCAAGGGGAACTGATATGCTTGTCTAATGCTAGGGCCCTAATTGAACGAGGGATTTCTAAGTAAACTTTCCTTGCTGATTGAAGCACATTTCTATTGGTCCAATTTCCCGTGTACAATAGCATTCGAAGAGATTGGATTAAGTATAGATAGAATATTTGTTTTGAAATAGTTACCTCATCTGACATGTATGAAGGAAACCTTGTCTTCAAATCATTTGTTTCTTCATAACCCTTTCTTTTTATTGACATTTTCAAAAATATATTCAACAGAGAGCATGGCACGTTGTACGTATAATGAGTGGTTACATTTAAACATTACCCTGCCCTTGAGGTTTATCCTTTAGTAAATAAACCAATAAGGAACTGGTCTACTCTTATAATAGCTGACGTCCATGTACATGTAAACCCTTACTCATACCCTTACCCTTGACATTTAGACCTACCCTGAGGTTATCTAACAGTAGAAGGGATGAAGATGTTATTTTCTACTATCAAGGTCACCTTCACAGAGTGGCACCATCTTCTGACTACCAATGGCGGCCTCCGGCAGTGATGATGTCATCGTGGACGTACATGGGTACATTTCAGGTTCAAACGACCTCAGGGTTAGAACTTCATCCAGCGAACCCGTAACACTACTAACAGATTTGGGCAGTTATGCTAGCTATTGATAGGGAAAGTATGTCAAGCCATTTTCAAGTACCATGTGCGGAAACAAGACTTGTTGTTGTGCTTACAAATATTACAAGGGCAAGAGGGATACAGGCCCTGAATGGAAGCATACAGACTGTTGCTATACAATGTATATCAACTGTGTGCTGCCTACTAATGTTACATACTAGTACATGTACAAGGGTTGTGCAGTTTGATGTCAACCAAATCACTACTGCAGCTTGCAGTCCATACAAGTTGATCTTTTTTTCAACATATGATATGATGATACCTGATGCATTTTTATAATTTTTGTATACCATGGTTCGAACTCCCCAAGTATGAAATAGTGATGAAAATGTACTAAGAAATGGCAGTAAATGTCAGATTTTCTTATCCATAATATTTTTGTTTTATGAAATTAATATGCATTGGATGTCTTTAATGTCCCCTCCCAATGAAAAAGGATTATGAACTAGTTAATGAAAAACTTTTACTACTGCAGCCTTTTTAGCTTACAGCTTCTAAGATTAGTAAGAAGCCATAGTCACCCTAGAAGACAAATGGCTTGTCTAAACCATTTATCTCTGACAGGCACTAGGCAATCCCTATTACTGCTCCATGGGTTTCCTGTCAGGTACTCTGATCAATACAAACATAATATGATGTTGGAAGGAGTTGACTGACCTACATACATGCTGTGGAACTCATTACTAGATGTACAAAAGAAGGCAAATTAATCATCTTCTCCTTATTATAAATACAAAAATGATGTTGTAACAAAGGAAAAATAAAACTTGGCTGCCACCCTGAAATTTCATTGGATGCCTTTTTAAGATTTTATTGGGTTGAAAGCTTAACGTCGTCCCAACCTGTAACTTGAACATGCATAATTGGGCTTGGGCTTGAATGTCCTTTAGCCTAGTAGGACCGTGGCATTTGACCCTAAGTGAAAGGGTTTCAGATCGCTTATACCCCACTGATCCTTGATAAAACAACAAATATTCATCAATATTTACACAATAACTTATCAATACAGTGCTAGTCATGAATGATGGAAGACCTTTATTGTACACATACCCACTGGGTAAGTACACTTACTAGTACATGTGTACGTTGCTTTGTAACTTATTTTTTGTCATATTGCCGGCATTCTGTTATGCATGGACTTTCTCCCATCAGCTCTTCTGCTCTGAAAGTCCATGTCATGCACTTTGCCACATACTTGTATAAATATTTTGAAAGATGATATATGGACAGGTTTCCCCTAGACACTGACTATCTGCATGGGGATTACGCATCAGTGTTCTCACTAGGCTGTTTGAGCATAGGGGACCCCTACACTGTGATTTGGACCTCCTATGCTGTGATTTACCCCTGTATACACTGGTATACCAGTATATACTATACAGCGTAGGGGTGTTTCTTTTGGGGAGAACCTTCTGACCCTTCATAAATCTCAAAAACTAAAATTCAACTTCAGAATGAAGCTATAACAGAGAGAAAACATAATAATATGGTCATGTCTTCAGGACTCAATGCACAGCTTGTACCATAGTAAAAGTTACCCCACTGTACCTGACCCCCTACACTGTGAAGATTCTGCATTATAGATTATCAGTGGCTAAAAATTATCAGTTCTCATTCAAAGCAATTCAAAAATGTCTGTGATAAACTGCAATCACCAACTGATTGCACTTCAGTTAATTAAATTTGTGTCTCTGATTAAGAATTACTGTATGTGACATTAAAACAACTGATCATGCATCACTGAAAATACGTGTGCTTCACAATAGTCAGTATTGACATGAAGAATATAAATCATAAATATCTAAATATAAATACTAAATATATACTGGACGAAGTTTCATATCTATGAATCACATATTGTGGTTCTTAATCATTCTGTGTAGGTATCTTTATAGCCGGTATAACCGCCCTTTGGCGTAACACACCAGCTTTGCAGGCACGTGGCACGGTGGCAGCTGGCTACATTACACCGAACGACTTGTTACACCTAGCCATTGAACATTGACATGTTTGATGCTGATATAATTCTTTTCCTTACTACATGTATTTATTTCTTCATCAATAATTAAGTAATAAGTGTACTACTGCAAGCATGAAATATAGCTACTCAATCAATCTGACATCTACATTAACACTTAATTGTCCATCCTCATTCAACAAGGTAATCAGTGATGGCAGACTTCACCCCTTTAATTACGTACTTCAAAACATAAACACACGAACGTACACTTCACTGCTTTTGGTTGAAGGCATATAGGCACAGACAGATCCTTTAGGAATATCAAAGAAACTTGTCTTACCTTGTTCATACCATTTCCCATGTTCTTCTTTCCTCTTCAGCGCGTTTGTGTGTCACAATGCCGCGGCCACGCCCCCCAAATTACCAAACAATTAACACTTCACGCCCCTGCTAACTCGGTCCTCTTGTCACCCGTCCCCGGACGCCGCGTCTAGCTCGCTTTGAACCGCTGTCTATCGTCCTCACCCGCCGTCCAACAGTCTGATCACCCGCTAATCTGCCCTGGAAGTATCACCGCTGAGAGAGAATCTCGCAAAATTAATTTGATTCCAGCTGATTGATTGACAAGTAAAAAGGGACGATGTTATGAACGTTGTCATGCCTTCGCTCGGCTCAGCAGGCGGGGAAACACTCGATTTTTGCGCGGTTCAACCGAGCTCTGGCCGGAAAACACGCATCCTGGCAGTCACGGGGTGATCACATCGACTTATGAAGGCTTGTTTCTGGCATACGACGTAAGAAATTCTTTGCCCGAATCGGGACTGGGTGGCGCCGAGCTGATTTTCTCAACAAAACTGGCCGGTTCTGCCTCATAAGGGATCACTTCCGGGTCACGACAGGATTTCCGGTCAGAAGGTCTTGAAGCGGATACCAGTACACCGAATAAGTAATTTGTGACAGAATATTTTAGCGAATATAGACCTAATTATTGAACAAAAAACAACTCTGGATAATTATCAACTTACTAGGCTATTCTGAATTCAAGTTTTGAGAATAGAAAGTGAAGTTACGAGGATGATAATTTTTTAGAGTAAATTAGAAAACTCCATACTTAGCCTAATCAAATAGGGTGTTGATATGGACGCCAGTTGTTGGTGACACAAAAAAACGACTGTCAACATTGAATATTTTGTCGTCCGCTGCTCTCTTGTGGGGCTAAATTTAGGACAAGAAGCCTGTTAAATTTGTCTAGGGGTTGAGATCGAAACAACCAACAATGTCAAGGACTCAGAAACAGGTATGAAAAGAGATTTGTGTCTGGTACTAGAGACAAATCCGCCCCCTCCCACCCTTTTCATCAATTTTGCAGATGACTAATGTCTGTTCATGTTATCACGTTCACGTCAACTGCTATTTGAGACACGTTTAAGCTATACGTATGCAGAATTGTTGTAGTCATTGCCAATAGTAAAAAAACAATCCTGTTTTGTCATCGTTTTGTTGCTAAATTATATGCATGTTACTTATAAGTCAAAACATAATCAACTTGCAATTTATATAGAAAAGGAAATACCTAGTGCAAGTATATTCTTGCATCAAGAAAGGCTCCTGTCTGGGGCATATCATGAACATGTGATATATTGAACACTGATGCTTGCGAACGATTGATTGACTTTCAATTCAGTGCAATTCAGTTGATATAACGTTATCTTTCATACAGTTGTTGGGAGGTAAAATTGTCACATTTTCTTACAATGTACTTGGCCATTTATGTTAAATATCAAGTGTGTAGAACAAAAACAGGCAGCTAGAAAAATGTAAATCATAACATTTTGCCTCCAGACATCTGCTTGGAGATGAGCTGATTCGCTGTCTGTCACTTTCACACATGAATGTATTTAAGTTGTGAGTAATCTTAGTGTGACAGCCCTGCTAATTGTGTTATCTATTTCCGTAGCCGAGTTATCTTGGGAGGCCGGTACAGAAGAAGACAATCGGGTGAGTCACTGAGTCACACCTTCTCAGGCCTAGGAAAAAAATGTTGTGTTTCCTGTGTTTCAGTCCTAAAAAATTGGGCTCGGTAGGTAGGGATTTTCTCTTCTCTTTTTTTTTAGACTTTGGTGATCTCTAGTAATCCAACTTAAACGATATAGTTTAACAAAACTTGCATGAGAACACTTTTGTTTTCAATGTCATTGTTGGAAAACTGATTGTACAATGTTTCATCACTCAGATCTGTGTCAGATCGTGAAGCTAGAAAAAATCCATCAGCTCGAAAATTCATGTCCCTTGCAGGGGTCCATCAAAAGAAAGGCTAGGGTTGGTATTTTTTTCTAGGGTTGGTCAGGATACAGGAAACATTTTTTTCCTAGCCCTCACATCATTACATGATTTGTCACCCTGAAATTACATTGGATACCTTTAAAAATATATGTTTAAATGACATATTCAACTTGAGGTCTTAATAGCTTTTTTTTTTGCTCTTAGTCTTACTTTAATTGCATGATGAGGGAATCACTTCCTTCATCGCACTATATCTGCTGGTTAACATCTGACAATGAAGTCATTTCCTGCTGCCATAGTCTGATACTTTATACAATTATAGTACAATATTCATGGGTAACAAATATAGATATGGAGACATATATTCAGATGCAGCATTTTTGCCATTGCTTTAAAGGTAATGACCAAAAGTTGTGAATCAGTGCCTCTTCTGACCGTTACATGCACTCTGTAATGGGACATATAAAGCACATTCCAAACTTGGTTGGAACTTGCTAGAATAGGGGAATAGCAGTGGGTTCAAAATACCCACTTATGCAGTCTCACAACACAAGTCTGTACAAGACTTACTGGAGATGCTAGGTTGCCTGGCGTGCATTAGTTATCATTTTATAATTTTTTTTCATGGATGAAGCAACGATTTCAATTCTTACAGCGGCCCGGCCTACAGCTTCTAAAATAAACTGTGTCCCGCCTCGGCCAGCATGTGAGCAATACCTAAATTACACCTGGGGCCTGGCCTATGACTTGCCTTCTAAAATGAACACTGTCAGTTGGTGTGGATGGCAATCTAAAATATTGATGTGCAACCTAGCTTTTGGCTTAAGTTGCCCAGTGGGCAGCCTGAGAAAA
This sequence comes from Branchiostoma belcheri, assembly GCF_001625305.1. Taxonomy (NCBI): domain Eukaryota; kingdom Metazoa; phylum Chordata; class Leptocardii; order Amphioxiformes; family Branchiostomatidae; genus Branchiostoma; species Branchiostoma belcheri. Next base: position 1,566,509 of record NW_017804231.1, read on the forward strand.
AATGTATTTTGAATCCTGTATTATGTTGACTTGATTTTGTACTGATTGTATGACATGACCATAAATTCCAGAGACCGTGTGGTGAGGTTTAGGACTGCTCTATCCAACACTATCCTGGATGTGCTCAAGGGGAGAGGATGGCAGGAGGTCCAGGGGTAAGCAAAGTTATATAGAGTCCCTATTCATTTGTACCACCCTATTTAGATATTTGTAGCTCAAGATATATTTCTTCTTTTCTTCTACTGTTTCTGTTGTTGAAAAGGTACATGAAGTTGTTTTTCCTCCCTGTAGGGACATGGAGTGGGACTTCTACTGGTGTGATGTGGGCTGGATGCGAGAAGTGTTTGATCACTACTACATGGAGGAACACTGTCGTATTAACCACTTCAGGAACCACTATGAGGTTAACACGAGTCTTTGTTTGTTTGCTCAAATCAAATAAATGGTAAACTGCCTTTAACTGTAACTCACAGTTTTTGTTTCTATTACATGTAAGTACCCAGGACCGTAAATTAATAAAAAAGTATGGTGGGTTCTGTTTTACCAATAGTCCTTGTAAGACAAGAAGAAAACTGTTTTAAAAAGTTCTTTTTCTTCCTCAGCTGACACGAAAGAATCTGATGGTGAAAAATCTGAAGAAGTTCCGGAAGCAGGTGGAGAGGGAGCAGGGCAAACTAGAGGCCTCCAAGTATCCTTTATCAGGAGCTGTACTTGCATTACATTGTGTTGTTGTTCACTCTTTACTAAATGTTTTAATAGCCTGCTTGACTGTTAAGAATGGATTTTAACAAAATATGATAATTGTGTTCTGTTCCTTGACCCCCTCTAAGATGTGATTTCTTCCCTACAACATTTGAACTACCAGTAAGTACATTTTCTAGTAGAATTACCCCTTTTTCTTTGAGTCCATCAATATAATGCATTGTGTAGGTATTTCTCAGTAGCATAATGTATAGCACTTGCTGTCATCGTATACAAGTAGTCATGTTCTTAATTAATGAAGTCCTAAGTCAGATTTATCTGTTTTATGGTCTATTTTTATAATGAAGTTATTACCTTCATTGCTCACCTCAGATTTTCAGTCACACATCCGTTGACCTTCTTCATCATGGAATGTGGCAACACAGCTTTCATGCTAATGGTCCATTTTTAATAAGGTCTGTTTCTTTCCTCCTGATTTTCCCCAGTCGGAGTACCACATGTTTGTTGAAGAGTTCAAAAGAAACCTGGGGAGCCTGTGGATCATGAAACCTGTAAGTCTTTATATTATTATGCTGTATACTTCTGTTTATATGTTTGGGCCTTTGTTTATTCATAAAATACACAAATCGGCCTGCTGGCTGCTTTTCATCGAGATCATGACAGAAGAGGTAAGGTTTAGACAAAATATAACAATTATGATGTAGGTTACATGATTGGAATAAATCCGCAGACACATATCCTTTCACATACATCTAGTACTAGTAGTACATGGTATAACAAATACCAATATCACAAAATGAATGTTGGAATATATCCTTTTTTCAGATTGCTAAGGCTCAAGGCAAAGGCATATTCCTCTTTAGAAAGCTGAAAGACATCACAGACTGGAAAAAGGTAAGACTGACAGTGGCCTTTTCAGATTACTGAGCTGTGATGTACATGTGCACCTGGAAAGAACCTATTATAAACCTTTCTTCTAACAAAAAGTAAAATCCCAAGATCTAATGTCTGCCACACTTTATAAAGACCTGTACGTCCATGTCTGCTTTTAAAATAAAACGTTTAACGTTAGTTATATTACATAGGTCCCTTTTCTACTATATACATGTAAACAAGTGACATTTTGCTGCCTTTCTAGGAAAGCTATAAGTCTCAGGAGGAGAGAAGAAATGATGACAAGGAGCCAGTTGAGACGTACATCGTACAGAAGTACATCGAGAACCCGTATCTCATCGGGGGCAAGAAGTTTGACCTCAGGGTGTATGTCCTCGTCACTTCTGTAAGTCACACTTTTTTCAAACATATTTTACCATACATTTGACTTTCAGTTCTGCAGCAATAGCACATTGTTTTGTGGGCTAAAATTAGTCAGCTTGTAGCCAGCATAAACCTTTTTGTCATCTCAATCAATTAATCTATTTCCTTGCAGTACATCCCCCTGAAGGCTTGGCTGTACAGAGAAGGGTTTGCCCGGTTTTCCAACACCAGATACTCCCTGGACTCCATTGATGACACCTGTATCCTTTAGTTTTTGTCTTACCTAAAAGAGAGCTTATTATACAATGTAGGGAAACAGTGCATAATATAGTCTTTTTGTTGTTTTAGTGTAATAAATGTTGCAATTATATGAACTTTCATGATCACATTTGTAACCTTATTTCATGATGGAAATGTTAAATATTCAAATGCAAACTGTAGTCCTTGACTCATTCTCTCAGACATCCATCTGACCAATGTGGCTGTTCAGAAGACTGCACCTGACTATGATCCAGAGAAGGTGCATAAGTCTTGCCAGCAGTTTCATTTATTTCTTTTTCTTCACTTTGTTCCAACAAAAAGAAATAGTCATTCAACTAGCCTCTACCAGGCTTCAGAAGTGGCTGCATGGGAAGAGTTGGTGGCAGCCGCTTCCGAAGCCTGCTAGAAGCTATATATTTAACAATTAATTCTTTTGTCTGGGGTTAATACACACCTCGTATTTTCTACAGGGCTGTAAGTGGTCACTGAACCAGCTGAGACAGTACCTTATAGCAAGACATGGGATAGAGGCGGTAAGAAAACAGCTCCTTCACATTTCACAATCACATGTCACTTAGTTTTAGGACTCCGTACCCTCTTGGTATAACCATGGCAGTTGTAGTTAAACAAAACATAAATCTTTTGAGAAGAGCGAAAAAATGGTCTTATTAGACTTCAAGGACTCGAAAGACTTTTAGCTAAGAACACAATGTCATCTTTTTGAAAAAAAGAACATTTAGTGACACATTATAACATGTAACTATTGGTTCAGTACCAAGGACAGAGTCTGTATATATTTTACAAAACACAAATCTTCAAGAAGTGGAAAAACAGTCTCATTAGACTTCAAGAACAGGAAAGACTTTTAGCTAAGAACTCGTCTGTTAAAAAAAAGAACTTTTAGTAACATGGTATGGCATGTAACGATTGGTTCAATACCAAGGACAGAGTCTGTATACACAAATTTAAGAAGTGGAAAAACATTGTTTTTTTTTTGTCTTCAGGTGGAAGACATGCTGAAGAAGATGGATGACATCTTTATCTACAGTCTTCTGTGTGTGCAGAAGATCATGATCAACGACAAGCACTGCTTCGAGCTGTACGGCTACGACATCATGCTGGATGACAAGCTGAAACCGTATGTAACATACAAGTTCTTTTTACACATCAACCAGCCTTTTCTCCACTGATGTTTTTGTAGTCTCTTGATTATTTGATTTTGTACTACAATGTGTTCATTCTTGCTGTGTCTACTAGTTTTTCAGTCATATTTCGCCCTAATTTCGTGTTGCAACTTCACCAAAAAATTTGCACCTGATGTTTGGTTTGCAATATTATGCTGTTCAATTCACAATTATGGTGCTATCAGTAAACAGTTTTGGATTTCGAAATTCTTTCCAACTACTGTAACCACTTCGCAATGACATAGAGTGCAATGTACTATTAGTACTAAGTTTCAACATGTAAGGAAAAGTACAATGTTGCTAATGTCTGAAGAAGTTCCTGTGTTTGTTTCCAGGTGGCTGATTGAGACGAACGCCTCTCCCTCGCTCACGGCCAGTAACCAGGAGGATTACGAGCTGAAGTGTCGTCTCCTGGAGGATACGCTAAATGTCGTGGACATGGAGGGACGGTGAGAAACACTACAACCACATTAGGCCTAGGAAAGAAATGTGTTTCCTAGTGAAAACCCGCCGACCCTCGCCTTGTTTTTATTGACGGGTGGCAAGGCTATATAATTTTCAGTCAGGTATTTGAATTTTAACTGCTCTGAATTCTACAGGCATGCTCATCTTGATATTCCTAAAATCGTTTACATGTATTTCTCCTGTATGTTTTCCACAGACTGACAGGGAAGGAGAAGAGGATTGGTGGGTATGACTTGATGTGGAATGACGGCCCAGTGACACTAGAAGAGGGTGGTCTGGACTGCATGTCTGCTCCAACATACACCACTAACACACATCTAGGTAAGTACAGGTCATTGTACATGTGTATTTACTGCAACCTACACCACAAGTACACATCTAGGTAAGCGCAGGTTACTTTAGTATACTGGGGTACTTACTTTACTACACAGATAAAATTCTAAATTAAGAACACAGTTTGAATAGAAAGCAGTAACATTAATCTTAGTCTCTCACACTTATTCAGTGTTCACTTCTATGAAACATAATTTTTGTTAGAAATTTGCATAAGTTTTAAGATACAAAGAATACCAGTATATGTGCATCTGCTCAACGTTTTGCTTCTCTGTCCTTTCCCTGCAGGTTGTTTCAATGACAGAGAGAAGCAGCTGAAGCAACTGTTCCGGTCCTTACAGATGGCGAAGAAGACCACAACTGTATAAACTATAGTTTATAAGACTTAGTCTACTGCAATGTAATAGGGTGTTTGCACTCATGTGAATAACTTACTAGGTAATTTTGATTTGTAATTAGTTCCATGATTATGACACCATGTATAAATTTATAGGCCAGTGTTCTAGCTAGCTAGAAATTTTTTACATCATCTCAACTTTGTTTGACGGAGGTGTGACAATCCAGGAAAATTTAGAAATGCTGTTTCCTGTATTTTGAGGGCCATATTTTTCTGGTAGACTAAGCTTAGTTCAATGCAATCTTTCCAATCCTAAAATGCCATTTTTTTCTCCATATCAGAGATGACCAATCATGACCAGAGAAATTCTGATAAATGAGGGGAAAACAGATGCTGGCTAGAACACTGGGTCTTACTACTAGGTGTAGGTTTAACCATCTCTTTTTGCTACCTCCATGGTTTAACCAACAGGACAGGCCAAGATTAGGAAGCTAGTGTTAGCTAGTATTAGGCATCTTTATTTATAGATGTTGTACATATATGTGATTATGTTTCTGTATATTTGCGCAAATTGCAACTTGTTCTATGTAACACGACTGTCTGTTAATACTTTGATTCCTTCCATTTTCACAATATGTACATTTACTTTACACACTTATTCATTGCTTCAAATATACAGATGATGTGAGTGGAGATTAAAAGAAACTAAACACTGGATCCATCTGTGTGATTTTTATTAGTCCAAAATCTCAGGACTTAGTTGCCAACAAGATAATGGATACTAGGAATGATCACTACACTACCGAGGAAGTAATTGATGGAGTACCCCCAATATCTGCTAGGAGATACCATTAATCCACAGCCATATAAAGTCTAGGTAATACCTAGACTTGTATTTCTCATACAGTTAGCTAAGCAAAGCTGAACCTATAACAAAATGAATGCACCCTGAACTGTTACTCACATGGTTATTATTGAATTTAAAACCAAAAATAACAAAACTAATGAACTTTACACCAAAAACTAGAACAGATGGAATGGCCCGAATGCCAGAGTTATGGTCCCTGCAGTACTGGCATTAGATATATTAAGGTATATTGCAGAACACTTTGTATGCAATACATACATGTACTTCTGAACAGTTGTTTTCCCCATTTACACCTTCCACCAACAAGCAACATGAAAAGTTCAAGTATTACACATCCAAAAGTTACTTGTCCCTAAATGGGGACTATTTGCAAAATCAGACGACATTGTCTCCCTGAGAAAATATGATCAACTTTGTCAACTAGCACAGTAACTTGTAACAACAAACAGGCTCTTGGGACTCTCACTAAAACTTCACATATATACATGAATGTGCATATTGCATTATGATTTAGCAACTTGAACACTGCACCATCTGTTCCTGTTGCTCATAATCAAATAGTTTCTACTTTGCCCTCTGAGACCGAGATTGTCTAGCAGTCTTTTTAGCACGTCCTGGGGCTTTGTCTGCCAAACTATCCTCCTCAATCACTGCTTTCTTCCTTGGTTTCTTCCCAGGTTTTACACCTTTTTTACCGCCAGACCTTTTCTTTTTGCAGTGTTCAGGATGGTGGACTTTCATGTGGGACCTGAGAGAGTTGGACTGCCGTCCGCTGTAGTTGCATAGAGTACAGTTGAACGGTGTGTCTCCCGTGTGAATCCTCATGTGCACCCTAAGATGATCTGTCCTCTGGAACATCTTACCGCAATACGAACACTGGTAGCTGCGTTCATCTGTGTGCACTTTATAGTGTACTAACATCTTTGCCTTCGCACCAAATGTTTTCTTACACCCTTCATACGG
>NW_017804231.1:1572898-1607611 GCF_001625305.1 Branchiostoma belcheri
CACTTATTCAGTGTTCACTTCTATGAAACATAATTTTTGTTAGAAGTTTGCATAAGTTTTAAGATACAAAGAATACCAGTATATGTGCATCTGCTTTAAAAGTTTTGCTTCTCTGTCCTTTTCCCTGCAGGTTGTTTCAATGACAGAGAGAAGCAGCTGAAACAACTGTTCCGGTCCTTACAGATGGCGAAGAAGACCACAACTGTATAAACTATAGTTTATAAGACTTAGTCTACTGCAATGTAATAGTGTTTGCACTCATGTGAATAACTTACTAGGTAATTTTGATTTGTAATTAGTCCCATAATCATGACACTATATATAAATTTATAGGCCAGTGTTCTAGCCAGCTAGAAATTTTGTACGTCATTTCAACTTTGACAGTGGTGTGACAATCCTAGGGGGTCCAGGAAAATTTAGAAATGCTATTTCCTGTATTTTGAGGGCTAGATTTTGCTGGGAGACCAAGCTTAGTTAAATGCCATCTCTTTCCATATCTTAAAATGAAATTTTTTTCTCCATCAAAGATGACCATTTGGGCAAAAAATTTTGTCAGTCATGACCAGCGAAATTCCGATAAATGGGGGGAAAACAGATGCTGGCTACAACACTGGGTCTTATTATTCTAAATTTCTAGGTGTAGGTTTAACCATCTCTTTTTTCTACCTCTATGGTTTAACCAACAGGACAGGCCAAGATTAGGAAGCTAGTGTCAGCTAGTATTAGGCATCTTTATTTATAGATGTTGTACATATATGTGATTATCTTTCTGTATATTTGCGCAAATTGCAACAATCGTTCTATGTAATACGACTGTCTGTTAATACTTTGATTTCTTCCATTTTCACAATATGTACATTTACTTTACACACTTATTCATTGCTTCAAATATACAGATGATGTGAGTGGAGATTAAAAGAAACTAAACACTGGATCCATCTGTGTGATTTTTATTAGTCCAAAATCTCAGGACTTAGTTGCCAACAAGATAATGGATACTAGGAATGATCACTACACTACCGAGGAAGTAATTGATGGAGTACCCCCAATATCTGCTAGGAGATGCTATTAATCCGCAGTAAGGCCATGTTGATTTGATTATATGGATGACATCCACGCGCGCATGAATTTTCCGCCGTTTCAAAAAAAAAAAAAAGTTTTCAACCATACTGTAAATCGTGCAAAACAGTTGCTAAATGAGCAAAAATATACCATAAGTTGCAAGGAAAACATTTAGAAACGATACCAATGTCGTAGAATGCCAAAATCAAACTTTAAGGAAAAAAGACAAAAATGTAAAGAAATGAATTCGAACAGTAGACAACATATTCTGTGCCATTTGTTCAACCTTCATGACCACGTAGATTTCATAGTGAAAGCAACTTTTTTTTTTTTTTTGCAAAACTTTTTTTTTATTCGCACGCGCGCATCAATTTTGGGGTTCCCAGAGGATGTCATCCATATAATCAAATCAACATGGCCTAAGTGACATTACCTAGACTTACATTGCTCATACAGTTAGCTAAGCTAAGTAAAGCTGAACCTATAACCAAATGAATGCACCCTGAACTGTTGCTCACATGGTTATTATGGAATTTGCCAACATTAAAACCAAAAATAACAAAACTGATGAACTTTACACCAAAAACTAGAACAAGTTACAGATGGAATGCCAGAGTTATGGTCCCTGCAGTACTGGCATTAGATATATTAAGGTATATTGCAGAACTCTTTGTATGCAATTATACATACATGTACTTCTGAACACAAGTTGTTTTCCCCATTTACACCTTCCACCAACAAGCAACATGAAAAGTTCAAGTATTACACATTCAAAAGTTCCTTGTCTCTAAATGGGGACTGTTTGCAAAATCAGACAACATTGTCTCCCTGAGAAAATATGACCAACTTTGTCAACTAGCACAGTAACTTGTAACAACAAACAGGTTCTTGGGACTCTCACTAAAACTTCACATATATACATGAATGTACATATTGCATTAAGATTTAGCAACTTGAACAATGCACCATCTGTTCCTGTTGCTCTAATCAAATAGTTTCTACTTTGCCCTGTGAGACCGAGATTGTCTAGCAGTCTTTTTAGTACTTACTGGGGCTTTGTCTGCCAAACCATCCTTCTCCAACATTGCTTTCTTCCTTGGTTTCTTCCCAGGTTTTGCACCTTTTCTGTCATGTAGAGATCGTGTAGAATAAGGTGCAGTCTTTTTAGCACTTCCTGGAGCTTTGTCTGCCAAACTATCCTTCTCCAACATTGCTTTCTTCCTTGGTTTCTTCCCAGGTTTTGCACCTTTTTTATCGCCAGACCTTTTCTTTTTGCAGTGTTCAGGATGGTGGACTTTCATGTGGGACCTGAGAGAGTTGGACTGCCGTCCGCTGTAGTTGCACAGAGCACAGTTAAACGGTGTGTCTCCCGTGTGAATCCTCATGTGCACCCTAAGATGATCTGTCCTCTGGAACATCTTACCGCAATACGAACACTGGTAGCTGCGTTCATCTGTGTGCACTTTATAGTGTACTAACATCTTTGCCTTCGCACCAAATGTTTTCTTACACCCTTCATACGGGCAGGGGAAACGGTCTTTCTCGTGGACTTCTCTGACATGATGTCTCAAGGCTCCCCTCGTTTTAAAAGTAGACTTGCAGTTTTCCACCTCACATTTGTACGGTCTTGCGTCGCTGATTTGAATCTCGTGCCTCTTCATTGCCTTCCTCGTGAAGAAGCGTCCGCAATGGTCACACATGAACAGCTTGTTACCTTTCAAGTCCAGTTTGTCCTCGCTTGGCATGTGTGTTTTCAGATGCTTCTCTAGTGTTAGTGTTGACGTAAACTTTTCATCACAATGTTGACATGGTACTGGATGGGCGTCGAGCTTGTGTTTGTAATATAAACTATTACTGGGAAACTTTTCCCCACACTTGCACACCCAGGATGTCTTCATTTTCCTCAATGTTCTTTGTCTCTCATTTTTCTTTTGACGTTCGATCTTTTCCGACCGGTCGCTGTCGCAGGAAGACACGGAATCGTCACTGTCACCAAACAGTTGCTCTTCTTCTGAAGACATGTGCCAGGAACTGTCGCTTTTGTGACCTTTTTTCTCATCTTCTGAGGATGACAATTCTTCTTCGCTTACTTCAAAGTCATCTTCGTCTTCTAATACATCTTCCTCCTTTGCATCTGCAATGTTGTTTCTGCTACTGAGATCATTCTCTACCTCACTGTCAGTATGTTTAACTATTTTCCATTTGTGTTGAGGAGATGTACTGTCATTGATGCTAGAATTACCATCGTCCATCTTCAAACCATCTCGTTTTGAACTTTGTTCTGGTTTTGGTAGCTGCAGCTTGTTTCTAGTACATGTACTTTCTTCTGAAACCTGGCTTGTACCATTTGAAGAGCTTGGTTTGTACAGAACCATTGGCACTAAAATCAGCTCAGGATTCGCTGCTGCACCATTCGAATCTTGACTGGTATTAGCAGCTGCATGGCCAGTCCCCACGTAATCTACCTGTACTGGTACACATTCCTCCTTGTATTTTGCAACTTGTTTTGATTTTGCAGGTCGTTTTGATTTTGCAGGCTTTTTGGTCGCAACACTAGGAATGTTGGATGGTTGTTCGGTAGCATTTGGTGGTACGCAGTATATATGGAAAGATTGGACTAAAGCAAGGCTCACATTAGAAGCCAATTGAGTTGTTCCATCTAATTCACTTTTGTCACATGTACTGCTACCAATATTTGTTTCCCTGTTGTGTTCCTGTGTATTGTTAGCCGCAACTGTGTCACAAGATGATGTGCTGGTATAACAATTATTAAGGTCCACCTTTTGCTCACCTTCCTGTTTAACACTGGTATCAACTGTACTAGAACTCAGCTGAGTTGTAACAACTGTACTAGAACTCACCTGAGATGTAACAACTGAATTAGAAGTTGAACTAAGATGAGTTGTAACAACTGTACTACAACTTGGCTGAGATGTAACAACTGTACTACAACTTGGCTGAGATGTAACAACTGTACTACAACTTGGCTGAGATGTAACAACTGTACTACAACTTGGCTGAGATGTAACAACTGTACTACAACTTGGCTGAGATGTAACAACTGTACTACAACTTGGCTGAGATGTAACAACTGTACTACAACTTGGCTGAGATGTAACAACTGTACTACAACTTGGCTGAGATGTAACAACTGTACTACAACTTGGCTGAGATGTAACAGTGTTGTAATAGTTACCAAGAGTCATCCCTAGGGCACTTTCCTTCTTAACCTCAATGCCAGCTGTACTACAACTCAACTGAGCTGATGTACTGGTGTTGTAACAGTTATCAAAGTCCATTGGTTGTTCATTTTCCTTGACAGCATCTGTACCAACTGTCCCACAAACATCATTCAACAGTTGTGCATTCCTGTTGCAGCAATTCACAAAGTCCTTCTCTAGTTCATCAAATGGCTCCTGTTTGGTGTGAATTGCAGCTGCATTGGAGATCAGCTGGGATACTGTAGTGTTGTTCTCACTGTTGCAAAGGTTTTTCTCTTGGTCATCTTCTTCCTTGACTGTCTGCCGTGTGACTGGTGTCCTGCTTTGGCCAGTCTGCTCCTGAGCCACTGGCCGGAGCAACTCTCTGATGAGCTGAAAGAGTGGACAATCAATCAATCAATTAGCAGTGTCTAACAATTTATTTTCCTTTGGAATAACATAATGCAATTAAGTGTTTATGTCTTGCTGATATTAAAGTATGCGAAATTGATAAAGATGTCAAATTTTACATTGAAGTTATGTAATCCCAAATATATAGAAATGAAGTCTAAATCTATGCATGCAGCTTTTCAAAGTACATGTACGCTTTTCGTTACGCACTCAGCCAAGCCAGCGTTGGCATATAATGATATATGACATGTGACTCCGTTCATAACAGACTTTAAAAAAAAATAGCTTTTACTACTTATTCTACTAGTTATTTTACTAGTTTCTGCAATTCTGTTGGGTTTACCTACAAATGTACACACAAGTAGTACATCGGTATAAATTCCTATGATCAATTACAAAAGAGAAAATGCAATAGATTGTTGATAACTGATACATGTGATAGATGTCAACACTTACATCAACAGGCACGCCACCATCACTTTCTTCAAGAGAGCCTGCACCATCTCCCCTCTCTTCTGTATCAGCAGAAGACTCTTGGTGCTGATTCATACATTCCCCAAGTATCTGGTATATGTAATAAAGACAGCATAAATCAATATCTACTGTACCCATGTGCTGACGTCATAGCATTTACATACAATTTTTTTATTTACACGCTCATATATTTTGGTGTTCAATATAATCAAATAAATACGGCATTACAGTCTCAACAATATAATCATGATTTATTTTTGTATATCTACCCCTACCTTAGCAAGTGACAAGCATAGGAACTTAGCCAGATCTGGTGCCCTGCATTTTCCATAAATAATCTTCTTCTTCTTCTTCTCCTAATGCCAAGCATTTTATTTTCATTCCAAAATTCTCGACACAACATGGGAAGAAAATCATGCATGTAAAAAAAAAATCACTACTGTTATGTTGTCGACTGCCACGGCATAGCTAAGCAAAAACGCACGAACTTCATCTTTGCATTTCCGCGCCCCCCCCTCCCCACATACATGTAACGTTATACACATGTCCCAGCCGCCATTTATCATATTTATGAACATTTTTCCCGACTTACCTGCTCCGAAATTTGACTACTTTATAGTGTCTTTCGTAGAAGACGTCAGTGTTTGAGTAACTAACATTATTTGTCGTGAAACATTTTGTTTTGAAAGAGTAGAGTCCCCGTGTTAGCAGCCTAGCGAAACATTCCATGCGGGAAATGAATGAATGTTCGCTACTGACAAATATTTATCTATTTATCCCACTCAGACGACAATTTAAATAAAAATCCTAAAAACCCACCTCAATTCTGCGCCTTTTCTCAACTGCACCAGATTTCCTGCGCTTTTTAGGCTGCGCCGTGCTCGCCTCTGACTCTGTGCCTCGGGCACGGGGAAAGATACTTGGAACAGCCCCGGGCAACAAGAACTTCTTGTGCTGTTTCATCTCAATCCCGAACTGTTGCTTCAACTTTGAGACAGGGTTGAAGCAGTCCTCTGTGAAGTGTGCACAGCACAAAAACGAGTTCTTGGTTGGGTTCCACAGCTTTCCGTTCGGGCCAGATCTTGTACGGCGAATTTGCTGAATCCACTTCGCCCGCAGATTTTCGTCCGATGGCATCTGGAAAAGGCTAAAGCCATCCGCCCTCTTGTTCGTGCAGTTCGCTGCCACACACTGGTTAGGCATGTTGACAAACACACCCCCAGATAACTGCGTTTACCAAACGTTCTCCTGTCCTTTCTATACCTCTACGATTGTACAAACTTTCGGCCAAACGTGCAAACAAGCAAAACAAATATGGCTGCCAAGCGTTCAGGCTGAAACAAGCTGGATCATGTTCCCTCGTGATGCGTCATTTCCGGTTGCTTGCGTACCCGGAAGCTAGTCGAGCGGGGAATAGATTTTCTAGTGGCGGGGCGTTCAAATTGTGTATAAAATGGGCGAACCGCGTAAATATTCCGTAAACGAACAGAGTTTCTGATTAATAATACCATAGGCACATACAATACAGCTAAGTCGTCTTGGAGTGGCTTCTGCCCTTTAAACTCTGTAATATCACTTCGGGCTGCGACTGTCGATAAAGTTCATGTCATAATAAACCATACATAACTAATAATTTCATAATATATTTAATAGATATGCTGTCCCAAACCCCCGGGTGGCGCTGCTAGCGCTGGAGACGGGGGCGGGCACGTTACAAAGCCATGAACTTTTATTAAAAGTTTTAACCTATTGACCTGCGTACGCGCGATACGCTGCCAGCATAATTCCACCTTTAAGTACGTTTTGTAAAATAATTTCCAGCTCATTAAAATATTTTTAGTCACAAGAAAAAATAGCTAACGTTACATATTTAGCACGTTTGTTTATTTGTCGTAAATACTAGTATTGGGCCCTGCACATGCACAACGCGGCATACTGCACAGAAAAAATGGCGCGCGCTCTGATAGATGACGTCATATCTGTATCTGTATCTGTATAGCCGGTATAACCGCCTTTCGGCGTAACACACCAGCTTCGCAGGCACGCGGCAGCTGGCTATATTACACCATAGGTCCGATTTAGGTCAAATACGAGCATCACCGCAAACGTGTGTGACTGGTAGAAACCGATATTAAAATCACCATTTACAAATATGGTTTAGTGTAAAGGTCCCAAAACTGAAATTATTTTACTCACCCCCATGAAGTGGGTTGTGTCGTCTGCAAATAATATTATAAATGGAAAAGTTTGTCTGATACCAAGGCTAGGTCAATTACATAGATCAAGAATAAAAGGGGTCGATGATAGATCCTTGGGGGACACCGCAAGTTATTTTTTTTTCTGGGAAGAAATTAAGTTTCCACTGGATACATATTGCTTTCTATTTGACAGGTAGCCATATTGTTTGTTATTGCAATGTAAAAATTTGCAATGTGGCGTATCACTTCATCAATTCAGCCTTGGCTGCGACTGTTGTGACATAGCTAGTTGAAGTCATAATAGATGAGGGATGAGGGAAAACAGATGAGGGATCTATTAAACTAATATCTTAATAGAAACAATAGGGTACACTGCTGTCCCAAACCGCCGGGTGGCGCTGCTAGCGCTGGAGGAAAAGCATACAGGCGTTAGAAAGCCACGAACTTTTAACCTATTGACCTGCATACGCTGCCGTGCTGTGTACACAGAGATGGGGAAGTGTGGGGGAAACCGATATGCCATGTTTACGTGCAGCGAATCGGGTCTCAGACTACTAGCTGTTCAACACAGTCTGGCCTATTAAATACAACACGTAACACAAGCTATTAAAGTGCAACAAATCTCTACACAATGTTGACGTGAAGCTAAACAGAGGAGGGATCTCTGACATTTATACCATGGCTTCCAATAAACCCAGCTGAAAGATTATGTGCAACTTATTCAATTTGACTACCTTCATTGTTTCTCACCCGTCAGTCAATTAAACAATTTAAACCTACATTACATACAACCTCCCATCAGGTCATTCCTGCTACATAGCCTACATGTACTATATTATATATACAAAACATACCCTCCTCAACATAAACTCTGTCCTCCGAAAAACTGTAACTTTAGTTGACAAGCTTTGATAATAATTTCATTTGCTAAGATTTAATATTGATTAAGTCAAGTTGTATGCAAGTTATATGTGTATGTCTGTATACAGATATTTTGTTAAACGTGGTGCTCATAAGTACATAAGCTTGGCTGCCTGCATATGAACCACTGCATTGAATCTGTCGCATGCAATTCTGAGTAACTACATAAATAAACAATGTTCTATCGCATGACAGCAGTCACGTACATGTTACCACAGTACAACATGCTCTGAATCGATTAGAATTTTATTGTACATAGATTATTTGCAGAGGGTACGATTTATGGAAAGGGTACGATTTTTATGCTATGTTGATGTACACCATAAAATCCTGGGGCTTATAAACACATATCCACCCTGTTAGCCATGTAGCCATGAACGCTATACATATAACATTACCTGTCAAATCTAGCATGATATAATAATGTTGTGCTGGGTTGTGATGAGTTGGGTTGGGGTTTGTCAGGCAATGACATAATGACAGAAGAGAAGTAAAGCATATAGAAGGCTCACACGTACCATGTCACACAGTCAGAATACTAGTAAGACTTGTCGAAAATATGTGTTTACGTCTTGCAAATTGGATAGTAATGGCCCTATTCCCTCTTTTGACAACCTACGAAACATTGACAAATCCCTGGAGAAGCATATAGATCATATTTAGCTGACAAAGATAGAATATTTCCCACCGAAACTGGACTTTCCGTCCCCAGTTTCGGTGCTATATGTAACCATCCCATCACGACCCGGAAGTAGGCCACGTGACCAGCGCCGGGCCAATCACGGCGCGCGTAGCTGTGTCGTATGGAAACCGTGGAAACTAATTAATTATTCATTAGGGTATTTCCCCAGCCTGGTATTCCCAGCGATTGGCTGACGGGATTTCCAGCGCAACTATATAAAAATCTGCACCGAAAAGCTGGGAAACACACCCACTCTGCGATCACAACTGGTCAGTGGTGTCCTGTCGTCGTTTTTCGGTGCGAATACAAGCTTCGGTCACCCCGCTAACAACACAACGGCATCGTCAAGGTCACCTAGCGAGTCACCTGTGCCAAGGTAAGCTCGAACCAGACAAATCGCCCCAGGCCAGGCGTTGTTTATATTTGCGCGGTCTCACGTGTGTTTGCAGGCGATATATCGGGGGGTGCTTTCTCGGAAAGCCTCCGCCATAGCCCCTCTCCTGCGCATGCGCTAGCCTTGTTGTAGACGTTCGCCCAGGTGAATGGGATTTAAATTTTCCCGCGGTAATTGTCGCCAATGCACAGGTAAGGTACCTGTGGGCAATCTGTGTACACTTGGGTAGGTACAGCTTCAGAGCACAGAGCACAGAGCGTCAGCTTCAGATCGTTCATTCAAAACAAGGTATGTTTTAATATAAACATACAATATCCTACTGGTAATACCTTTATGGATATACAACACAGAAATATTTGTACTCAGACTGGTTACTAGTATGTCCTGCATGTATGCATATCTAGCAACGTGTTTGTTGCATTAGACACTATTGCATAACACAACGCAATTGCATATATTGTATTAATTCTGTGCGTGACAGCAGTGAACATTTAGCGAAACTAGCATGTGAAACCGGGTAAAAATAAAGGGTGAGTCACGCCCGTATTCCCGGCGGAACCTTCTGACGGGAATTCCCGCCGTCTGGCGTGTTCAAGGCCGGATGCCGCCCGCGGTTTGGCTGCTTTCCATCATGCGCGGCCTGAACAACAACAACGGGAACCGAAACGGCTGTAACAAAAATAGGGTGGGCGGGTTGGAGATTTAGCTTGTGGTTACATGTTGAGTTAGGGACGGTGTGCGCTCATACCTGTAAGCCCGCTGTGGATCAAAAACACAGCCGCCCTAGCCATATTTACCTGTGTCTGCTGTCAGATACTAGTAGTTGTTATGTCTAGACTAGTTATTTCTCACTACTAATTTCTCGCCCCAATATTGTAGATTAAAACATTGACGCCCACAAATCTTACCACCATTAGAAGTACGTTGTGCTTATCTATTGTATGCACATTGTTATCGTCCCAATACTAGTAAGCAAATATAGATAGGGGCAAACTTAGGAACAAAGTAGCAAGCATTGAATATATGAGACTGGTACCGTTAAATATGCAATACCGTCTGTCTGCTGTGTGTGCTATGTATAATGTAGCATTTTGTAGTATCGATTTTGTGCAGCAGAAGTATTTGATAATAAGTTAGCCAATAAAATGCAGTTCTGATTCCCCTTTTAGCGGCGTCTTTGTAGCTCCATTAGCCTAGTACAGTTTACCTCTGAGGGGGCGGGGCTTCTCTTGTGGGGACATCTGGCCTTGGAAGTTATAAAAATAGCCCAGGTGGACCATTGAAACATTTAAGGGGATGTATGCACTGACTTAAAAAAGTGAAACATAGAGCAAATTTGTGTTTTGTTTTAAATGGCATATGTAAGTATCCAACCATTATTTGTAAAGTCTTAAAGATTTAAATAATATAAATCCACCTGTTTACTACAGAAAGTGTATTTTTATACAGTCATCGGCAGAAGTCACCCCTTTGCACTTGTTGGTATGATCCGCTGTTACCATAACGACGAGACCAGCGTCATGGCGTCAGGTGGCCAATAGGGTCACGTGGTGAGCAGGGGGCTTCTTGGAAGCCACCGTATACCTGCCGAGTGTTTACTAATTGCGGGGCGAACAAAAGACGTTACACACCTCGTAAAGGTCGGCATATTTTGCAGGCAGCCTTGGCATTTGGAGCATTCTTACCTGCAAGCCTGTGCCAGGTGTGATTGTGTAATTGATTCTGCACAAATTCGAAGGCTTCCTGAGTAAACACCTGCAGTGCAATATTTGACCGCGGGAGGCGCTTCATTTGACGCTCAGTAGTCAAGGCTGCCTCAAACAGTCAAGGCATGCGGATGTGCAGAACCGTGCAGAGAAACCCACCCACCCACCCAACCCACTATTAAACTTGCCTGCCCTGTGCCGTAGTCTTTTGGCCATTGCCCTTTTACTAGTACATGGGTGCCACCGGTGTAATCTCCAAGCAGATCTACGGTGGCAAGGCAGTATCCAATCAGCGGTCAAGCAATGTCCACTTTCAGCAGTGGTTAATGGACACTGAGGGGCCGATTGGATACTGCTTTGCCACCGCAGGATCTGCTTGAAGATTACGTATGATCTGCTAGGAGATTACGTATGATCTGCCAGGAGATTACATATGATCTGCCAGGAGATTACGTATAATGTGCGTGGAGATTACTAGTACACGGTGGTCACGATGGCGTTCAGCCACGTATAAATCAAGCTCTTTTCATCCGTCCGAAGGTATGAGATCGTGGAACTCTTGTTCAGAATATTTCTAGTTTTGCATACATGATTGTCCTTCGACATGGGTGCCACCAGGCGGTCACACCGGCGCACATCTAGTAACTCAAGCATTCCCAAGTATATATGTACAAGCTGTGGAACGTTACATCTCTGTTTGCGGACGGTCTGCAGAGAACCCCACCCTTCCGCCTAGTGTCAACAGCGCGTAGCCATGGGATGGCTTTGGATCATTGTCCTTTGACACTAGGAAGGTTAAAAGATATTAGAAATGTTAAATGAAATTAAAAATATATACAATACACTGTCTTCACGTGCATGTGTCTCCTTGCTCATTATGTTCAGTTATCATTGCGTATTTTAATAGAAAATCATAGATCATACTAGATGCACTTCACCTGCTTGCCTTGCCCTCCTGAGAGTGCGAAACGACATCTAGCGGAAATAGGAAGTGTTGCGCGAAGACTAAAATGTAATCGATATCGTATCCAGAATTAGGCACGGCCCTGCTTAGTCTCCTCGCATCCATACACGCAGACTATACAGACATTCAATTGAGTTGAAAACACTTACATTGCCCGGAGCGATCACGATAATAAAGCCATATTTTTGCTGGTAATGGAGCAGACAATGGTCCTTGCGACATCTGTCATCTTCGATATAAGCCTAGATATCATGATTTTTTCCACACGTTGAACAATTTAATAGCTGAAAGTTATGGACAGTTCTAAGTCTTCATCTGTACTATATAAGGGTTAGCTTTTTTTTAGCAACAAGATATAATAATGTTACCACTCTTTCTATTTCTAGAGTTCTTTTCAGTGTACGTACAATGTCACAAGTACATGTATATTGTAGAAAAAACATTTAGCCGTAGGGCCAGAGTGTGCAATAACCAATTATATATTATAGAACAATGTGCGTGTATTCCCTGGCGAATTTCGAAGGCCACCATATCGAAAATTTCAGCTCGCTTTTCTGTTCGTAATCATCGTCAAATTGCGTTGCATTCATCATCATTGTTATCCTAAATAAAGTAATATTTCATCTGTGGCTTAAGTACCAAATTAATATCAAGTTCAATTTGTCATCCATCAGGAGCGTACTGACAGTTCAGTAAACCCCTGTCACACATTCACGAATTTGGCCTAGGTCCCGAGCACTAGGTGGACACCCTCCCCCCAACCATGGTTGTAGGTCGGAGCAAAGTCGGCTGGTTTTCGGTCAGGTCAGCTACTATTCTGGGGTTTGTCGGGAGGTTTGGACGTACATGGATGGCTGGTGTTCGTCTGTAAGTAAGAAGAACACCATCCAACCGTTCGAGAGTAGGTCGGCAGTTTTCGGGGGTTAAATTTGGCTCAAATTTCACTCGAATTCGTTTTGATTCGTAGGTAGGCCTGCCCTAAATCTGGTCACACTTCGCCCAAACGTCTTCCGAAAGTGGTCGGCTGGTATATATTTATATACAAAATTTTAGGACAACCCAGTACATAACGATAAGATGAAATCCCAACGAATTTACAGTTTGAACTACAATCCATTCTTCTACAAAAACGAAAAATTGATGACAATACTCTTCTGATGCCTTGTTATACATATTTGAAAATTAATTTGTATTGTGGTGGTATAGTGCATAATTACTTACGGTGGTTCGCTGTAACGCTAATCCATGGGCGGCAAAGAACGTAGTTACAAGCTAGCTACAAACGAATTACTAGCTCACGAACGAATTCGTAGCTTAAAATTTACATAATTAGTGTTTCTGTTCGTCACCACTGAAACTTCTAGAAAGTACCAAAAGCTGGAAATGTGTTTCGAAACCTTTCCAAAACTATTGCATTGTACAACCGGAATAGGACACACAATCTTTGCTTAGACACAAGTTGAAGAAAAAACACATACTGCTCAACATTCCGCATAGTCTTGTGTTTAAGGTTTGAAGAGGAAGGTTGTTACCTTTGTCTAGGAAGGAATATAAGGCAAAAAAAATCCTTTTTTAGATTTGAATACCAGAGAGAAGAAACGTCATTTTTTCGCTTGCGTGCGGTGTACTTATTGATCATTCATGCACGAGGCCCGAAGAAAAGCGCGAAACCGCCACTATATAAAAAGAGGAACACTTAACACAATTACGTCATCGATTTTATTGGGGTTTTAGAAACTGATGCTCCGCCCCCTTTGTGAAGAAGAACCGTACTATATAGTTTGAAGGTGAGTAGTCCTGAGTGACAGTCGTTCACAGCTTCAAACCTACGAACACGTGGCACTGAATGCGGTCTGTGTACGATTCTAAAAAGCTTTCGACAAACTCAAGAGTGAGATGAAATGGCTTGCGGCTGGTCAAATTATCCAGTAAGGTAATGATTGGTTGAAATTCTTCTTTTTCCATTTTTGGTTAGTTTTGCCCACAGTTTTTCCGTTGCGGTCAAAGGTCATACTGCGCTCATGTGACCCATATTTTCGTCCCACAGCGTTTAAAAAGAACGTCGGTCGTTTGGGACTAGATAGGCACCTCATCCTTAATTACGCTAGAATCTCCGTCTTGTGGAATCAATAGCGTAGCAAGATGGCAACGGGAAGGTCGACTCGAGTTCGGTAATTTTCTTTTGTTCATTTCTTTTGTGCACCGACGAAACGTTCAGTGTTGTTGACCGCTTGTGGGTGTCTCCATCTTTGGTCAAAGTAAAGCATATTTTACATATTCTACTCCCCAGAGAAGTCTTAGAAACTTAAATCAGAACATTAAGACACGTGAAGAGCCTCGATTGTCTGTCTTTGGTTTGATTCTTGCACAGAACGCTGGCGAAACGCCAAGGTTCTTTTGTTCTCGGGACGCCGGAGTGACATTGCTCGTCTGCGGGCACCATGGCGCTGGTTTCCCGCCAAATTTCGTGACTAAGTGCCGGTCGAATCCGTCACGTACAACGGACTTAGGAAAACATTTTAGGACAATCGTGCAAAATCTAAGTCTACTGTGTTGGCAAGGTTGTCGTAGATTCTTGTGAACGGTTTGTTCTGTCATGGAGTCGCTGAAAATCGCGACAAAAAAGGATGCCCCTCGGATATTGAAGTACAGCTAGCATTTGATATTTCATATTGGTAGTTCATACTGATATTTGTGTTAGCATACAACTCTAGCTCTATGTATGTCGTTAATAATGGCTCAAACCTATAAGCATTTGATAGATATAAGATACATATGCAAGGAACAAAGGGGAGGCAGGCGATTTAGAGTGAACATTGGAGTTATCATATACAGTCTTAAATTTTCTTCCATTTCAGTAGACGACTTTTTTTAATTGAGGAGCGGTACCTTTGATATAATAACAGTTCTTGGTCAGCCCTACTTGTGATTTAAGTATAAATCTGCAGGAACGTTGCTCTATCGTCAACAATGTTACAACGACAATTTACAGTTTATCAACGGAACAAGTGTATGTTCCAGCACTGGTAGCAGTGTATGGTTTTGTGGTGTTTTTGTTGTCCCGTTTTTTTCCATATATAATTCATTACATGATGATTTTTCATGGTCACCATTCGTAAGGAAATTATGTAACAACGAGGCTACTAGATCTTTACTGTCACCAGCGGCAAACAGTTTGCTCAACAACTGACAACTGACAATTTGCTAACAAATGTTAGGTTCACAGATATACTAGTAGGCTTCGAATATCATTGGTTGTAGACTCTAGTATACGTTAGATGTTAGTTCCTATGTTACATATAGTACCGATCGAGTGATTTTTGTGCACCTGATCCCACCAAACATTATGACTATATGATACACAAACACAGACGCCATTTCAACTATAGCAGACACTGCTTGGAAGAATTCGAAAGCTTAGCCATAAATTCGATGTCGTAAGTGTATTTGCCGACTAAAATATGGCGATTTCAATAGTTATCAAGCATTGTTTTTGCTCCATATATTAAGTTTATAGGCTTTTTTGTTACAGTATTTGTGAATTTTCAAAATTGTCAGCTGTTTCTTTAGGTGCAAGGTTCTACATACTAGTAATATACAGGTGTTTCAATAATCAAAGTACAAGCTTGATTACACACTCTGTGCTGAGTCAAAGTTATGGTGAGACGTTTGGAATCTTAAAACTGAGAAAGATTCAGTACCGTACTTTGTGTAATCATAAACTAACTCCACAATCTTTGTGCCTTACTGTCCGCCATGTTGGAAATAGTTTTCTCTCGGTATCGCTAACTCAATTTCAGAAACCAACATCAAGTTCTAGAGGGTTAGATATTTTGTTGTTATAATTTGATTTCAGTCTAAGGTGTTGAATTCGGAAACAAGAATACTTGGAAAAGTACTAGTATCCCTTGGAAAACCATACACAGTACATATGCACATTACATGTTCTATTCTAATCAAGGAGAGTGTAGGCATAATCCGGCCCAGTCCTTGCTTTGATGTATTCTTAAGATGCCCCTTTTGCCCAGCAGTTTAGCTTCTTGCTACACGATTATGCCAAATAATTAAAACCTTTGTACAAACTTTCCATGCGCAGAATATATACTGAGGGGTTTTCCTTTGGGAAATCATTGTGAATGCCACATGTACACATATCTAGATGACCTGGGTTGTCAGAGAGGCGAAACACGCCCATTTGATATGTAAACCTTGTATGATTGTATAGATCGTATATAGAAATATTTTCAGCAAAATCGACACTGAATAGTCAAATTTGCTTTCATAAAAGTATCCATATACTAGAGTACGATTTTTGTTGTGTTGTATATTTATCATATGCCCCATATATAAAGGCCTAATAATAACCCTGAACGCTACCAAACCATATTAGATAAAAAGCCATTCTCCCGTCACAAATCCATCTCAGCAGTAGAAATAACAACCCTATATCTGATCTTCGTGTTAAATAGCACAATAGTTATTGTGGGAGAAACATGATAAATATACTACTATCTGTAACTGTTATTAACGTTATATATTCTTCAGTTTTCGTATAACACGTATGCATGCCACGCTGTGCCCGCAAAAAGGCAGACATGTTATTTGGTAGCCTGAAATTCTCGCAAGCCTATATACATATACATTGTTTAAGCGTGGAATCTTCAGTAACTTCGTAACTCCTGCAGTGAGTACTTAACAGTGTACATACGTACAGATCACGTAAAAAATATTGTCGCCCAGTGTGCAGGTGTCTTGGTAGTGCGACAGGGAAACGTTCTGAGTTGGGAAAATGGCGGTTTTCGGCGTAACGCTGTTCGAATTTTGGACTGTGAACTTCACCGTTTTCAACCGTTTGAATTTGGCTTTGTTGTCCCCAATCGCGAACAAGACCTTTTAGCATACTCTATTTAATGTTGGAATACACTGTTTTAGAAA
The DNA here is from genome assembly GCF_001625305.1 of Branchiostoma belcheri. Taxonomy (NCBI): domain Eukaryota; kingdom Metazoa; phylum Chordata; class Leptocardii; order Amphioxiformes; family Branchiostomatidae; genus Branchiostoma; species Branchiostoma belcheri. The sequence goes on from NW_017804231.1 coordinate 1,589,846, forward strand.
TTTGACGTAGAACAATCTAAAATCACTCGTGATAACCGCTGCGCTCCCACTGGCATGTACATGCACCACCACTAACTACGGCAAACACTGTAATGTAGCCGACATAAAACTAATAAGACTATTGGCCTGGGTGCCAGACTGTTGCCAGGGGCAGTGTACAGTCTAGTTTCTCAGCTCTGAAAAGTTTACCATAGACACCCCTCAGATAGATTAAACCCCGATGTGCTAACTCTGGGTTCGGGGCTTGTGGCTTCCCCCAGCCGAAGGGAGTATTGTGTCGAGCCCGGGTCTGGTATCCAGGCTAGACTCCTATGCAAAACGCTACCATTTTCAGGCAACAAAATATCTTACAAATTTCTGTAAAAATGATCCCCGTATTCCCCTCCCCTCCCCAGTGAACCTACCATGCCTGTGGCAGCAGTCCCAGACAACTCCCGTGACCGGCTCCGGCCCTGGCTGTACGGCATGATAGACCGCGGGGAGGTCCCGGGCGTGGAGTGGATCGACGCCGCCGCCAAGAAGTTCAAGATCCCTTGGAAGCACGCCGGGAAGCACGAGTACGACCAGGACCGGGACTCCAAGCTGTTTAAGGTAAGAAGCGACATTTTGTGGTCGGTACGGATTTTGCAACGCATCCTTTTCTAACTGCGCAGTTCTTCCCCTAAAATACACTTCCGTGTAGAGCTAGTCTTATTCCAGGTACATGCATGTTGATCGTTACCATCTAAGGGCATAGGAAGAGTCAACTGTACATGTGTAACCGTGGCTTGCACTCCCCAAAGAGTTAGGGCTCCAGGTTTTATTTACCGTCGTATTTTGTAAAATGCAATGGCTTCTGTCTCTGATTATGATTTTAAATATTTTATTATCGAAAAGCGTTCAACTGATAATTTTATCGCACAGCATTGCATAGTGGAAGTGGTAAATGCGATTGCAGTACTGTAGTACTATATTGGTATACAAACTGCAAATGTATATAGATATAGCTAGGGAATTACGTGAAATTGCCAATATCATACAGTGTTATGGCCAGGTTTAGACTGTCCGAAATACAGAGGGTTGTTGGGAAGATTGTGTGACCTTTCTATCATATGCCCTACCCTATACTGTCGCTACTCAGAGTAACAGGGTATTGTAACGTTTTAGTCTATGTAGTGTTAGAAACTAGAGCTTTACTCGCGTTTTGAATGGATCAAAATCACTGATTTAGTTCCAACTGGATGCTTAGACTATGCTTATGAGTGACTTTCTATCCTGCGAGTTAGAATTGTGCTATAGTGCAAAATTGCTTCACTATAGGTAGAATTTTATATAGTGCTTCATATTTATGATTTGGATCAAGTCCAGTCTTTCAAATCACTGTAAAACTGTACATTGTGACCCCGAGTAACACTGAACTCCCCAGTTTCGGAGTGACGTTGTACCGAAAGTTCAGCCAACCTTCCGAAACTTTATTCAACCCCCACCTACATGCTCATATACATATATCATGGATTACCCAACGATCGAAAACAAGCCAGGGCTTCTGAGAAGGCATACGCCCCCTTCTAATCTTATTTTTAAAGCAGCGAAACTAGCTCACCGAAACTTAAAATTACACCGAAACTTTGTGAAATGACTTAGCTATACACTTCAGGGCATGTTTTTCAAGTATCTTCTGACAGAATGTTCGCGTTGCTCTGATATTACATGTGTCTTTGTGGTATTGGTCACCGAAACTTAAAAATCAGTCCGAAACTTTTGTCGAATATACTATGCTGCTATTGCAGTTTGGTCTGACAGAATGTCCGCGTCGTTCCAACATGACATGTTATACCCGTGTTATAACGTGTACGTGTTTTTGTCGTTTTGGTCACCGAAACTTAAAAATCACTCCGAAACCTTTGTCAAAGAACATACTGTTGCTGAGATTTGGACTGATAGAATGTTCGAGTCATTCCAACATGTTATACCCGTGTACGTGTTTTTGTCGTTTTGGTCACCGAAACTTAAAAATCACTTCGAAACTTTGGTAGTACCCTGCAAAGGACCTACCGCACTGTCTCTGAGATATGGTCTGATAGAATGTTCGAGTCATTCCGACGTTCAAGCGTGCGTTTTCGTGGCACACACCGGTAAGTTTCGCTGTGCTCAGTCGGTAGAATGCTCTTCTTGTGCCGACGGGCACGCTCGTGTCTTGGCGCTAGAAATGTGGACATGTCTAGTGCACAATGCTGACAATATTCCCACGTTCATGTCTGTGTTTTTGCGCGAGAACTCAGTCGTAGCCGCTGACAATTTGTGCCCAGATGTAGACAATATTGCAAAACTTATCTGTCAGGTTTTTTTTCGGAAGGAATGGGCCGAATCCACCGGCAATTTTCGCCTTTTGCCCCGATATTGACAATATTCCAACCCGTTCTGTCCCAAGTGTGGTTTTTGGGGTAGAACTACAGCAAACACACAGAGAAGTTTCGCCCGAATATTTCAAAGTTTATAACTGTTTTGCGGTAAAAATGGGCCCAACACACCGCCAGGTGTCGGCCCACTATGCCCGCACTTATGGCTGCTCCTTTGCTAGCCGCACACACTGGCAATTTCTACCCTAGTATAGACAATTTTTCCACGTTTATTTCTGTGTCTTTGCGGTAACAATGGCCCGTACCCACCAGCAATGTTTGGCAATTTCCCCTCGCGTTCATGCCTGCCTCTTTGCTGTAGGAATTCGAATGGCCCGTGCCCACCAGCAATTTGTGTCCCAATATCGACAATTTTCCTCACATTTGAACCTGCCTCTTTGCTGTAGGAAAGAGCCGTCCACACCGGGAAGTTTTGCCCCAATATGGACAATTTCACCCACGTCTATGCCTGTGTTTTTGCTACAGGAATAGGCCGTACCCACCAGAAATGTGTGCCCTAAATATCGACAATTTTCCCCACGTTTATGCCTGCCTCTTTGCTGTAGGAATGAGCCGTTCACACCGGGAAGTTTTTGCCCCAATATCGACAATTTCACCCACGTTTATGCCTGTGTTTTCGCTGAAGGAATAGGCCGTACCCACCAGAAATGTGTGCCCTAAATATCGACATTTTCCCCCACGTTCATGCCTGCCTCTTTGTTGTAGGAATAGGCCGTACCTACCAGCAATTTTTGCCCCCAAATCGACAATTTCCCCCACGTTTATGCCTGCCTCTTTGCTGTAGGAATAGGCCGTACCCACCAGCAATTTTTGCCCCAAAATCGACAATTTCACCCACGTTTATGCCTGTGTTTTTGCTGTAGGAATGGGCCGTCCACACCGGGAAGTTTCGGCCGGGGATCGACAAGCCCGAGCCGGCTGTGTGGAAGACCAGGCTGCGGTGCGCCCTGAACAAACACCCCAAAATTCACGAGGTGAAGAAGGAGAGTCAGCCAGAAGACCCCATCAACCCCTACAAGGTCTACGTCTTCTCGGACAAACCAAGTAAGCATTAGAACTACATTTGTTTGTTTTTTTTCAGAATTTTTGGACAATTCTTAGTCTTAAAACGATTTATCTTACAGGTATATGTAGTATTTCTGTGCATTGTTGAATTCGAAACACTTTATTGTAGGTATACGGCGGTTTGGATTTGCCATATTTTTTGCGGAGTGCAAAACATCATATCTAAAGCATAACATTACAAAGTCAAATATATCTTCAATTTTCTTCGGAAAACTTGCACAAAAATTGTTAGGGGCTTTATTGTAATATCTGCCTGCTTTTGCATGAGGAACGTTGCATTAATTGATTATATTTGATGTTCTTGTTTGATTTGGTTTCCAGTCAAAAGTGATGGCAAGGAGCGGCATCGGTCGGGCAGTGTGTCCAGCGGAAACAGCTCGGACGGTTACGAAGATTCCCGAAGTCCCGAAGAAGCCGTCACTCTCGGTACGGTATCTGCATGTGATCTATACATATAAGTTAGAGAGTTCCTACCAGTAAGATCGAAGAACAGTTTTGTACTAAGTATTACCGTAATGGGATAGAATAAGGTAACTGAATGGCTACAAAATCGCGTCTACACAAACATATACTGATATCAAACTTGTAGACTGTTATGAAGCTCGTATCGGAATTCAATAATATCCTGTGCTTAACAATTTTTTCTTAAATTTCAGCTGCGCCCCAACAGATCATCACTGCGGTGACGACCAGCGGAGTCTGCCTGGGGAACTCTCCCCCGCGTATCCAGACCTTCGCAGGACCACAGACACAGGTCAGTTGTCGTACCCGAGTCGTGCGGCTTCTAGTTGCAAAAGGGGATTTATGATATGTATTAAGTATGTTATTTTCTTGTACGACATACGTTCTTATCTATCATTGGCCATAGATCGTTATCTAAATCCACGCAACTATAGTATCAGTGCCAGTGCTGTCGAAGTCGAAGTACATACAGTGATAACCGTATTACAAATCTGCACATGCATTACAAAACGGTGCTTAACTTCGATGCTGAGTGATTTTGTAGTTATTCCCTGTAAAATAGCAGGCACCTTGTAATTTAGTTCCGTCAGGCTAAAATAAACGGTTCGAACAAACTTTCGAGCCCGAAATTGATGGACATAAAACTGTGACAAAACGAAGATTGACGATCTGACTTCTATCCTCCCACAGACCTACACCACCGCAACAGCCAGTCTTGGAGACACAGCACTGACTTCGTCTGTGCGAGGTGAGATATCTCTTTTGTAAGTCATTGGAGTGCACGGTGTGTGTGTGTGGGTGTGTGTGTGTGTGCGTGTATGTTTATAGGAAGGCTTGCAAGGTCGCTTAAGAGAACACAGATGTTAGTCGAAACCTTTAGTCGAAACCGTCAATAGCTCTAGCTGCTTTCACTTTCATGGTCCTGGCAAGACTTTCACTTTCATGGTAGTGTCAACACTTTCAATTTCATCGAAACAACCATGATTATATGAAGTAATTACTGCGCATAGATCGATGCCAATAGCCTCTACCAGGCTTCAGGGGCGACTGGAAAGAGTATAAATTGGCCAAATAGACAGATGACATGCCAGAGAAATTGGTCCGCTAAAGTAGTATTCCAGTGGTAGCAATTGTTGCAACCATTTCTTTATGCTGAGCTATAAGTCACATTTCCAAACCGGGGCCCGGCCGGGCTGTTTTGATTAACGAAAAATCAACAATTTTTTTCAATACGCCAGGGGAGTTAGGTTACCGTAGATTTCATCTCCCGGCGGACGGACACATTATATTTCCCTTTTTTGACGATTTTTATAATCCGTACCCCCGTAGGAAGGCCTGGTGGGGGGCTACTATTTCTACTCTTTCCATGCGCTTCTAGAGGCTAAGATGCCAAAAATTTAACACTGAACTGATTTAGTGTAATTATAATCTAACAATATTTTTATTATGAAAACATACTGACGGATTTTCCTACCTTGTTATACAGAGGACTCCTTACAGAAGATCCTGCAGGACCTGTTGAGCCAGCCTGGGCGCGGGGATGGAGACCAGACCATGGCGGAGCTGCTGCAGGGTATGGAGGGGCAGCAGTTCACCTTACAGGAGGTGGCCATGGACGTCACCACAACAGAAAGTCCTGCTGTCATCACGGAACCGCTCTATACAAGCCCGCCGATCAGGGTAAGAAACACACTTGTTTATCTTATTATACCATATAAAAGATGTTTAGATAAGAGGTAGTAAATTGCCTTTGAGATCCCCTTCTTAGACTATAGCACCCAGCACCGCACAAATCCATTCTCTACGCATAGCTTTGAAGCATGTATAAAGGTTCCGTTTATACGTGATTTAAGAAATGACAAATTTCCAAAAGAATACAAGCTGGTACAAAACTGAGGTATCTATGAAATGATAGTGTAGACGATGCCATGTTGGTACCAGGCACGTCTTTTGGCAACGCCACAGGGGATGCGCCAATGACGGGATGCTAACATCTTCTAGATACTAGTAAGATAACTTGTATACAGTTGTATACAATGTATTTTGGATAGAAAACTATCTAATGTGTGTTAGAAATGGACCACAGGAAGAATAGCTACTGTCTTGTATATGAATACTAAATTTCGACCCCAACAAAGTCAAGTCAAGGTAATAAGTAATGCATTGTATTTAGTTTTAATTTATTTCATTCTTCAAACAGATTGAGACCCAGCAGCTGGCTAACGTGGACATGAACCAGCTCACAGTCGGGGCGGAGGTCACGTGTGACGAGGACATGGAGACTGATGACGTCACGACCAAGCCGGTCGCCGCGGTCGCCCCAGAGCTCAGGATTTACCCAGGTGAGCTGATAGTCTTGATTAAGCTCTAAAACAATTTTAAGGGAAAACTTTCATACAAAAGATAATTGTCCTCACCTAGAGCTTTCGACCAGTCACTCTGGTCTTCCTCAGTAGACTCAGTAGACCCAGAGAGGCTTCTCACGTGGCTTCTCTGACCTTTAAGCATGTATAACTACCAACACAGATGAACTTTCATTAATGATTTCTAACTTTTTTTATACATTGTGTTATAGCTCATGAGCTGGACATCGAGGTTATCTACTACAAGGCCGGGAAAGTCTTCCAGCACCACGTGACCGACCAGAGAGGGTGTCGCCTGTGGTTCGGCGACCGAAACCAGCCCAACCTCAGACAGACCGTGGACCCAACCCTGTCCTCCTACCTGTACGGCCCCGCCGACGCGGAACAGATCCTGCTGCCCCCGCGCCAGCCCTCCGGCAAGCAGAAGGACGACGACGTCGTGCAGGGTCTGCTCGTCAACATGGAGCGCGGGCTCGTGCTGACCACGGACAACGGCAACATCTCCGCCACCCGCCTCTGCAAGACCAAAGTCTTCTGGAAGAGCAACGACAACCGTAACCGGCAGGCAGAGCGCCTGGAGAGGGAACAGAGGGTGCTGGTGTTCGACTACCAGAACTACCTGAGGGAACTGAGCGCCTACGGAAACAGCGGAGGGCAGAAACCGAAGTCAGAGGTCATCTTCAGCTTCGGGAAGGGTTGGAGTGACGAGATCCCGCTGGAGAACACCCCCATCTACGTCATCGTGCGCAGCCGCACTGCGCACAACCTGATGATGGCTGTCGACAAGGGCGCGACTGACCACGATGCGCAGAACGCACTGCGCAGCATCGACGCCATGGTGTCCAACTCGAACGAGTTCGACAAACTGGCAGTCGACGTCAAGGAATACGTCAAGGTCAAGGACTTTTAGGTCAAGGTCAACGGCTTTTAGGTTCTGACACTTGTTCACCATCTCGTATATATCTAATGTACTCTGGGAGCTTATTCAGTACCTAGCCTGTCAGTCCACAAACTTATTTGTAAATACAAGCATTCCTAAGGTTTATCACTCAGTCAAGTATACAAGTCAAGCACCTGATATTATAGGAACTGTAATTTGTTTTGAATGACGCGAAATGCTTTCTATTGTCACTTTTTTGCTAAGGCTGCATTTGATGTAATGGTTTGATTCATCATTAAGATAAATTATAGGGATAAATGTGTGATGTGGAATCAAGACTGAAACTATAGGTATGGTGTATAATTTTGGTTCTGTATACTTTGACGATCTTTGTTAAAATACCTAATTGAAGGAGGGTATACTTTACTTGTTATTGGTATAATTAACATAAAAGTGTTGTAATATCAACGACACAAAAACCAGTTAGCAGTTTAGTAACATGCAACACCGGAGTGGTATACCTTTATAATTGTGATGACACTTACAAACTCCTAAACAATGCTTTATTATCAAAATAGATATCGTGCTCACATACATAACACCATCGAAAAGTTGCGTCGTATATCGATATCATTGAAAATATGTGAAACGATCTACATGTATATATGGGTACGTACTTTAAGTTGTAACATTTCTACATTGTTACATTACTTTTGAGCTTGCAATGCACTTTTTGCCATATGTGTTCTGTTTTTGTTTTATATATATATATATATAAACTTAAGCTTCTTGCATCACTCATACGAGATGTAGCAAGCACTTGAAAAATATGAAAAGTCCCCAGATTTGAAACAGGTCTGATAGTGTCTTAATAAAAGTTTAATATTATTCGAGGTGGCTTGTTTTCCATAACATGTGTTTTCCCTTTATTTAATACAAATCATTAAGTACATAGTGCTACAACGACCCTCGACGAGGTCAAGGCATATGTGAGATGCTTTTCAAAAATCCTTGAAGCTAGGAAGGACAGAACTTTATCTGATTCAGGCTTAGATAAGCTAACATTTCGCTCATTAGACGCAAACACTGCAGAAATCCCGCAACCATGGTTGGGAGTAGGTCGGGACTAAGGTAGGCTGATTTTCGGCGAGGTTGCCTACTTTTCGGCTGCACCAGGCTGATTTTCGGCGAGGTTGCCTACTTTTCGGCTGCACCAGCCGAATGTTTCAAAATGTTTAAAACATATAGGAGTCGGGACGGGTCCAGAGGTTGGGCCATGGTTGGGGACTGTTTGGCTGGTAGTTGGGAGCACGTCGGGAGAGTGGTCGGGGCGTGGTGGCCAGTCAAATGCATAATCTGATCAGACTGCTCCCAACCAGCAGCCAACTTTGGTTGGTCGTAGTCTAGGGAAAGTTCTGAATGTGTGACAGGGACTATGTTATGGTTGAGGTGATAATTTGATATTTATGGTTCTAGTACAAGCGAGGCGCCCCCTAGCGAGCTGCATCTCATGAACTTAGTTCATGCCCCTCCTACTATTTCTGCAGGCAAGCACACAGGAGTCCAGAGGTCAGACGACATTTTGTACCAATAAAACATCATGACTCTAGTGGTAAAGGTCAGACGAAAGGGGAAAGGGTGGAAGTAGTTAACTTCTGCCTTTCGTACGCGACATTTCAAGTTGCACATGACCAGGAAGAAACTTCATCAAAATAAAAGTACAAAACGTGGGGTCCTCGAGAGTAGGAAAAACTGAGAAAATATTCTTCGACTAGCCCTTGGTTTTCGGGATTATTAGTGGTCTCAGAACGGTGTTAGTTACAAACCACCGGCACCGCCGGTGCACATGATAGAGTAAACAAAGAAAAAGAGAGACATGGAAACAACAAGAGAGACATGGAGACAACTAATTGTGTACTTGGAAAAAGAACGAGACATGTGAATTTAGAATGTGTTAGCAACGATCTCTTCATCTTACTATGAATTTGAAATCACTCTTAGTGCAAGGAATGGTGTGAAGAAACGTAGCAACCTATAGCTAGAAGCCCCAAGCTGTAAGGCTAAAGGCTAGTATGGAGTATGTGCATTATCCCCATCTATGATCACTGCATTAAGAAGTAGTGACGCAGAGAAAGTGAAAGTAGTAACCATGTAAGGAACCGCTCAAGAAAAGCAGGAAGGTGGCCAAGGTTAATCAAACGTAGCGAGCACCTGTCTTGTTGGGTTATGTTGTTACGTGGTATTGATTGAATCACCGTCTAATGTTGGTTCTAACTCGGGGGATTTTTTATGACCCCAAAGACTTAGACTTAGGTTTGTACCTAATAGCGCCTGCGCGGGAATCCCCATGAATGAACGATACTTCTATATAATCGGGGGGTGGGATAAATTCAATGAACGTTAAATAGGACAATACAGAGATCTAGTAAACAACAAATGTCGTCCCAAATAGTATATCTATAGTAACAGCAAGTTTGGTGCTTGGAGGGATAACCTGAAAGCGTTATAATGTGTTTTGAATGTGTATGTAGCGAGGTAACCCCCCCTCACTCGAAATGGTTTCGTCGAAAGCGTTTTGCTGTACGGTGAACAGAGCGATGAAATCCCCTGACGTCACTCGGGTAATTCCGAGCCACTATGACTTTCCGTGCTATATAAACGAGGAGATATAACGACGCATGGTGCGTGTGCTGCTTTCAAATTTCTACTGACACAGATACACCGAGGGTAAGTATGCCTTCTCTCATGCTCATATATATACGGTTTGCACTTTGAAGGCTGGTGTGACAGGTGTCATTTCTGATGTATGTAGACAGCGTTGCTGAACATTCAGCGTTGGTTGCGTTTAACGTTATGTATGATATGATATAATAAGACTCCTCAGTCTAGATTGGTGACTCCGGAGATAGCCTGTACGGGACAGAAATCCTGTCCATGAAAAGAAGAGCTGGTGAGGGTCAGGGGTGACGGCCTTGTGGTTCAAGGATCCGGCGACGGCTCTAGTTTTGCGAAAAGCGTGCTTTAACGGTTTGAGTGGACGCCAGTATCAAGACGACACGGTTCGTTTGCTTGGCTTGATGCCAATAGCTCCTAGCAGACATAGACAGACGCTGTGCACAAGCCGATCGAGTTGCGAAAACGAAAGGGGGAGGGCGACCAGGGAAATAGAAGTGTTCGCCGGTTGATCGTTCTAGATAAAGTTAATCGCTATTGTGTTAATCTTGCGGGATGTGCTTTACATTGAAGTGTTGCACGTTCTCTTGTCAGGTCCCTGAGCATGTCAGCATGGATGCATTACAGGCTCATGTGCTGTTATGCTGTAGTATGTAGAAATGTACATGGCTGTTTTGTACGGCTTGGTGAAAGAAAACACGCATGCGGCCACTTCCTGGTATGACGTAATCACACACAGAGTCGCTGTGTTAGTTGTGGTGGGGTCAAAGGGGAAGGGGGTACGGGGTGGTGGTTGTAAGACAGGGGAGGAGTTGTATTGAGGGCGGGGGTTAGGAACTTCCATAGGCAAGGGTCTGGCGAGGAGGAGGTTAGTGGAGGTGTGTGTGTCTGTGTGTGGGGAGAGGGTGGTCAGGCGACAGGAGGGGGAGGGGGCACCACGCATCGTGATATTTGTAAACCACAGATCGAAGTTCGGGATGAAAGGTATTGAGGGCGGGTGCACGGAAAGCATACGCAACGTGAGACATGTACTATATTGGCAGGTCAATTCACGTGGTGACGTACAGGTGCACGTGGCAGACAGAATCTTCTGCCAGGACAGTTTGTGTATGAGGCCCCCAGGGTACTTTGCCAGGCCGAGGACACTGTGTGGGTGGTTTCAGCCAAGCGTCAGATATTTTCTTTCAACTGAAACCGCAGCTACGGGGTAGAATGTACAATTTTATATCGTGACAGGTATATATTGGCAAAATATAGTTGTATTGGAATACGTAGCGTTGAGACAAATACGAAAATGAAAGTTTCTCGTGGCCTCCCCAGCGAAATTGAATGGAACCGTCCTAACGACTCATATTACATCTGTTCAGTTTTGATACAGGTAAATCAGAAGGGCTATCTAAGTAAGTCAACATGGCACACTGCGCGGAGGACAGGAAAAGACTTCGCAATTTTTACATCAGCCATCTCGACGCCGAAGACGTCCCGGGGGTCCAGTGGATAGACCGGACCACCGGATTGTTCCGGATTGTGTGGAGGCACGCCGGAAGGGACGGATTCGATCCGGAAAGGGACGGGCTTATTTTCAAGGTAACTTCCTATTGGCTACTAGAAGCGCATCTGTTACATAGTGTATGGAAATTGATTATGTTTACCTTCGTAGAAGGAATGCATATTGCTTTGGCTCTGTTTCTTCTTCTTCTTCTCTAAACACCTAAGGTCAGTGACCTGCACAAGACGTCTGTCACCATGGTAACTGGTGCTGTAGCAGACACCCTGTCGTGTAAAGAGCCTTTCCCAAGGGCACAAGATCGGTACGATGGATTCAAACTCGGGACCTCTTGATTCCGAGATTCGAACTCGGGACCTCCTGGTTCCGAGCCGAACTCTCTGTCGTTAAGGCACACACATGTACACCGCCACAAAATTGTGCATTGCAGATAATATTGAAAGTGACTATACTGTCACACCTCCCCCCCCCCCTCAGCTCTGGGCCCAGCAGACAGGTCGGTGGAAGGAGGGAGACCCAGAGGACCCCACGGCATGGAAGACGCGCATGCGCAACGCTCTGCGCAGACTGGCAGATTTTGAGGAACAGACCGACCTGGGGAAACCAGACGACCCGCAGGAGGCCTTCCGGGTCTATCGGCTCGTGCCGCCACCAAACCACCGTAAGTCTTCTTAGTAACAACACCGGGCTTACGTGATACAAATTTAGGGGATTGCGGATAGAATTTGGAAAAAAAATAGTGTCTGACTGAGCATGGGAGTGGTTTCAACAGGTTTCACTTCCCTCTCGGCACGGGCAAATCAACTCTACCGTGGCTAAATGTTCTCCCTGTTTGGCTACATTTTAAGGTCCTTGGACCAGCGTTTTATGATCTACTAGACGACCTGAAGCCTATATCGCCCACCGTCTCGGTGAAGAGAATGCAGAATGCCTTCATTGGCTTGCTATATACAAAATTTACATATAGCAATTCCTCATGGTTTTTGTTATGGTTCAATGCATCTGTCCAACCAGTTTCATTTTCACGCGCATTTGGTGGTTTATGAGGGATTCACAGGTGGTGTTTCCGTCCCTTGTAGCTCCGCAGCCGTCCATCATGCCCGAGCCATGCATGCTGCCTGATGACGCCATGATGCCTGATTTGGGCGATACCAAGTCCATGAACTGTTTGCCGGTCGAGGAAGTGTTGGACTATTTCGACGGTAAGGAACTTACCTTTAGGTTACCGGGCTTTCTATGATTGTAGTTCGTTTCTTTCTAGTTCACGCTAAAATAAAAATAAAAAGTTATAAACTCAAATGTTGTCTTTGGTTTCAGGGTTGGACGCCGATATGGTTTCACCTGCGCCTCCAGATGACTCCACTCAGGGCGCATGCGCACCCCCACAGCCAATGGCAGCAAACGTGGCACCGCATCCAAACGTCGATCAGACAGCTAACGGCTCCACAGCGACCGCAGCCGAACCGTCGCGAGGACCGTTTCCAAACTTACCAGGTACATACATGTTGGATTTAGTTTTAAAAGCAAAAGAAACAAACAGATGAAGTTTTTGCCAAACGTTTGCTAAGAAGATTTTTTTCAAAACGCTGTCTGGGTCCAAGATGGAAAAAGCTGGTTGGGTGGAGTGTGATGACGATGCGTGACTCAAATAAATTACAACGATGCTAATGAGACTGGACTTTAATAGATCCACATCATGAACTCTTTCTAACGGAGAACACTTATAACACTTACAGAATTTCGTCACTCCTTGTTTTATTCAGCCAGTCATTCTCTCCTGACATCTGGATAGTTTTCATTCGTATGGAAAGCAGTCATGGCCCACTTGTCGACAGATGAGGAACAGTCGGAGACTGATGATGATGTTGTGTTTGATTGCCTTCCATCTAGATGGTGACGTGACTGTTAATGTGAAGTACCGGGGCAGACAGGTGTGGGAGGAGAACTGCAGTAACCCCAGAGGTGTGCGGATCTACCACGGCTCGCCTATCAAGGAGTTAGTCGGTCGCCAGGTAGGCTCTTAATTGAAGTCCATTTAAACAATTAACGGCAAGGTATCAGAGGGGCAGGAGATGTCTATGCTATTGTAAGATAAAGAGTATAAGCTTATATGTAGAGAGATATAGATTAAGTTAGAGAAAGAGACAGAGAGAGAGGAGATATAGCAAGTATAGCAGACAAATATCAATCTACTCAAGTATAGCAACCAAAAAGGGCTCGTATACGTAGTCATTCTATAGTTATCGTCTCAGAAGTTGCCAAATAATTCGTAAAACACTTTACACGTCTGTGTCAGCGAGTTTTATCTTGATCCTTCCTTCTCGTTAAGATGATCCAAGGAGACCACCAGAAGTTGTACGGACCAGACGAGGCGACCCATGTCCTCCTGCCGCCGTGTGAAGGCCACGTGCACTCCTCGAAGCAACTGGCCGTGACCAGCGAACTCCTGAAGCACGCGGAGAGAGGCGTCGTCCTGCAGTTTTCTAACGGTGACATCTGGGCCACCCGGCTGTGCCAGACCAAAGTCTTCTGGCTCGATCCCAACAAACCCGACATGGCGCTGCCCCTGAAGCTCGAACGGGACACCCCCACCAAAGTCTTCGACTTCATCCTCGGCTTCCTGCCCCTTCTGCAGAACTACGCGCGCAACATCGGCAGCAAGAAGCCGCGTCCGTACTTCAAGATGTGCTTCGGGCAGTCCTGGGGGGCGGAAGACCCCTTCGAAAGTAACCTGATCGCGGTGACGGTGCAGCAGCTGACGGCGGCGACGCACCTGAACACCGTGAGCCAGTACCGCCACCAGGACAGCAGCTCCGCGCAGTCCTTCCCGCTCCGGGACGACCCCCTCTCCCGCTCCAACCCCGAAGACCAGGTCATCAAAGCCTTGGAAGAACTCATGACCAGCCTCACGCTGCAGCAGGACTCTCCACAGCCTCCAAATTTTCCCACGAGCTAAAACATGCGTCGCAAAAGATAGAATTTAGAAATGTAAAAGAGTGCACACAGTTAGAAATTGTCTCCGTGCCTGAGGCGTTGCCAAAGTTTCCCCCAGTCTCTCCTCCTCAGTAGTCATTTTTAAAGGCACAAAGACGTAGCTACGATTTTCCTTAAGACGAGGTGTATTGTATTTTAGAAACGTGAAGTGGGTAATATAAAGGAAAAGATGTGCTAAACAATTATCAAACATTTTCTGCTATCGCTTGCGGCATCTGTAAATAGCAAAGATACGACTGTACACGTCACGGGAAAAGTATTACGCGATGCATCTGCTATAGAGCTCATATGGCATCAAATTATATTCACGTTAGACAAACAGACTATCTTATGTAGGGGATCCCGGGATTGTCTAACTCTTTTTACCGATAAGTATCCTGCAGTACGCAGTGTGCAGTGTGCACTTGATGCTTGCTGACAAGGACAAACTGAGCAAAACTGATATCCAAAACACGATCGAGAACACTATATACATCTTATAGTTATAGGAAACTGCAGAATTGGCTAAAGGAATGTTAACAATGACACAGAAGATTGATTTGTGACATCGATGAGTTGAAATACATAAATGGCTTTTCATATTAATCTTATTTTGCGTAAGTCGTGGAAAACAAATGGTGGTGAACATGTATATAGTAGGCTTTCTATGGTGATTTGCATGATGCTAGTATAAGGTTTCAATTGATTATTCCGTTAATTAATGTATATACATACATGGCCGAAAACGCGTCGAGTGAATCAATGAAAACAATACACGATCTTTGTTTTATTTCCTGAAATAGTTTCTGTGCGTGTGTTTGTGAGTGTGTTTGTGAGTGTGTTTGTGTGTCTGTGTGTGTATGTATGTATGTATGTGTGTGTGTGTGTGTGTGTGTGTGCGTGTGTTTGAGATACGGCACCAGTATGTGTCATATTCATCGAATCCGGCAGGAGGCGTCAATATTACACCTTTTCACGTGTCCCACTAGAGCTGACAGTACGTCTTACACTATGGCTCCGTAACCAGCCCCATAAACAACATCCTTTTGACATCACCACTACATAACTAAGATAACATTATCAGTTTGTGAAGCTGGTATGTTACGGCAAGAAGAGTGTTTATGCAGAATAGCTTCCTGGAATGAATAATGGTCATTGCGTTTAAAAATCAACAACGTGATCCTCAGTTTTACCACACCTGTCCAACTCTGGACAAACATGTCCCGGAAAGGAGGTTTCTAGGACACGGTAAGGGGCCAAATTCCAGGACATTTAGGGTGTGGACTTCCGTCTGTTTGTTCTTTTTGTTTGTGGTAAACTTTGGTCTTATCACAAATTGTCAATATCATTTCATTGTGGACACCAGAGGATTGCCATATAAGGAGAAAAAAGAAGGCGAAAACACACCGAAAGCGGTAGACATTATTAGAGCCACTTGAATTAAAAGGGCAATGCCCTTAGCTAGCCATTACGGAACAAATAATGAAGGAAATACAGTAGATGATAAAGACAATTCTTATTTGATTTTGAACAGCCTGGGTCAATCAAGATGTGAAGCCAATAAATTCTTCATTGAATTAAAAGCTTTCTCGTGATGCTGTGTTATTTTGGGATCTAAAAGGGTAGATATCGGAAGACTAAAGTTTGTTTCAAAATTTACCGTATTTGAAACCAGAAGGAACAAAACAACATTCTGAACAAGTGCTGAAAGCAATTTCTTTGCTTGCACTGTAATATTTCCGCTCCAGCTAGATTTTATCTGAGACCTTATCCACATATGATTTCTTTGTTAATCTCTTTCCTGTTTTGGCCTGTTAGTCCAACATCTGGTACAACTTGGAATTTAATGTTAATCTCCAAGCAGATCTTTTGGTGGCTGCAAAGAGAGTTTCCATTTGCCGCAGACAGTTGCAATTATCTACCCGAGTTAGACTGGCATTAAAAAAAGATACCAGTACGAGAAAGAGAGCCCGATAAAATCTCCTAAAACACGCCCAAAATGCAGTAAATCAAAGCCTACACCTCTGCTTGGAGAGTAACAGAAAGTCCCCATCATTGACCTCAGCGAAAAGGTCAGCTCTCCCCCTCGGAGCAGAGTGGTACCGCCCACCCGGAAGTGACGGAGTTTCTACATGGCGTTGGCGTTTGGAAACCCCGGCGTCATCCGGGATTCCCCGGCACAAGACGCAGCGACTGCTTTTAGATCTTGAGACATTTTTTCTTTCGGTCCAGCGGGGGTGTGACGGTGGGTTCCTTAAAACGGCGGCTACCCCGAGTTTCCCTCGGCGTTTCCTGGTTGTCGGTCATCAGAGTGAGTCGGACGCAAAATCGGGAACTGTGATTCAGGGGAAGAGTAAAGTGGAAGAACACAGCAACGGTAACAATAAACAGGTGAGACTCGGGTCATTTTCTCACGACATGTACGGGGACTTTTGCATTGTTTGTGAGGCACTGAACTGTCACCTGTGTTTGTAGTAACGTGTGAGTTTTGTGAATGGGGAGGGAGGGGTGCATGATCAGAGTGAGATACATTATGATCAGGGTCCCTATCCATTAAATGTGGCAACATGCATGTTACACTATCGACTATATCTGACTCGTATAGCTATAGAATGATTGTTTAGTCGGAGATTGTTTTCTGCGTTTGTTTTCTGCATTGCTTCATGCGGCATGTGTCTGCTTACCCTGGGACCCAGACTAAATGTCGGGTCGTTAGCCGGTTTCCTTCTAATTCGGTGGCCAAAAAAATTTCGTCCGCCTATACTGAGGGCCACCTACCCTCGGGCTCAACTCCCCCGCCCCCCGTAAATAGGGAATCTAGACCCCTTTTTACAGAAATCGTGCTCAACCTTAACCTATATTTGAGTATCATAATGTAGCGACGCTGTTGTATGTTCAAGCCATCTTTTCAGCATTTGGTTTTTATCCAGTCTTATCCCCTCCCCCCTCCCGGATGATGCTTTGCAACCGAGCCCTTCACGCAAACACAAGGTCACAAGTGAAGCATAGTTATAGGTAACTTATTTGTCGTCTTGCGGTTGAGAAATACTACACAATGCAGCGGTTCTATTCTGCACAGTGCACACCTTGCACGAGATATCACTAACCGGACACCGTAAAGGGCCCTCAGGATAAATTCTTTCCCTAGTAGGTCGCAAACAAACTTATCAAACCTTCAACTTCAGTGCACATTTGTTTGCACATGTTTACTTTGTTGCGGAAGCTTGTGGGCTACAGTTTCTCATACAATGTGCAGGGTAGATCTTTTGATATCCAAACGACCGTGGCGTTTGTATAGTTACTTAGTATTCTGCAACAGCCATTCTAATCTTGGAGAATAGTGTTTGCCACCCCCACCCCCCACCCCCCCACCCCCAACGTCGTCATAGTGCACAGTTAGAGGTTACATCATGTGGCAGGTTGGAAAATCTGAGTCATGGAAAT
>NW_017804231.1:1607631-1632165 GCF_001625305.1 Branchiostoma belcheri
TCCCTTCCCGACCCCCCCCCCCCACCCACACACACAGACGAGGTTGGATTACTAGTATTATGGTACAACGTTAAGGCCCAGGAAAATTCATGTTGTGTTTCCAGTTTTAGTCCTGAAAAAAACTAGGGTCGGTAGGTAGCAATTTTCTTCTTGTTCTTGTTCTTGTTCTTTTTTTTTTTCTTTTTTTGGGTTGTTTTAGATTACCATGGCCAACAAGTAAAGTTATCCATGTATTGGAACGTCTGTCTCAAGGACGCGTCCACCTGTTTGCTTGTGGACAAATATTTCACCCGGTTTACCGAAGAAAAGGTTGCCTTTGAAAATGCGATAAATGACGATCTATATGGTGACATAAGGCCTATAACCATCGTTTTGTGAGTGGAGTGTTTATATGAAGGAGGGTGTGTTTAACTGTGTTATATACTGCGGCATTACTGCCGCTTTCACATTTTAATACAACACTCAGAACCAGCCAGCGACTCTGTTCACGGTAACTTACTGAGGGGTGTAGAGGAATTTCCGCAAGTGAGTTCTTGGGTTGATAACGCATGCCATAATTCCACTCTGTGTACTTCAAAATATCTAGAAATATCAACACGTATTCTTCTTTTGATGCAGATTTGGTTTGACCCTTCGTGCGTAGCTGACATGTATTGCGCAATGAAATTGCTTACAACGTTACACTGTCCTGATTTAGACTCGTGTCCAGTATATCGTGGTTAGGGAGCGCTCTCTTCGGGATTGCAGGATCTCTTCCCCGTCCCACTCATTTTGCTCGACGGCAGTGGGGCTAATCGTCTTCTGGCGTACAAAACTCTATCACTCACAGCCGTAACACTCCCATGGGCGGTCAGTTGAGCTGGGAGGGAAAAACTAATAGAGCCCCCGAAGAAAGCCCGGTCCCAAACACGATAGACTGGACACCAGGCAAGATTTAGAAATGATACTGATGTCGATGGGGCTTTACCTGAGTGTCTATACATAGTAACGTCAAGATTGATCATTTCACCCAGTCGCAAACAGGTCTGTATTGTGCACGCAGGGATAAGACTGCTACTGCAATATTAATGCCAGGGGAGCATCATGAAGTAAAATGGGAAATTCGAATTCCCAACGTCATAATTAAGTGGCGCACGTATTTTTTCTTATTTTAAATAGTAACTAAACTAGATACTAATACCAGATAAATTCTGTAACACAAACACAAACGCTGTAAAATGACCTTTCACGGCAACAAAATCACAGGGGGGGGGGGTAAAAAAATGAGCAGATCTTTTAGTGGCTGGAAGACATTATGAAATTGGCAATACAGTACTAGTATAATTGGCCGGGCAGTACATCCAATACGTCGCCCAAAGTTTGGCTGGCGAAAGCCCGATAAAACCACTTAGCGGAAGCCGAAACCTCTGTTTGGAGAGTAAAAAATGTCAACAAAAGCGTGGACTTCACTTGTGCCCTCGGGCCACCTGGCAGTAACCTTATCTGTGGTAAACAATCATCTGAACTTTGACATGGCTGGCGTTTTGTACAATATCGCTAGAGAGCGTTTCTGGCCGACTGAAAAGCCAAGCCGTGTTGTTCGACCCTCGGCCACAAATGACTGATTCAGTTCAATTCAATTGATTGCGGAAGAACGTGTACTTCGCAAGATTTGTACAAAGACCTGTTCAACCCTCTACTTGTTTTAGGATGTCGGTCGTCACAAAGAATTTTTAAAGCTGCATAATGTAACATTAGGACGATACAAACTTTTCTGGTCATTTCTTTCCAAAGTAAGTTGAAGTGGAGGTGTCAAAATATGTTGCCTTTCGAGTGTGTTTAAAAGCGTGAAACACAGCTTTCAGACATGTCTGTTTACATTCTGGTAGTTTGTGGTGGCACTCCTCTCACAGACGACATTTAAACTTTTGGTTCGCAGGAATCAACCGACGAAGAAAATAAGGTAACATGTCGAACAACAACAATCACGACCTCAATAGGAACGACCGGAAACGGCTCCGGAAGTTCCTGTTGGAGCACCTAGAACGGAATGACGTCCAAGGGCTGACGTGGGTCGACAGGTCACAGGGCATCTTCCGGATTGGTTGGCGCCATGCGGGACGGGACGGCTACGACCCGGAAGTAGATGGGATGATCTTCCGGGTAAGTAAATTGCAGACGTTAACTTCAAAATAAAACGCGTCATACAGCTTGAACTAGGGGCGCACAAGCAAATGGGAAAAGCAACATTTTTTTCCGTAGAAAAGAAATTGAATTGAAATGTTACGTTGAAAAAATGCAACGTCGGTATTTTTTTTTTGTGTGAGTAGTTTTTAATTGAATTAATTTATTTATTTATTCCTCTTGGTCACAAGTGGGTAGTCCCATATCTCTATCGCCTGGTTTCCATGGAAGCCTATAAAATACAAATGATAAATAACAATTTAATAGCATGAATCAATTTGAAAGTACAGGTAACGTAGGTGGGTAAATCACAGATAAATCCTGATCATGACTGGTACAGCTCTAAATGCCTACACATTTTTTGCTGCCTAGCTCTGGGCGGAGCTGACAGGAAAACACAAACCCGGCCAACGGGAGGACCCAACCGCCTGGAAAACGAGGCTACGAAACGCACTGCGAAGATTACCGGACTTTGCCGAGCAGTCCCTCCTCAGCAAGCCCGATGATCCTCATGACCCCTACCGAGTCTACAAGTTCGTCCCTACACCCACCCTACGTAAGTATCTGTATCTGTATAGCCGTTACGGTAGAGTGCTTGGCTTGGAACCAAGAGGTCCCGAGTTCGAATCTTGCCATGCCACCGATCTTGCAATTTTGCCCATGGGAAAAGCATTTTACACAACTTTCTTCTCCAGATTACCCAATGCCCTTCTGCGTACAAAAAAAAAGCAAAAAACTTGAGTGTGCCGGCACCATGTCTTCTGTTAAATGTTGGGAAAACGCCACTCGACATAACACACCAACTTCGCAGGTACGCGGTGCGGCGGCAGCTGTCTTTTAAAGTTGTATTCCTCAGCAGAATATTCAGAACTTTATGCCCCGTCCCTTTTCTGCAGCTCCTCAGCAGAATATTCAGAACTTTATGCCGCGTCCCTTTTCTGCAGCTCCTCAGCAGAATATTCAGAACTTTATGCCCCGTCCCTTTTTCTGTAGCTCCTCAGCAGAATATTCAGAACTTTATGCCCCGTCCCTGTTTCTGCAGCTCCTCAGCAGAATATTCAGAACTTTATGCCCCGTCCCTTTTTCTGCAGCTCCTCAGCAACCTTTCCAGGCGGCATCCCCTCAGGCGGGCGCTACCATTCTGACGGGTCTGGGGGAGGACTTCGGCATGAAGTGTGACGACATTGATGACGTACTGAACGGTACGGCCAACGTCATACATTCAAATCCCTTTAGAAATATGAAATATTTTTCTCAATGAAAATCTTATGCGTTTTTTTTTTCTTTTTCTTACTTGTGCGACATATAATATAGCTGTTTTGGCATGCGATTCTATGTTATGATATTGTACAGTAGTTTTTACGAAAACGTGAAACTAATAACATCTTCATCCAATTTTACTGGTCTTGCAGAGATCGACCCGAACACATGGCAGGCAGTGTCTCCACTACAGTTAGACATGTTACCGGACCAGGGTGGGATGCAGGTTCAGCAACAGCCGCTAGTGGGCGCTGGTCCACCACAGGCCTATCCCGTCTCTGGCCAACAAGCACAAGGACAACAACTGGGCGTCGAGGACTTTCCCGGACTGATTGGTAATTACTATGTTTATTCTAGACCCCATCATATGCCCTGGTCACTCTATCTCGTTTTGGAAAGAAGGTAGAGTGGTTCTATCATGGGACTAGAAGGGGCTAATCTAGTTTCCTTGCTTAGGCCATGTTGATTTGACATCCTCTGGGAACGCGTGCGGATAAAAAAGTTTGGCAAAAAGTTAAACGACATTTTCCAGTTTTTAACACCTCTCTCAACCCTACTCCACAGGACACACGGATGTAGACATAACGGTGGAGTACAGGGGGCGCTGCGTGGTGGCTCCGCAGCGCGTCTCCAACCCGCGGGGCCTGCGGATCTTCTCCGGGTCGGCCTACACGCAGAAGATCGGGCGGCAGGTCATCGTGCAGGCGCAGCTGGCGGACGGCATGTACGGTCCCCAGGACGTTACCCAGTTCGTCCTGCCGGACGTTGACCGGGAGAGCACGGGGCAGAAGCAGTTCGACCTCACGAAACAGCTTCTGGAGCACACGGAGCGAGGAGTCGTCCTGGAGTTCCACCAGAACGACATCTACGCCAGACGGCTGTGCAGGAGTAAGATCTTCTGGGAAGACAGTAACCGCCCCACCGACCCGCCCCTGAAGCTGACCCGCGACCAGCCTACTAAAGTCTTCGACTACCAGACCGCCTTCATCCCGGCGTTGCAGAACTACGTGACGACGGACGGAGCCGTGCGGCCGAGCCCGGATCTGAGGCTATGCGTGGGGCAGGTGTGGGACCGGGACCGGCACCCCTTCAAGGACAACCTCATCACCGTGACAGTGACGCACCTGACGGCGGCGCGGCAGCTCGAGGTGGTCCGCCAGGTGAAGGGGCAGCACTCGCTGAGTCTGAACGGGGCCGGGGTCTCCTGTTCTAACGAGTACGACAAGATGGTGAAGCTGGTGGCGGGACTCGTGCAGAGCATGAACATAGACGCTCAGCCAGACGCTCCGTCAGCCTTCCCGAACGGCATGTAAACATTGCAGGTTCTCCTGTGGTCACATTCGTCGTAATCTTCAGGCAGATCTTTCGGTGGCTGCAAAGACAATATCAAATTGGCCAGGCGCTAGGCAGTATCCATTTTCCAGACTTTTAACATTTACGACGCTGGCGTAAAAAAGATACAAGTGCAAAAAACAAAGCGTGTAAAAACACATAAAAACACGACAATAATAAGCCGAAGCCTAAACCTCTGCTTGGAGAGTACATTTATCGTAGCTTGTCGTACGATTCTGGTGTAGTACAGAATGAGCGGTCGTCGTGGTCGGATTTTATGTTATAGAGGTGCTCTCTTGGGCACGTTTGGCTGTATTTTCAATCAGGGCGTGACAGAGCCAACCACGGACGGACAAAGGTTGTAATACTGCCCGTTAGATCGCAAGACAGTTGTACAACACAGGCACGAACATCCCAATAATGCGCTTTGTTTGCAAAAGTGACCGAACCCTAAATAAGCCTATGATACAAATATTATGTTTGTGTGTGATGTCACAACATAGAAATGCAATTATAATAAGTAACCGTCCCTAGATCGTTGGGTTCAACTAGATCTATGGCATCCTGTTGTCAAGTCAAAAGTATATGGTTATCTTAAGGTCAAGATTTTGTGACTTTTAGAATTATTCCTGCCAATTAAGCTGTGTACTTAATTAATTAATCATACGTACAGTGTTCAAGCAGATCTATGCACTGCCTGTTGTGAGAATGATTACTTACTTTTGAGAAGGTTAAGATGTATGTTTTAATGGCCTTTAGAGGTGTTTTCATAGATTAACATATTCTATGTATAGAGACGAACGTACGCATTGTATAATGAGCATGTTGACTGTTTCAAAATATATACTAGTCCAAAATGAACTGTATGTATCTTGGAGGTGGATCATTTGTCATCACAGCTTCTTTTTGTGTCTGTAGGATTGTTGTTGTTGTTGTGTGTTGTTGTTGTTGCGCGCGTACGCGTGTGTATGTGTGTGTGTGTGTGTGTGTGTGTGTGTGTGTGTGTGTGTGTGTGTGTGTGCGTGCGTGTGTGTGTGCGTGTATCATTTTTACGTTGTAAACGAAAACTTTATTTAAACAGCCTTCCCTTTTGTTCATGGTAGCTGTTTTTTTTTTCATAAAAATATAATCATGGGAAAGTCTCAGTACAGTCCCGTACGTATGTAAAACAGACCAAGTAAATGTTTGCATTGCATTCAGTAATGTCCCGTAAAAATATAATCTATTTCTAGTCCATGGTCTCTTTTTGTTTCCTTCTCGTTTTCATTGCGAAGAAAGAACACTAGTACTAATACGGAAATTAGAAAACAATACTGGTAAAAGAACACCAAGGAATGTATATCTAACAATGTTTTTATTTGCTTTAGACTGAGTAGCCATATCGTCTACTCAGCTTACCACCTGCCTGTGCGGGACTTCCCCTCGGTAGCCCCTGAGTCAATTTGTGCAACACGAAACCGGAAAAATTCCGTTAATCATTAGCTTGACTTTCCCCGACATTCGTATCTTACAGGAGGTGCATTTCAGTGTGCACATATAATATTCATACAGTGATGACTAAGACAGGGGAAAAAATGAAGAAGATCCTGTTTTTCAGGAATGAATTTTCACCAGTAGCTTTAGTTCTCCGCGAAAACAGCAAGAGGATATCACGATGGCGGTCAACGGCTTCTGTCATGGCTCGGACCAGGTAAGATCGGCTTGTTATACTTTTTGAAATCGGCTGTATATATGCGTGTGCGTGCGTGTACCTGTGTGTGCGTGTGCGTGCGTGTGCGTGTGTGTGTGTGTGTGTGTGTGTGTGTGTGTGTGTGTGTGTGTGTGTGTGTGTGTGTGTGTGTGTGTGTGTGCGCGCGCGCGCGTGCGCGCGAGTGCGTGCATGTGTGTGCGTGTTCGTGCCTGCACGGTGTACATTACAGGTGTACATTTCTTATCCTGTCATTCCCCATTCATACGTTCTTTACAATACTGCACCAAACCCATTCTTCGCGCACAACTTAAAGCATGTGTAAAAGTTCCGTTTCTTTACTTGTGTGGCTTTACGCCAGCTTTAAGGTGTCTCAGAAGTTCAAGATTTTACGCATGCTTTAAGGTATTTGTATTTAATTTTAGATACAAATGAATACAAATACCTTAAAGCATGCGCAAAATATTTAAGAGCACCTTAAAGCTTGCGTAAAGAGCCGTTTCTTCACTTGTGTGTAGTTTTACGCAAGCTTTAAGGTGTGCTAAAGATGTAGCGAGTTTGAGGGGGCGGAGTTTTTCTTTCTTTTCCTGAGAGTAAACGAGGAATTTCCGGTTGACACGATATGCCGGGTCGTCGCACATTGACTCAAAATAGTAGAAACACAAACATTGTCTTTTTTTTAAAACTGAGAAGTACTTGTTCGCCATAGAGTGCCGGAAACGTTTATTTTCGTACTCAAATGTATGTATAAGCCCTATTTCAGGAAGTATGTCTCGACATTTTAACCATTATATACATATCATATTTATAATATCTATTTTCATATACATGGGTTTATTTTGTGGCCTTGGGCACAGTTCCGTTTCTTTTGACTAGGCTATAGTTAGTCACGCGTAAACATTTTTTGTGTGTGCAAAATTGGGTACAAATTAATGACTAACTAGCTCAATGACTAACAGCAAAGTAGTTATTTCCACAAATGTGTAAAACGCTTTGTTTGTTATTCCGCACAGTTTGTAACACGGGGAATCCCCAGATTCAATGTTCCACGTGCGCTCAAGAGTCAAGACTAATACCGTGCGCAGGTACTTAGTATCTGAATATGTTCCGGAAAAAATGCATAGGGAGGTTGAGCCTCCGGAAAGCTTAGCAATTTTGAGGTTAAAGAATGTATAGAATGGGAGAAGATTGACAAAATTAAAGTTGCCCAATGCAGTTTTAGGGTCAAAACTAAATTTTTCAACTTCTAGTCACTATTCCGATGTGTATCAACATATTCATGGAGCAAAAATGCCGAAAAATGTGACGGAAAACAGTTACTGGTAGGATTCTGGGCTGGTTTTCAGGGTACCACCCAGAATTCTAGAAAATAAGTGCTCACTTTGGGGCTTGTTTCTGACCTGTTTTGAGTGTCCAGAAATACTGGTTCAAATTTGCTGATTTGAGGCAGTATGTATCAATATCATACAGATTGCCTTATTCTGAATATTCCAGTTTTGCCGCCATGAAATTGCACTGGTCATGGAATGCCTTGAAACTAAACCGTCTCACATGCACATGCTACATATTCTATCCTTTTTAACATGTTAAATGTTGTGGGATGCAGTAAAACATGCAGTAAAATCGCTTTCCCAAACATACCGCCACAATAGATTTTGATCTATTCATTCATGTGACTTACCAAAAGATGATTATTCCCTACCTTCTGCTTTCAGAGACATTTCTATGAGTTTTAAACTCACACTGTGACGCAACATGCGTGGTTTTAGCGACTTTTAAACATGTTTGGGGCTGTACCGTGGTGAATCACTGGTTCTAACGTAGTGTCGAACAATTTACATCTGTCAATCATGCACAAACAGTGACGCTGTCCGCCCACATAAACAGGTCATTCTAAGAAACGACACGCTTCGCCAGTCAGTTAGGAATGTTGACGTTGACATTGAGAACATCTTTTTTTAATTTCTTTCCTTCCTTGTTTCTGTGTAAATTGCGTAACAATGTGGGTGTATAGGAAAATAACAAGTCAGTTCATAAACGGATTGGGTCGTTTTTAAGTACACTTACTACGGTGGCTTCATTTGGGCATCAAGCCGGTGAGCGTGAGTATAGATAGCAATACAGTTTGACTTCATGAATATGCAATGAGATCTAGAAATGTATAATTTATAGGATTTCTAATTTTTGTATTCTTAGCGATGTTTGCTACTTTATCTTTTAAGAATATGCAAATTTTAAACTTTTGTTTCTAGCATTGATTGTTCATCTTTTGGCATATATCAGACCATATCGTATATTTGATTCTTTATAATTATTTGTGTGTGGATTTTTAACGTGATGTTTTATTATCTCGCTTTGCACGGTAAAAATGTACAGCTTGGTTATTGTTCTATCCATCATGATGTTTTTTTCACGTTGTTAATTCCATTTCCCTGTGGTTGTCATTGCGTGACTTGAAAGCATGAAGTATCAAGATAGAATTTGCCTATATTTTACCGCACGAAATCCTATCTTTAAGCACGACTTAAAGCTTGCGCAAAGCTACAAACAAGTGAAGAAACGGAATCTTTACACATGCTTTAAGGTGCGTGTAAAAATGGATTCTGCGCAGTGTTTCTGCAATAGCCTTTGCAGTGAGATGTCAGCAGCGATACCCACAACATTGTCTTTTATCTCCTTGTTTATCCACCATGTAGAATTGTTTTGAAATTTTACAGTTAACGAAACCCGTGTTAAAGTGTTGTTATTTTCCACGAATTCGTGACATTTTCCACGTAGCCGCTAATAATTAATGTACATATAATAGTCTAATAAATGTGAAATCGCTGTTGTGACCTTTGAAAATTTGATCAATTAAAGCCACATTATGTCACATTAGAACGATACAAAAAGTAAATTTTTTTATCATTTCTTTACGGAGTAAGTTAAATCAACCCTACTCCGTTGCAAATATGTGTCATTCGGGAAGTGGGGGTGCCAAAATTTGACGCCTCGCACGTGTTTAAAAGCTGGAGACAAAGCTGTCAGCCATGTTTGTTTACATTCTGGTAGTTTGTGGTGGAACTATGCCTCTTCTTTTTCTGTCGCTACCCCACCAGAAAACGGGGCATCTGATAGAAAGGTGACTTCTCCACCAACCCTCTGCTTGGAGTAAGTTAGGCTAATGTAAAACAAAGGATACAAAGAGACGTAGCATGACAATGGGTAATAGCGGAGAACAAACAGGAACATAGTTTTAAGTGAAGTGATCTGGGTAGGGAAGACTGATTTGGGGAGAGACTTACTAATCATTTTTGGGGTATGCACCTGAACAAAAAATCCGGAATCATCGCCGGAAATAGGAGGAAATAAAACTCGTATTTTCTGTTGATTTTACAGATTCTGTGGCTTCCCCGAAGTGTCAGAATGGCAGGCCCGAGTAGGCAACAGTTACCTGACTTCCTGTTGGGGCGGATCGGTCAGCCCGGGTACCCGGGGCTGGTGTGGCAGGGGCCCCGCGGGACTGTCTTCTCCCTCCCCTGGCCCAGGTTCGACGGAGAAAACTTCGACCTGAATAGAGACACGACACTGTTCAAGGTTGTTAAAAAAACGAACGAACGAATGAATAGTTTATTCAGGTTAAATCACTCGCAGCCATTTTACTGAATTGTGGATTTCATTACAATACTGGACCAATGCAAGAATATGACCTTGATGACTTTCTAAAAGACAATCGTAGCATTTATACATTACATTCATTTATTAGACGGAACTGCAATACTATTAATATTTTTTCTGTGGCGTCATGTAAGTTTTACACAGTTACGATCTAAGCGTAGATTAAATACAATGGGTTTCGTGTTAAAGGGGTAACATTTTGCACCAAAATTTCACATAATTTAAGGATATTCGCATGATTGTAATCTATTTCATTTGGCACTCGGAAGAAAAATTCACGAAAGCCCCAAAAGCCGACAAGACGGGTTCCCCACATCAAATGGTTTCCCAAATTGTTGTTTTGTGTGGTGTAACACAGTTGAAACTTGAGTGTATGTCACGTTGTCCTTGTCCTTTGTGTAACACCAATAAAATATGGTTTCCCATAATTTGATGCTTTAAGGCTTTATGTCCCAAGTCTACTTTTACCATTATTATCACCATTTCAAAGCTTCATGATGTCTACCATTTATAGACAGCATGAAGAAAAATAAAAGGCAAGTCACAAGGAACAAACTAATGGACTTGTAGCGATAACATTTTCATGCTATAAGATTTAATGGTGTTTGCGTACTATTTAGTTAAAGTGGCCTAAGTAAACAAAGAAGTGAAAACGACATATAACTTTCGTTTCCTTGTGGTTAGCAAATTCTCATTTAAGTTTTAGATAAAGTCATGCTGAATACAACACTGGCGTTTTCTGCTGTAGAAATATAATTTTATTTGATTAGAATTAACAATTATTATGGGTGCATCCTATACTTTAGTATTTAGCATTGGATCCTATACATGCCATGTACTGACTGAAGTATCATTTAACTTTGTGTATAAATATGTACTTAAACCTGTTATATGATCTATTTTGAGCGTCTTATTCTAAAACATTGTCTTTTGTCATGTACCGTATATTGTCCAGTTATAATTACCAGGACTAGCCCTTCAAAATAGCCTCGAGGTACGTGGTACGTAGTTGGGCAGCCCTGGATGTATATCATTTAACAGAGCCCAATAAAACAAAACATTATTAAAAAAAAACCGCCATTTGTAGCTTCTTCAGGAGTGGGAAACTAACCAGGGAAGGCCGGTCCACCCTCCTAACCCCACCAGGTGGAAGGCCCGGCTGAGGAATGCTCTCGCTAGGTCTCGCGAGATCAGTGAGGAAATCTCGGACGAGGACCGGACGGGGCAGCCGTGCAAACTCTACCGTTTCACCGACCATGGTGCATCGGTGTCTTCCCAGAGTTCATCGGTACAACCTGGAGGTATTGATTGATCTTTTGTTTGCAATCTTTTCTTTGAAATGATTTGCGTGATTAGTTTTTTTCTTTTCAAAGATATAGAGACTAAAGCTATTTGAGTTACAGTCAAATTTTTCAGTGTCACTTTAGCCTATTTGTTGTGAGTATTTTTTTACATAACAATGGACATACGTGATTCCATTTATTTCCCAAGGAAACCCTGCCCCCCTCCCCACAATACTGGTGTCGGTGTTCTACCGGGGGGTTCAAGTGACTTCCCGTCGCTTTGAGACCGACTGCTGGGTTCTGTACCCACCTGTTCTGTCCCCTGAAGAGCAACAAGATGTCATCCAAGCTCGCCCGCCAGATGTCGCTCTTCTAGAACTCCCAGTACCTGTTGTCCATGACGATCCTCTCTACCAGGTCCTGTCAAGCTTCAAGCAGGGCATCTTTCTGTACGTCTCTGCTGGCTGCGTTTATGCAGTCCGCCGCTGCGTGGCGCGCGTGTACTGGAGAAGCCCGCATACCCCGGATGTGGAACACGTTCTTGAACGAGACGGAGGCGACGGACGGAACGCGGCGGTACTTCTGGACTGTGGAGACATGGAGGGTGGACAAACCTCCAGAGTGGATCTCAGCGTTGGTCAGAGTTTTAGCAGTAGTTGTAGTCTTGTAGTTGTAGTTGTGACAGCAACTCGCTAGGTGGCAGCACGAAATCATAGCCAGTCCTCAGGTATATTAAAACAAGTATTTTCATACGTCTAAAAAGCTTTTGATTTCTAAGTCTTCTAGAGCAGCTTTCAGATGAGCAGCGATGAGCAAAGTAAGCAGAGTGTATGTATTGAAGCTTATTTTATTTTCGAAAATTATATTTAGGAAAAGCTGTGTCCATAAGTTAATTCAGATACTAAGTTAATTATACTTAGCTCCCAAAGATACTTTGGGCGTCAGTATTTTACAGTATCAGTATTTTATTTGAAGTGCCAGATTTAAAGATTTAAGCAAACCCGACATATTGTGCAACAGAGGAAAATGCACATTCTTCTTATATTGTGTGCAGTAATACTATTCTTTGGTCACAACAGTCAAATAAGAAATGTTATTTTTCACGAATCCATTGTCTGCATTTTCTTTGGCATGGCTGGTGAGATGATCGTCGTAATAGTTTAGACTATAAAATCATTAACAGGGCAAAAGAAACAACAAACTCCTGCTAGTCACATGGTGCCACATTGACTTGACAAATTCGAAAGGTCCGGTGGTCACGTCCTTCGAATTTCAAGACCCTACATTTTTATTTGTTTCTAGACATTTCGCAGTGTTTCGGTACTATCCCTCCTCCCTATTGTATCTTTTTATCCGGAAAAACGGACACAGTAGTTGAAAACTTTCCAACGTCCTCTCAATTTGAAACCACCACTGTTATATACTGCTTGACGTGTTTAAACCTGCGTGCACAACCGCCCAATTCCACCAGATTGAAAGCAAGGCACGTGGATTTCCTTCCGTACCAATACCCGGCTTTCTCAGCCAGAAAATCCAGACGAATGAAGTGTCATCCCGACATTATGATGCTGGATCTACCGTCGTGACAAGTCGTATGTACACGTTTCTCAGAGAACAAGAAAACTTTGCTAAAATGTGCAGAAATAATGACCCAGCATACTAAGATGAATAGCTTTAGCTTCCTCTACTCTAATGCGACAAGAAGTTGGGGTAGATTTAAGAAAATGGGGTTATGCGGAGGGAATCTTGGCATCTAATGGGGGTCTATCTATCAAGTGTCACCGGCACCCATTTGTGGAAGAACGGAGAATATCCGCCATTGATCGAGCCCGGATGAAGCAATGGGGGTAGAATGAAAACACACTAAGACGGATGGAGGACATCAACACGCCTGTCGTCGGTCAAAAACTCCTCAACTGGAAACGGCGCCATTTTGATTTGTGAAGGGGTCAGCCCGCGGAGAGCATGCTGGGAAGGATGGGGAGGGGCTTCACTTGGTAGTCCCTGTTCTGTAAGTAGTCATGTTGTCAGAATAGATGGCTAATTACTCATTTAAATTAAACTACCACGTTTTATCAGCGCCATACTATTTTAGTATTACCTCAGTTCAGCAGCACTTGTGTTTACAGCTACAATGATGACTTCATCACAAAAAATTAATATAGTTCAGCATTTGGCCATGGATCTTTCTAATGTTTTGATGTTTACGTGCAAAGTTTAGCAGCCATCGTCTCTATATATTCAAAATGTCAAACGTCAAGCACTTCTAAAGATACGATCATAGCCCGGTATTTGAGTTTTTTTAGACTTTAGTCGAATTTCCATTAGTGTTCCATTTTGTGGCCCATTTAAGTACACGTATCATCACTGGTGTATATCACTTTTTAAATTGCCATTCAAAACCGCTTCTTGATCACAGAATCAGACGTTCAAATCTGACGTAGCCGCCGGAGTTCTGAGCCTGATATGCTCGCTGCTATTACGGGCTGCAGCGCTCCGAAGCGGACATCGTAAGCCGTCGGTCAAATGACTTGTCAAAAGTTATACTCGGCTGTGCATTGAGTAGTGCAGCTATCCTTTCCTCTATAACAGGTTATTATTTTTAATAGGCATCAACTTCAAATACGGGATTCAAACTATTACCGGACAATTTTACAATTTCTACGGTTTTGATTCAAACTTCACCGTGTTTACAAGGATGAAGAGGCAAGAACGCTGCCAGCAATTTTGTATATGACATAGATAATACAGTGGTTATAAACCCGTTATTTTACGATTCCGTCGTCCTTTCCATCTTCACACCTCTACCCCGCCTACCAATTCACGATATGGCTCCACGCACTTTAACCACAGTTAAACATTTGTTTATCTGCCCAATACATTTGTGAAATGACGCCCCTTTATCGATTGAAACGTCATCGTTGACCTTTCGGGTAAAGGACATTTTTGAAGTGCTACCGGAGCGGACAGACTGGGAAAGGGCACTGGAGTTCAAGCTGCCGGATTCGTTATCTATATAATTTAGAAACCACAACAAAAAGGTTTTGGTGTCTCTAACATGTAGACACACACACCGAAAACATAACCGTCTTGGCGAATATAATAACGGGTCAACCTGTCGGGTACGTATATGATTGAACGCCCTTTTATTGACTGGAACGTCACTTATGACCTTTCTAGTGAGAGGGGTTGTCAAAGTGGCGGCTGTGTAGGCAAACAGGAAAAAGGCAATCATGATGTTTCTGACTCAGGGAGAAGAGTTGCTGTTACAGTTCTATACCTCTAGCTCTATGCCTAGAAGTGGCCAAAAATAATTGGCCTTGCATTGAGCGACACCGTTAAAAAAACCACACTACTAGGTTCTGTATGAACGACGATGTCCAGAGAGATTAGAAAATGTTCCTGACTGAGGATGGCAGATTAAGTGTACCGATTGTCTATTATGTAACAATCGCATTAAGATAGACTTCCTTCAAGTGCATTCTGTTCATCTTACGTACTAGCATTTTGTTCACATTCATTTTTGGAGATTTGGGTAAAAGTATACATTCCTTAGAGGATATATTTATCTGCAAACATACAGATGAAAGTACATTCGTAACAACAAAAACAAGGTACCAACAACAATGAAGTATCGCAAGTGGTGAGTAATTATATCTACGGGGACATTGTGAAGTAAATAAAGCTGAGCATCGACACATATTTCTATGAAATTTAGCCGCAACTTGTATCGTTCCCCGTCAGTGTTGAGTGAATGATAGCGAAAAGGATTCTTCGCTTCGAAAACGATAACACGTACTGCATTGTTTCAGTAACATCTATCTTCATTGTACACTAGTGGACCAGTAACACCTAGCTCCAGTGGACCAGTGCTCCGGTGCTCCAGTGAACCAGTCATATGAGCCCTGACGAAGATGACAGAGCGCCATCGGAACGTTGGCTCATGTAATTAACAAATGGTTGTGAATAAAAGAACTTCACATTTCAATGACTCACTAACCTGATGAAATTATTCATGGATACAACACACACACGCATTGTACACGTACTGTTGTTATGCACTGAGTTGATATATTATTGGGAAGTTGACTACTTGACAGGCAATGCAGTATCTACTTATATTAGAGTGCAGAAACACGGCGTTTGTTACACAACAAATCAATCCTTGTGGCAGTTTTAATTAGAGGACGGGAATGAATTTTTATCTTCTTTTTCTTTCAAAATTCATACAGGACTAACGTCATCTATAAGACACGTTCAATAAAAAAGGATTTGGCATGGACGTATCATAACCTTATATTTGACGGAGTTTCTGACATCTTTTCATTACGTTTTCTTACTTGTGTCTGGAATGCCAGCACTATATCCAATAAAATTGGAAGAACTAGACTTCGCACCACGGAAAATATTTCATTTCTTACAGACATCAGAAAATGTTAGGTTCCTCATTATTATTTGCCATTACTATTATTGGACGTTAAGAAATTAAGCAATAGCAAGGAGGTTTATATTTAAGGCTGTAGTTTGGATGTCGACACTGACATATAGAGCACTGTGAGAACCTTGCCAATGATAGACCCAACTAGAGGTACACAGTGTCCAGTCAGCGTAAAAATGTGCCCTATGTGACAGAGACAGTTTCGTCTAAACAAATCAAGTCAATGGCCTGCTCCAGACGTCTGTCTCCATGGTAACTGGTGCTGTAGCAGACACCCTTTGGTGTTGGGTTACATTTTGTAGCATGATAGAGTTGGAGGGACGGGTCACCATATATATGTATATGAATTCGCTTGACTCATCAGAGCAGCACTTTCTTGGGCTAGACCATGTGTACTCTCCAAGCAGAGGTAGGGTCGCTCGGTATTTTGGCAGTATTTTCGCGTTTTTAATACGTCTTTCTACTTTTACGGGTTTTTTTTACGGGAGAGGAGGAAGACCAAAAAAAAAAAAACCGTAAAAGTAGAAAGACGTATTAAAAACGCGAAAATACTGCCAAAATACTGAGCGACCCTACCTCTGCTTGGAGAGTAGACCATGTGAAGGTAAACCTTATGCATTTGCTTTGCATTTGGTAACCTTTCTAGTTACCAAATACATCCTCGGAATTTGGATGCGATTCAAAAACACAAATCAAACATTGTACAGTGACAAATGGCCCGGCGCTTCTTTCAGGATGGCTGCCAAACAATTAACTGACCAGTCCCACAAGAGTGCAGCAGCCTGGTGTCCAGACGATTAAATATGTAGCTGTC
The DNA here is from genome assembly GCF_001625305.1 of Branchiostoma belcheri. Taxonomy (NCBI): domain Eukaryota; kingdom Metazoa; phylum Chordata; class Leptocardii; order Amphioxiformes; family Branchiostomatidae; genus Branchiostoma; species Branchiostoma belcheri. Next base: position 1,624,266 of record NW_017804231.1, read on the forward strand.
AGGCCACACCTAATAAATCCCGCCGAATTAATCAGTTGATCGACTGCAGCTCGGGCCGATGGTCGGGGCGGGTAATGGGACGATAGATGAAGAGCCAAACGTGTGGAGAATTAGTCACCCTCATACACATTTAAAATTACACTAACCCTCCATTTACAGTTACAGTCACCCGAATATTCACATACTTTTACAATTACACTCACCCTCCTATTCGCACACATTTACAGTCACCCTGCTATTCACACACATTTACAGTCACCCTCATATTCACACACATTTACAGTTACACTCACCCTCCTATTCACACACATTTACAATTACACTCACCCTCCTTACACACATTTATAATATTACAGTCACCCTCTTATTCACACACACATTTATAATTACATTTACAGGAAAGGAGAAGAATTAGATCACATGTGACCAAAAAAAGTAAGATCAGTAGTTGAACCAAGGTCATTACTTTTACTAAACGATTTAATTTTGATCTTCATCCAAATATTATTTTTATCACTCTAACTAGTATCATTACTATTGTTAAAATATTATTATCATCTTCGTTTCAATATGTCCAGTAAATGAAAATAAACATTTGCCAACTATATTGTATCCACAACATAGACCATACATACATTATATTCAGTTAGAATAGCCGTACAGGTGTATATTAAATCAGCAATATACTTTTTGCTAATCCTTCTTTTCATTCTGAACTTGAGCAATGTGTTGTCGCGTCGTAACATGGGCAGTAGGCTTGCTGACAGACGCCTTTGATTCAGAAAAGTAGAAATAAATCTTTTTACGCAACCATGGAAAAGCTTCAAGAATATCATTGGACACATATACGATCTGCCCATGCCATATACCTCCCTGTAATGTTGTATAATTCCTGACATTTCATTACTGCGGGGCTCCCCGTGTTACACACAAAAGGTGAGAGACCTCGTTAGTTCCCATCTTCCATTGGACGGCCAAATGGAGTGTGCGGACCACGGCGGCCAGAAAACTAGATTGCATTGATTGAAAAGGCGAAGAACGAATGTAAAGCACAAATCAAATTCACGCGGTTTATGACGATGCAATTTGCGAAATGAAAAGAAAGTGTGTCATAAATTTGGGCTGAGCCAAAGAGCTCGGTGTTCGAATAGCCCGGAGAGGTGGGCTTGGGATAAATGTGTTCAGGAGAGAGAAATCAGGACAAACGGGCGCGGGGCAGCCGGCTGGCGCGGGTGAAATCCCGGCCTACGTTGCCGGCGTTATCTGAGGAGGCAGAGGTAGAAATTACACGGTGTCCCCTTAGGTTCTGTGGCTGAACACCACCAGCAAACACGGCTGAACGTATCTGTGTCTGAATGTCACCGGCTATTAGGAAGCAGACAGCCCAGGGGATGTCTGTAGAGGTCTATAGAGCTTCAGATGACCAGAATCAGGGCACACTTAGGCCGTCCTCACATTAGCACGGTAAAGCCGCGATCCAAGTAAGACGGATACCACACACCTGGTCTGCGCGCCACATGTTCCTTAGAAATCGTGCCCAAGTGCAAGTCGGCCAAACTAGAATCCTTGGTGCCTGTAACTAATTTCTGATTTTTCCCGGTAATTTATGTTCGCTGTTTTCGCGGTCACCTGTATGCAAATAAACACACACACCCTCCCCCCAGCGGCGCTATGTACCTTGGCCGAATGCTGGTGTGGTTCCGCCAGACGCGGTTGAGTTTGTCCTAGAATGGACGCGTTATTCAGCCATTACCGCCGATGGAGCTGTAAACACGTCCCTCTTTTTATCAGTTTATTAGTCTTTTGCATATGAATAAAGAAATATCACCCCGTAACCCAAATGATGGGCGGCAAAAAAAGCATCAGAGCCAGCCAGTGTTAAGATCGGCTTGCAGAACCAGCGTTCTATCTCTCATTTGCTACTCTCATATGGTTTTTAATAGCAGTCCTTGTGCCAAGTGCAAGTCCATCTATGTATGATATTATTCACAGCAGAAAGACCCGAAGCTACCCGCAACTCTGACATGTTTGACAGCCTTGTGGACCAAGTCCATGTTATCACTATGATATACTTGACAGAACCCAACTCCATCCTACAATATACCGACATGACTGACAACGTTAGGGGTCAGGTCCCGTTTAGCCCATACCATCATTTTTAGTAATCCGATGGGCATGTGAAAAATCAACATCCCAAGTGTCGATGATTCCAAACGTACCGCTGAGCCTATTTTGGGGACCGATATCAGAACCTTGCCAGGTCGATGCTTTTGTTCCCAGAGTGCAGTTTCACACCACAGTTAACACTTAAGCTGAATGACAAATGGGCAATGACCATTTTTAAGTATACACCGCACGTATTTTTGGGCAAAGATTTGTCGTTTTCCATCCCCCTTTGTGTCATGTGGCTTCGCATCTGTGCATTTTACTGCGCCCATAACTCACGTACATCCCTACTAATGCGACCAAATGCACACAACTTCTATGTAACGGTGCTTGAAGTATGAGCTCTCAACTTTTTTCATTCTTCCTGATTTATGAAATGGCTGGGTTTACTACCTACGGACTTAAGTTCATGATGGTCGCGAGATACGGCTGTCTTACATCTCGACACTTTGGCTTGAAGATGAATGTGGTTTACCACCAACATTGTCCATTGCGTACCAAGTCCATATGGACGGCATCCTTTGAAACGTTGCTGTCAAAAGTAACTCCGTAGGGAGGGTAATGACACACGCGGAGATAGATGGCCAACTAAGCCCCGATAAAGATGGCCAGACTGACAAGGAGATCGCCATCTCGCCAGTAGCACGTACTCTGGGAGATAATCATGACCGAGAACTTCGTTAACGCTCCTGTCACACATTCACGACCTTCCCGCAAATATATTTGTTCCTGAACACTCACACTAGCCGACGTTCGGGAGCAGTCTGACTAGATTTTGGCCACGCCTCTTTCTATAAGAATAAAACGAATTTGAGTTAAATTTGAGTTTTGAAAACTCAATATTTTTCAAGCTCTAAAAACTCCATTTGTCATCATTCACCACATCACATCTCAACCACTGCCCAAAACCAAATCTTTAAGCATTACTTAAAGCATGCGTAAATGTTTTTCAGTCGAATGAAGAAACAGAACCTTTACGCATCCCTTAAGCGGTGCGTAAAGATAAGATTTTCATGCGATGACCGGCCCTGCGTCTGCCTGACATCTCCAGACATAAAGCCTCATTATGGATGATCACAGAGCTGATACTTGTATGTTCTACTTGTAAGAGCAGGTCCAATATCTCCACCCAGTCGTCAATAACACTTGGCCGCGACATACGGACGCAATATTAGTCATTACATGTATGTCGATAGGACAGTATATTTGTGCCGCGATAGTGGGACTCTGTATAGCAGATATCTACTTGTGATGCTGATGTTGAGGTCTGTATTTGGAAATGATCCCACAGCAACACAGTGTTAACAATGACATTAAGCGTACCAGCAAGAAATGGATGACTTGCATTCAACTTATAAAAGTCCTTGTCACACATCCAGGATCCACCCCCGATTTTGTTCCCTACCACTAGTCGACCAGGTTCGGCTGACGTTAGGGAGCAGTACTAGTCTGGCCAGATTTTAGGCTACGCCTGTCTTTCTATGTTAATTGAATCGAGCCGAATATGAGTTAAGTTTAAGTCAAATTTGAACCCCGACAACTGCTGACTTACTCCTGAATGGTTAGCTGGTGTTCTGCTGCCAGATTCGTGACTGTGTGACAAGTAAGGGCTTTAGTCAGCACAACACCTGTCACAAATACGTTACTAGTATCAGTGTTGGGGCGTGTTCGGAGGTTAAATTTGACTCAAATTTAACTCAAATTTGTTTCCATTCGGATAAAAAGGCATGCGTGGCCTAAATCTGGTACGATTTCTCCCAAACGTCAGCCAAACCAGTTGTAACTAATTTCGTGGAAGGTTGTGGATATATGACATAGGCTTAACTAATCATAACCTAACTCATGTTGATCGCGATATCGATGACTCAGCACCACTATGTGCACCACCACAACTCCCAGCCTCTCACTAAAGCATGGAAGTCCCACAGCAAAACACGAGATAAGGTATTACGTCGTAAATACAAGGGCGGGGCGCCTTTACACCAACCCTTGTCCCTCAGGACCAAACGTCAATCAAACACGGAGGGCGGATACAAGTCCGTAATTGGGAACCGTAGATTCACTCTCCGGCCATAAATCATTACAGCATATTGTCAGCTTGTAGACTTTGTGTCTAAGATATAAAGCAACAGAGAAATACCGATACAGATATCAAAGGGATACTCGACTGCGATTTATCATATCTTTCACTAACGGACAAGGTCAGTAGATGCCAAATAAATATCTGAAATATGGTTCAGAAGGTCTAGAAATCCTGTATTGGAACTCATTTTGTCGATGGAAAAATCACGGAGTGATTTAAGATTCATTGTGATGTGATCTGTGGCAAAAGTTTCTAAGGTCATACTCCATTTTTAAGCACAGTTATTCTCATTATTATTCGTGTTTGATTTTATGGCATTGAATCCGATCATTACAAGGGTCAGTACAGGCAGAACAAAGCTGGTAACGGCTGACCGACAAAAATTCAGGCGTATAGTAACTAAATGAATTGGAATCTAGTATAACGTACAAGTCCTGAAATAAAAGGAATTAATTAAAGTTGCAATTAAACCAATTACAATTATACAATTGAATATATGCTTGAATGCAATACAAAACATGACACATTGTAAAAACAATAGGTTTAAAATCATTCATAGATATTATGAATATCTGACTTTTTTCATACCTATTTTATTCAGTCTAAAACAACCGGCAGTAGACTGGCGTTTCATGTGGCCTTTGACCTGACCTCCCGTGCCTAGAGCCAGGTCATCATGTGACATAAAGACTATACTGCACTAGTGCCCCAGGCTGGAGGAATATCGTGAGAACTACTGCCCCTAGGAGGGCATGTGCGCATTACGGCACAACTGTACGGCCGTTACCCTTAAAGCCAGATCGTAATTTACTGCTTAATGAACACTACAAAAAAGCCAGCAGCATAAAAAGTCAATTACTTGCTGGTCGTCGTGAGAAAGAGCTTCCCTTTCACCACTTTCATCCACAACTTGGACGTCAGCGCTAAGTGTTGAATTATTGCTACAATCAACGCCTATGGACATGAGTGTAACTCAAGACAAAAGATGGAGGTCCCTGGAGGTGAATGTCTAGTTCTGCTCGGACCCAACAAGGGCGGTCGCCTCGGGTCAAATCCGTGTGCAGATCCCATAATCTCACGGAAATGAGGTTTCGAATTTATCGGCCCATTGCAGGAAGAAGCTAAGTCTAGTTACCGATTCAGCCATTAGGGCGGGGGTCTATTATGTACATTAGAAAGATGGAAAGACAGTCCGCGGGGATTTTTTCATGTGGCAATTCGCCAAGACGCTCAGACCGACTTCGGACATTTAGAAGAAAATCCTTCCAGGACAAACTAGAACAGGGTTGGGCAGTAGGGTGCTACGGGGATATTAATTCTTTTAAACTTATAGGTTTATTCTTAAGTTTTCCAGAGTTTGACTTATGATTATATATATACCTTCGCAGAAGCTGTTCCTTCTTCTCCAAACAAATAAGGTCAATGACCTGGACCAGACGTCTGGGATATAACTGGTGCTGTAGCAGATACCCTCTTGTGTTGGGTTACATTATGTAGCAAGTTTCAGGACAGAGTCGAAGGGGCTGGTCAGCAGACCTGACTACATACTACTCTGGTCACCATATACTAGTATATGAATGTGTTTGAGTAAGAATAAACAAAGCAGTAGTTTGTTTGGCTCCACCATGTGAAGGTTAATATTATGCGTTTGCCTAACAAATATTATCCATATATTGATAGATGAGAGTTTCAAGTTTTACTTCCGTGAAATTTCCACGTGCCTTTCATATTCCCAAAATTCAGTGGCACTCAAGCCGTTACAAATGTGACGACCTAGTACTGTAGGTACCCTCTAACCATAATAACGGGCATCCGCTAGTGTAACAACCATTCATTCAACGACACAAAGAAGTAAAACCGCATGGGCTGTCCACAAAGCATTTTTTTCTTGGGGCTTCTAAAAAGCCGTCAGAAGAAGAAAGACGGTAGAAAAGGAATGATAGCCCTGTGCAACTCATCAGGCATCAGCGAGGGCCTCAGAGTGACAGAACTGGGTCATGTTTTGTTTGAATGGTTCTGTTCATGCGAGCAATGCGCAACTGAAGAAGGAAGTGCCTCTGGATGAATCATATTGTGATACCAGATATGTAAGCCAACATGACCTGTATAGGAGAAATCTGCTTCTGTCACGAGAGATTAAAGATAGAACGGTAGAAAGATGGTGGATGCAGGCTGAAAGCTTCTACTCTTTTACCAGTAAGTCGTGTTACAGGTTAAATCCTTCCTGGTACTAAAGCTGTTACCACACACACTTGTATGGGACTATTAAAACCAGAGAAAGTACGATATCGGTAGAGACAAGAACAGCCGGAAGAGACTCTCAGAAGGGAAGGATGTAGACCAGACCTTCTGTTGCAGATTCTGCGGCAGAGTCTACCGGGCTAGCATCAGCCGTTGCAGCCATGGGCACTGCGCAGCTGTAATTGCCGAGACCAACTGAAGGAAGCTGTAGACAGTCTAGGAAGACGACAAGAGCCCGAGACTAGAACTTTAGTTGTAATTACATATGACTGCGTCCTTGTTGTGCTGTGTTGATGAAAACATCACATTTCCGAAAGATTCATTTCTAACACTCAAATCACCTGATTCATTAGCATCACAAGAATTCGGAGACCTCTGAGAGTTTTATTAAATGTTTTGTTTTGGACTTGTCTCATTGGTTATGGAAATAAGGTCCTAATTGCCATAATCTATTTTGATGTATGGTTTTCTCAACTCAAATTACCCTGATTCACTGTCATAAAAGCAGAGTTGGAGAACTTTCTGGTTGAGGCAATCACATCCTATAGATTTGATCTGGACCGCTTCACTCAATAGCCTTGCCTTTCCGTAACGCTACCACTGAGATTTGAAACTGGCACAGCGTCAAATTAAAGGGATTTTGAACTTTGTTCTGAGTAACCGTATGGTCGGTATGTCTGCTCTTGTTGGTCATAAGAATGGATCTGGAGTGCGGGATGATTTAAATATGACCCCAGGGTATCGTTAGACGTGAACATCAAATGTGAGATTAGGTTAGATACGACGTGAAAATATCATCCTGTCAAGCAAAGCTCATAGTCAGAATCGACAATCTTTGCCAAGACGCTATAATATAAAATAAGAAGTGCCTAGAAGAGCATTCAGCACTTTTTATCTCGGCCGCCTTAGCGGCCGAGGTATTGTGCTCCAAAATATGTACGTTCGATCGTGTTTTCGACCGTGAAAAAAAAAACCCAATGAAACCAATTACTCTGCATGTATACTTTACTTTGTGGTGTCGACCTACCGGATGATAGTGTCGTTATTCTGATACAACGAAGTTGCTAAAAAAGAGGAAATGCTGTTTACCACAAAACCATTGTTTTATATCATAGTATGCATTTAATGTTCTAGAATTTCGCTAATAGCTGCTGTAATTGGACCAATAAATCAATGACATAAATTATGTACATTAACCTTCCATATTTGCTTCAGTCGCAAGATGTCGCTTTTGATTGGTGAATAAATCACTGTGACGCAAGTAAATATTCACTTGAAATGAGAAATTACCGCCCAACAAAACGGACCATTAGATTCCCAGTGCTGTATTACTCTTTTGTTCTTGTGGTCAGCTTGTTTTCTTTGCTTGAATCGCGTAAAAGACCAAGGAAAATACAATGAAATCGGCAA
>NW_017804231.1:1632185-1675750 GCF_001625305.1 Branchiostoma belcheri
GTGGCAATTCGCCAAGACGCTCAGGACGACTTCGGACATTTAGAAGAAAATCCTTCCAGGACAAACTGGAACAGGGTTGGGCAGTAGGGTGCTACGGGGATATTAATTCTTTTAAACTTATAGGTTTATTCTTAAGTTTTCCAGAGTTTGACTTATGATTATATTTACCTTCGCAGAAGCTGTTCCTTCTTCTCCGAACAAATAAGGTCAATGACCTGGACCAGACGTCTGGGATAGAACTGGTGCTGTAGCAGATACCCTCTTGTGTTGGGTTACATTATGTAGCAAGTTTCAGGACAGAGTCGAAGGGGCTGGTCAGCAGGCCTGGCTACATACTACTCTGGTCACCATTTACAAGTATATGAATGTGTTTGAGTAAGAATAAACAAAGCAGTAGTTTGTTTGGCTGCACCATGTGAATGTTAATATTATGCGTTTGCCTAACAAATATTATCCATATATTGATAGATGAGAGTTTCAAGTTTTACTGCCGTGAAATTTCCACGTGCCTTTCATATTCCCAAAATCCAGTGGCACTCAAGCCGTTACAAATGTGACGACCTAGTACTGTAGGTACCCTCTAACCATAATAACAGGCATCCGCCAGTGTAACAACCATTCATTCAACGACACAAAGAAGTAAAACCGCATGGGCTGTCCACAAAGCATTTTTTTCTTGGGGCTTCTAAAAAGCCGTCACAAGAAGAAAGACGGTAGAAAAGGGATGATAGCCCTGTGCAACTCATCAGGCATCAGCGAGGACCTCATAGTGACAGAACTGGGTCATGTTTTGTTTGAATGCTTCTGTTCATGCGAGCAATGCGCAACTGAAGAAGTGCTTGTGGATGAATCATATTGTGATACCAGATATGTAAGCCAACATGACCTGTATAGCAGAAATCTGCTTCTGTCACGAGAGATTAAAGATAGAACTGTAGAAAGATGGTGGATGCAGGCTGAAAGCTTCTACTCTTTTACCAGTAAGTCGTGTTACAGGTTAAATCCTTCCTGGTACTAGAGCTGTTACCACACACACTTGTATGGGACTGTTAAGGCTGTCAGAGAAAGTACGATATACGTAGAGACAAGAAACAGCCGGAAGAGACTCTCAGAAGGGAAGGATGCCGACTAGAGCTTCTGTTGCAGATTCTGCGGCAGAGTCTACCGGGCTAGCATCAGCCGTTGCAGCCATGGGCACTGCGCAGCTGCGTTCTTGTTGTGCTGTTTTGATTAAAACCTCACATTCCCGAAGGATTCATTCCTAGACACTCAATAACCTGATCCATTATCATCACAAGACTTCGGAGATCTCATACCTCCATGAAATATGTACATTTTTTATAAATGTTGTTTTGTTTTTGGACTTGTCTAATTGGTTATGGATAGAAGGTCGTGATTACCATCATCTATTTTAATGTATGGTTTTCTCAACTCAAATTATCCTGATTCACTGTCATAAAAACAGAGTTGGAGAACTTTCTGGTTGAGGCAATCACATCCTATAGATTTGATCTGGACCGCTTCACTCAATAGCCTTGCCTTTCCGTAACGCTACCACTGAGATTTGAAACTGGCACAGCGTCAAATGTAAGGAATTTTTAACTTTGTTCTGCGTAACCGTATGGTCGGTATGTCTGCTCTTGTTGGTCATAAGAATGGATCTGGAGTGCGGGGTGATTTAAATATGACCCCAGGGTATCGTTAGACGTGAACATCAAATGTGAGATTAGGTTAGATACGACGTGAAAATATCATCCTGTCAAGCAAAGCTCATAGTCAGAATCGAGAATCTTTGCCAAGACGCTATAATATAGAATAAGAAGGGCCTAGAAGAGCATTCAGCACGTTTTACTACTGTAGTGGGTTGTATGTATAAAAGGTGGTGCAAGTTCAACCATTGAACTTCTATTATATTTTATAAAGCATGCCAATTAGATAATTGATTACCTTGACGACACAAAACAAAGATGCCCTATATGTCTCTCCTAATGCCTGATTTGTACGTCAGTTTTTCATTTATCAAATTATCTAATTAGCCATGTAAACATGGACCAAGTAAATTTGAACTAAACTAAACTTTTCAATTAGTCTAGATACACAAGGCTCTTTTATCGAGTTCTTTTACCTGAAAGCCTGAAGAGATTGTTGAAGTCTACCTCATCTAAAATCGATTAACGGTCTTCTCGAGGACGGCAACCGTGCACTTCGCTTTGAACTTCGAGTACTGTTCTGTATCTGATTCAACTGTATCTTAAAAGGCAGACCAAGTACATGTGGAATATTGATCATTGCATCAGACACACAAACGGAGTTTCCAAGTATACGGCCTCCTTCGGTCAGTATTGACTATACTGATGCTGTATCATGGAAGTTCACCTGTGTTGGTAGTTATCATAGTATGATGCTAAACTTCATTCCAACACAAAGGGAACACACTACACAATAATCAGATATTCAAAGATCACTGTCGACTTATCACTTTTACGCACACCTTTAAGCATGAGGAAACGTTCCGTTTCTTTACCTGTGTGTAACTTTACGCATGATTTAATGTGTGCTTAAGATATGATTTCGTGCAGTGATTTTACCATACTTTCCGCCTATGATTTAGTATTCTACATGCAGTATTTCATATAACCGCGTCGACCCGGTGTTCCTGTTGCCGTACTAATGTCAGCTTCTCAAAGTGAAGTCAACGGACGTTTCCAGGCTGTGATTTAGCGGTACGTTCTTTGCTGATCCTGTCTGTGTGCAGTAGAATCTCGTCAGGTAATCCGCTCGCTCGGCAGACAAAGTGCGACCTGCCACGCTGTATCAGTGATGCCGCCTCTGGCAGCGGGTCGGGGGAGGTCATGGATAACCACGGTACGATCTGCTGCTCTGTCAACAGACGGGTACATTAGGGCTGGGAGTGTACATTAGGGCAGGAGATGGGGGCGGATAAGACTTAGAGAAGTGTGTGGAACGAGGAAGCCCCGGGGACTTGTGTAAATTACAGGTTTTTTTTTCCTTCGTATGTTAGGCCATGTTGATTTGATTATATGGATGGCATCCGCGGGCGCATGGATGTTAGTCCGTTTTGGACCATACTATAAATCGTACAAATCAGCTTCAAAATTAGCAAATATATGCCGAAAATATTGGGGAAAAATACCAATGTCGTAGACTGCCAAAATCGTTTCAAAAGGGAAAAAAGGAAACGTGAGGAAACGAAAATAAAGAGCCTATTATTCTTTACATCGTGTTTAGTCGTTTGTTCTACCTTCGTGACCACGTAGGTAATTTTTTGACAAACTTTTCTTTGTTCGCACGCTTGCATCAGTTTTGGGTTCCCAGAGGATGTCATCCATATAATCAAACCAACATTGCCGTAGATGTGAAAGTAAGATGCCAATTATTTGATGCGACGTATTCTACCGTTACTGCCTGACATCGGGGCAAGCAGCGACAAAAATAGAGTTGGATAACCCTATCATTTGACATGGTAATTTTCTAGCATCTTCAGATAAAAATACTGACTGCTTCACATGAATTACGATGTCAATGTGATACATTTATTTTTAATGCGATAAATAAGATGATTACCATATCTAGAAAACTCAGAATTTGATAAACCGAGTTGTCACTTTAACATTAACGGTCAAGTTTTTTTTATTTCCATGACAAACATATACGTGTGTTGGACCGGTCACGCCGCTTCCTGCTTACTTAGTTTTGAGCAAGGTGTGTACACACTAGAAATAGAATGGTAGTTTTCATATGTTTCTCCTACCTGTTTATGTATTACATATCCGCTCTCTGTCAAATATACATACTTTATTAGTTTTAAGTAGAGATAGAAATCTAGATTGGAAGTAAAACTTAATACCATTCTTGAATACATTGTCCTTGTCAGTTTGCAATTAACCCTCGGGCATGAAATTGCAATAAAGAACTTGATTGACATTCATAATTTCCCAATGGGTAAAGAATAACCTACGTAAAAAAGATTCTGTTAAGTTATAAAAATCTACAAATTTATGAAGTAAAGACTAAACTTTATCTCCACAACTTTTAAACATAGGCACGTGTTAAAGATGCAGCTTACAGATATCATGCTCTTAAATCCGATCCCATCCCAGCATCAACTAGAATAAAAACAGAAAATGTTGATGGCATTTGAAAAGATCAAAACCTTTGAGGGCTTCGCTTTTGAATGACTGGGCTAGGGCCTTTTCACATCTTAGAACCCCTTCCAACAAAAGAGGGGAACACCTAACCGTCTTTATTCCAAAGCGTCCTTCTAGTGCCTAGAATTAGCTGACAAAGGAGTTTTTCTAAAGTATACTTTCCCAACCTCCCGTGTGTAAATGGTACATTCCCTCTAGTTCTATCATTAAAGTCGTCCGCGCTCTTCATTTTCATTGGCTCTTGATTGCCCCCAAGTCATGATTGATTGGTCTGTTGGATTGCCGTTGATGACGTCGCTAACGTACGGCGTGGCGCGTAAATATAAGGCCCTCTCTCCGCCACAGCTGGCCATTTGTATTCCTTAACTTCTCCAATGAGCGCTGATGTAGAACTGTCGCGTTCTCGCCCGATTCGATCGCAGTAAATTTAGCTAAATTGGTTCCACGTCCGCAAAATCGGTAAACATCGAGGCCGGGACAGATAGGTGATGAGCACGGGCACTGCCGGGGGACCGCCGAGACGCTAGCTGTCCGGGGAGAGCAATTTGGCCCCGGTCGCCCGGGCTTATATCGCCGTAAATTTCATCGGAACTGGGCAGTTTTTCTTCAAGATTGAATTCTGCCATCGACCCCTGCGAGCGCCAGACGTTTATGGGAACCGTAGTTATTTGGAAGAGAAAGATTCCCCCATTTTTAACCGGCTCATACACAGAGTTGTGTTTGCAATTTTCGATCGCGTGTGGGGAAAATCCTCCGAGACTCTGCGTTGCTACGTTCCTGAATTAAATTACTTTATCTGAGCCACGTATCGCAGCCCGGTAGGCGGTAACCACACCACAGAGGCGCGCATCGGTGCACAGAGTGGTAGCACCTCTCGACCACACCACGTAAAAAAGCAGCGCCCGGGCTGTTTCCGCACCAAGTCGGACCGACCAGACTTACAGACTCGCACTCAGCGAGCTTCAGCGCACACGGGCGGCAAAAACAACTCTGGAACATAAGCCCAGGGTTTGCGGAGGTGTCTACAGGTCTGTGGAGAAGAGAGAAGAGAAAGGTTGTGGACAACATGGTGCACGCACGTGGGAGAACGTTCCTGGTCGTGGCGGCTTTGGCTCTCTCCTCGCGCATGGTACTAGTCGGCAGTGAACGGGGAACAGGGACAGGTGAGTTTCACACAATACCTCACGCCATTGAATGGATGATAAATGTAGATAAATGTGTACAGAGATAGATACATCCATACATACTTATACATGTGCAATGTTATGTCTGGGCACGCTCTGTTCAATCATTACGGTCGATTGTAGCCTTTTCCATACATTGGTAATAGCAATGAATCACCGTGCTGACAGCCTTGTATATGAGATTTCTTTTGGCAATCTTTTTAGACCTGGACTAGATCCATACTCCGGCCAGAAGTATGTCTGGCTGGACACGTACATGTAACGAATACGATAATTGCCGCAATAGCTATATAGGTATAATGAATGGACTCTGTAGCGCTGGAATTTGAGTAAGTAAGATTCTGCGGAGTTATAGCCAGCTCTGCATGACAACGCCTCAATGCTTTATAGCAGTGGTTTGAATTCCCTGCACACAAAGAAATGCTACCGGTTTTGCCAATTTGATGTTCTTAAAAATATCGCTGGAAAAGATGGACGGTAAGCATTAGCCTTGTGGCAGTAAGTGCCCAGATATGCCAGAAATGGCTATCACATGTTGGTCAGACGATCAGATAGACCGAACTTCCTGGTGCTTGACGAGGCGGTTAATGAGTTTGTAAGCAACGGCCTCCGAAGATCACAGTGGGCTGACTGGCGGAACAAATCCTACACATCACGGGCTACTTTCGCGTCATTACTATGGAAAGCACAACGTCTCTCAAGAGATAACTCAATCTAGTTTATCTTATGGAGAAAGAAAATGGCAGTACAGGAAGGTTATCTAGTTATTCCTTTGTAGAGGAAAAGGTATAGCGTCCCGTTGGCTAATGTCAGAAAGTGCACACGGAGCACCGGAGCAAGAACTAGGGGCTGATTATTTTGGAATTGGTGGCTGAACTCTAGTCCTAAATCTTGTATAGTCAACTTAGTTTGCAAAAGCTCTGTGTTATACGGTGTGGAACTTAGATGATTATAGAAAGGTACGGTTTGAGGAAGAGTGGCTAAACTCATCTCCTTTGATATTTTCAATGCTCATGGTCTCAGCACGAACACTGAGTTAGACGTTTTATGGTATTGATATTTTCGTTCTACAGTTATTATTGCACTGACGTCCTCTTCCATTAAATGTCTCATTTTTTGGAATTTTGCAAAATATTCTCAGGTACACTGGCTGTAACGATGATTGTAATTATACTGGAAACATGGAAACATGATCTATTTGATGTATGGAGTAAATCCATTAAACTAATGCAAGGGAAATGTATGCACTGATTGATTCTGACAGTAAACATTATGGCCCAGCATGGTATCCTAACAGGGCTGGAAATACTGGGTATATATTGCATTTGAAATTGGAGCTGTGAAGGTATTCGTACTTGCAACTAATATAACACTTGTCCATGTAGGTGTATATCGTGTGATTTTTATTTGCTGCGTTGACCACCACATGAAAGAAATACTGACAATGGTTTCTGATCAGTTTTAGTATGATCCATACCCAGTGCCGGTATGCAGAAAAAGGATTTCGGGCCCTGTCCTTTCCTCCCAGTCTCACGGTTATTTTTCCCCCACCTCACCGCTGAATTACTGATGGTTAACCGCTCATCTCCTACTGCGTCTGAAAAATGAGCAGATGGAAAATGCCAATTTAGAGAAAAAGTGAGATAACAGAACGGAAGCAGATTTCGAAATAAATCATGAATATTTTGATAAGGAGCTTTCCAATGTGCTTGGTGCTTCAGTACGCCACAGAAATGAGGGGCGTTGGAGAACCCCAGACATATATGTCTTTATTAACCCACAACCGCTCACTTGACTACGGACCACATACCCATTAACCCCCCCCCTCCGATCCTGGTTTGGTTCTGAACCGTAATCCAAGTGCAGTCTGCTACAGTTATGTCACAGCTTCAAGAGAAGGCTGTGCGTTAAAGTATCACTTCAGGTATTAGATTTAAAACAGGTTTTTAAAAGATTCTGTTTCAGACTTAGAATGATATGTCGGTCTCATAAGACCTGTTAAGGCTTTACTTAAGGGCATTTCTGCTTCGAAAACGGCGCCAAGAAAAGCATAATAGCTGTCATAAAAGCACCATAAAACCCGGTCTAAATTACATATCTGAAGCCACAGTGGAAGCTGTATCACACTTTACAGCATCAGTAAATTAATCTATTAACTCCTCACGAAATATGCATGTGGTACACACAAGGGCCGGAATATGATATGTATATGAGCAGGTGTGCATTAGAATGGTGCCACTGCCTTCATAGCAAAAGAGAATAGGTACAATTAATTACAAAGGCAGGATAAGTATGATTATATACAATTATATAAAACATGTTTTCGTATCGATAAATTACGTATGGTGCCCGTGTCTTTGCTTCAACAAAAGTGTCATTCAAATTCTCGCTAGCACACAGATATACATGTATAGTATAAAACTAAACAATTTCACTACTGATTCAAATTGTATACAAATAACAGCATCATGATTGTCTTATTTTGTTCCTGTATATCGGGCGATGTTCATATTTCTGTCTCTTGTTGTAATTATTATTTTATGTCTAGTGGTGGCGTTAATATAAGATATTTCGTTTGAGTGCGTAACCACTATGTGTTGTTCTAATGGAAGCTAATATGTTGGTGGAATCCATAGAGTTGTAGAGTTTAAACTTTGTTCCGACACAGGCAAGAAACTCACCATGAATTTTCGGTCGATCTCGTCAATCTTTGTCAGATGCATGATCCACTCGCTGACTCTCCTGAAATAAAATAAAAAAGTTTCCGTCAGACGACCGGTTTATCTTCCCCGTCCTCCAGCCTGAGCCTCCCGCCTGCTGCCTGCTGGAGGTTCAGGAACCATGTCATTACCTCTGGTTTATCATCGCCTGGATTATTCATGAGATCGCACGTGGATGGAAACACTAGAACTGTAGAGGGCTAACTTGGCATTGTCACAGCCGTACTTCTGGAGACGTAAGATTCAGGAACTCTGATTTTCCTTCAATTTCCTTCCCGCTGTCTCTCTCTGGCTCTGCAGTCTCTCTCTGTCCCTGTCTTTCTGTCTGTATCTCTCTCTACTCTCTCTCTCTGTCTGCCTGTCCCTTTCTCTCTCTCTCTCTCTCTCTCTCTCTCTTTCTCTCTCTCTCTCTATATATATATATATGGAATTTGTTGGAATCTTACCAACACTTTCATCAGCTCTGCTGACCCTAAAGCTCAAAGCTCTCAACATCCTTCGCTCCTCCAGTTAACCCCATGTCAGACACCTATTGTGGTGACGGAGCTCCAACCGTTATTTATGAGATTTTCTCAGCTGGCTTTGGCTGTCGGAGGAGGTGGGGGAGCCATGTAATTTGAAAGTTCTGCCGTTGAAAGTCGTCAATTAAAAAGGCAGTGTAAATGTCAGTCGTGGCGTCGATGTAAGTATGGTTACTCGAGTGTGAAGTCTGCGACTTGGCTCCGACTTGAAAAGAAAATTGCAAAGTAATGTGCACTCAGCCAGTTTGAAGTAGTAGTCGGCAACTTTGCACCTGACGATGTTGCTTTGTAGTGTAATTTGTGATAAAAGGGTACACTTTGAAATCTCAAAAACGTTACCAGACTTCAACATTGACAATAAATTCACTAATGAGTCTAATCCGCGAACAATTTTCTCGCCGCGGTGATTGGTACTGAATGTGCTTGTGACGACTGCAATTTTCTATAACAAGTGCGTATTTCATAGGCTATATGTACATATCATCTAAGAGAACGTGGTAGAGATTTGTTTGTATGATTAGCTTTATAATCTCAATTGCGGAGCCTTAGAGTGTGCGATTCTTTACGAACTTTAAAACTTTATCTATCTATACACAAATCTTCAGGTACACACAAATTTTAAATCGTTGTGTTTTCTCAATAACTACGATTGCAAGTTGGTGATAATAGTGTAAAGAATAGCCGTTGGATCTACCTAGATCACAAAACTCACTCATCATACAGAGCGTGGGGATATTTACTATCCACTGCCGTTAAAACGAAGCCAGATCTCATAATAGCAATCTAGTAGTGGCAGTATTGTAATCAGTTGGGGAGACAGTACTTGTATGTTCTCAATTGTTTCACTTTGTTTCTTTATCACCGCGCAAGCAATAAGCGTTCGGTCATGAGACCATCCGAAGGTGAACATCTTGGCATTTGCCTGCAAATTTTACCTTTCTAGTTTACAGAATGATCTTGATGTGCCTGAGGATATCCACGAGAAAAAAGTTCCTCACGCCGGTCCGACTGACGGCCGCCCCGAGAGTAGCCTGTCAGCAGCAGCCCTGGGTGATGGTGATGTGCCCGTAGGTGAAGTTTCTCAGCCCGCTGCACTTCCCTATTTCACGTCTGCTGATCGTCTCCAGGTCCACATCTGATTCATCTCACTCAACAATAATAGTACACGAGAAAAAATGCACGACGCGAGAGTGAATTGATCAGCACTCTATACTCTGATTTAATAACTGATATTAATGCATATCCCTATGATGCAGGGATGTATGATGTGATATTGCTGGGATCTGCCGACGAGTTTGCTTTTATCTCAGAACCTCCTAATTTTACTCTGCAAAGTTTTTTTCGGCTCACATATCTCTGCTATGATTGTAATGTGCGTGCATGCCTCGTGACTTTGTCCATCGTGCAGCTGGGTAGGGTATTATGCATACAGAGGTTACTATTTTTGACGTGCAAGGAACTACATTAAAAGGCGACATGAACGTATGAACTATATGGTCAAGAAACTTCTACATAAACCTCATGTGATGGCAAACTTTTAGCCAGTGTGCGAGTGCGTATACTTACTACTTATTACACTTCCACGGTACCTCTGCGCTTTCAATCTTTCAAGTCAAGACAAAAGACGTACACCCCTACACAATAACAGTTAGTACCTTGAATGACCCCCATATTGATCCGGCTAAAAGTTTACCTCCCAAAGGCACATTTTTTACTTAACGTCTACTCTCTAAAGAAGGGTAAGATGTACGTCCTCTAGGCAAAGGAGATAGCTGGAGTAACGTCCAGATAGGGCTGCTGGAAAGACGCTGACAGAAAATCAATATGGCCGAGTGTTCATCTGTCCAACTCCAAGACAAACGGCTAGAGCAGGGAGAGATTTGAGCGCTGTGGAATCACAGACTAGATAATGGGTAGTCCAGACATGTACGTGTCTCACGACAGTGGCTTTAAAGCCGGCCCTTTCTTACTATCGTCAAAGAATGCGGTCAAGTCTCACGCGATTGCTCTTAAAAGATATTGGCTTGAGAGTTGATTACCAGAGTGCTGCGTTCCATCGCGTGAGAACTGCGGGCAAAAATAGCACATTTAAAACCTGGATCAATATTAGGACAGTGGCATTCTAAAGGGCATCTGTAATACATCGGAGTTGTGGGGAGAGTTAATTATGTCTGGTCTTCCATGTTTGAAATGTTACAGGCGTCGTCGGGCTACTTCAGTAGAAATCATGCCTCTTACCGCTATCGGGTTCTAGGTCGATTTGAATCTCGCGATCTCTGGGAGTGATTGCGAATCGGGAATGTGATCGTGACATTTTTCATGTCTACATAGACTTTAAAACCTGTTATGTAGTAGAACTACCATCTCACTAGTCTCATATCACCTGCGAATGTGATCGTGACATTTTTCATGTCTACATAGACTATTGTGTCTGTTATGTAGTAGAACTACCTTCCCACCAGTCTCATATCACCTTCACCTTAATACAGTAGCCTTATATAGTTTATATATGTATATAGTTTTAACGCAGTCTGATATCACCTTCACAGTAATACTGTAAAAATAGCCTGATATGGTAGTTTTATTTATCGTAGGTTCGGTCGGTAAGATACCAGGTATAAAGCAGTAGATAAAAGGACAGTGTAAAGTCGCTGTTTGAGTTACACACACGGATTCGCACTTTGAAGGCGGCATGATACGAAGTGTACTGAATGGTGCCTATTAACAGCAACGATTTCAGCACCAAGGAAAGCATTAACATGCATGCGGCAGACTGCGGGCGGCGGTTAACACTGTTAAATGAGGGGTGATAATACTGGTTACCCATAATTGTAACGTTGGTAATAATAGATTCTAATTTGGCGCCATACGAACGGTTGCGAAGGTTCAGCGGGCGTCTCAGCTGTCTTTCGGCTGCCGTTTTTATGTTAACGCGAATCCGCCGGGATGGTAGGCGCAGTGATAAAGCGTCTCTTATTTCATCTGTCTTTATGGACGCTTCTGTGAAATAACAAAAGATAACAGAAGTATTACAGGGGAAGGGCCAGGGCCATAGGGCGCTGCAATGAAGACTAAACTACGTTGAATTTCATGACAGTTTGCAATATTGAAAGCCATACAAACAGCGACGCACTGCACAGGATCCATTCTTTACGCACATCTTATAGCATGCGAAAACGTTCCGTTTCTTCACTTGTAGTAGCTTTACGCATGCTTTAAGATGTTCTTAAACTAACTATAAAGATATCCTATCTTTAGTTTGTGCGCAATGGATGTTACAAGACCGAATACTAGTATTACATAATTTAAAAAAAAAACAACAACAAATGGTTCATTTTTGTAGAATTGTCTACTCATCTAAATGTAAAACTTATCTAAACCTTTTGCTTATATTAAAGATTCGACAAGTAAAGGGACCTTCGAATGGTCTTAAAGTAAATCAAACAAAACTAAATACATGTATGAATAATATAGGGTATATGTATATGTATAGGATATATGTATGCGACAAACTACGTATACGTATATATGTATATGTATATAATATATTGGTTAGTGGCAACATTAGAGGTTTAACTATACTCTATTGCATGTGGTCTTGATGATTGAAACATTCTTTAAATGAATTTTCCTATTTGCCCGCTGTATTGATTATCTCCACTGTATTTGAATTTATCTATGGGATCTAATGTTTATAAAGTTATATGTAAGCACTACTTCTTTGGTGGAACCGTGTCCAATACCTTTTGAATATGGATCATGCCGTTAAATTAAATGTTACCAGAAATTTTGGCCGCCATTGCAATGCAAAAGTCAGACATATACCCCGTACTGTGTACAGTATCTCTCATATCTGCTTAATTTTACAAGCCAGAGACCGTAACCCACGCCGCTGAGAGCACAAGGAGATAACAGGGTCCCTGGGGACTAGATACATATCTAATAAAGTTATCAAAAACATCGTGAAAAGAAGCTTGCTCTATTTATCACCCGCCACAAACCATGGGATAGCGTCAGTAACCGGGAGGGCTAGTTGCCCACGGCCACTTCATATTATTATGTCAATGCAGCTCAACAAAGATAAATTAACTTAACTACATTATATAAGAGCGCCACGGAATTTCATCGCTCTTAGGTTTGATTTACAGATTCACAGAGTCTCATGCCAACATGTTCTTGTCAGTTATTATGATCTTTAATAATTGTATATTTATTATCAGTAAGCTGTGGGCTTGATTATGATTTTTTACTCCAGACTACTTCTGTATATCTATTGATCTTTCATTAGTTCGAGATTGCAAACAGAATAGAAAGAAGTACGCCGGATGACTTGGCATTTACCAGATGTATAAATTCCATTCGGCTTGCCATCTAACGGGTTTTGTCTCCAGTTAGACCATGTCGATTTGATTATATGGATAACATCCGCCCTCGGATGAATTTTTGTCCGTTTTCCTCCCCCCCCCCAAAAAAATTGACCATGCCTCTTCCAAATAATTCAGTTCTATGTTTTGTGACTTAAATTCGCCATCTCCTGCATGTAGTTAGCGACAGACAGACTTTTTTGTGACTGCCATTTTTGTAGAGTTGGCGACAGGCAGTGTTTATATACTCTGTTGCATGTATGAATTGAAAAGAGAAAGAACGAGATCACTGTGATTTATGTTTTTATGATTTATGATTTATGAGCTACGGGGAAAAAGAAACGAAGATAGTGATTGCCTCTCCCAAATAATTCAGTCCTCTGTTTTGTGACTTCCCCATTTCCTATATAGAGTTATCGGCAGGCAGACTTTATGTACAGTACTCTTTTACGTGCATGGATCACGCAGAGAGAGGGCAAGATATCGGTAATTTTGTGTTTTCGAGAAAAGGAGGTCCATATTTATTCCATACGGGAAAAAAAACACAATTCAGTCTCTGTTTTGTGACTTTTGTGCTATCTCCTACATATAGTTGGCGGCAGGCAGACTTTATATACAGCATTCCATACGCGTATAGATCACGAAGAGAGAAAACGAGAGCTCAGTGATTTATGTTTTCGGCAAAAGGAGGTCCATATTAGCGGAGGTACGGGAATGGGATCGGGACGGGACGCGGTCCCCCACGGCCAGACTCCCGCGGTATGAATGGGGCTTCTGTCACAGTCACGGCGCCTGAGTTATGGTCCAAAATCCGTTCGCGCTGGCAAGAATCAATCCACGCTCCCGTGCTCGCTGGTAAATGAAGCGTGGCATCTGTTTTGTCCTTTTTGTCCTTTGAGTGCTCGACATGTTCTCTCCCCGGGGCAAACCATGACTCAAGGCGAGGAAAACACGGCCGGAAAGTGGAAAATGTCACCTGGAGTTTGTTTCCAAGTGCCGCACAGGAAGCAAAAGGAAGCGCCTACGACGATAAACATGCAATGTTTTTTTATTAGAAAATAGGGTCAAAATATGAATATGAATAAATATGACAAGACATGAATATGAATAAATATGATAAAATAAGTAAAACCAACTGATGAACTAGGTAATTAAATAACACAATGAATTGACATATCAAATTTACCAAAAATAAAAGTCAAATGTCACTTGCACTTTTCCACTTGCACTCTTTCTTTTCCACATTTCTGTACATGACTACAATACCTCCATTGAAACACCGTATGGCAATGAGATGAATTTGCCTTGCCAAGTCAAAGGAAAGCCCTATCAAACTTGGCAAGAACACTTGAATAAATTTTATTATCACTTTAAGGCCTTTATGTGATGGAGTGTAGTATTTAGTTATGATGAAACCAGTCATCGGCAACAAATAGGGAAATATCATATAGCAGCGGTTTAGAGGAGCTTGTAAAAAATAACTCCTACTGTTATGCGTTATATTAACGTATTGTAAAAATAGAGACACGTGGAAAAAATGTCAAAATTGAAGTCAGCTGTTTAAAATTCTTTGCTGATAGTATTCGCTATAAAAGTTACTCACGTTGTAAGTTATAACTAGACAACTCTTTTCACTAGTGTAACGGTTTAAACGTGTTTTCCTCGGAGAATCTGGTTTCAAACGATGCCATACTTTCCGTGCCCAATCTAACAACTTTCAATGCACCGTGCAGGTTTGGTGTTTTTTATAGATGTATATGTTCCGATAGTATTTCCTATAACCGCTGGTCAGGTTATAACCTACAAGTTTGTCACTAGTGCAACAGCTAAACGTGTTTTCCTCGGAAAATCTAGTTTCAAACGATGCCATACTTTCCGTGCATAGCATATCTAACAGCGTTGATCGCACCGTGTCGGTTTGGTGCCTTATATCAATTAGACTCGGCTTGTGGCGTGACCGTCCGCAAAGCCTTTCAGGGCGAGTCTCCATAGACAAACAGTGTCGGGGCAGAAGAGCGCTGTTTGTCCGCCATGACATCGCCCCATTCCTCGCTTGGTTGGCTGTAGGATGCGAATGTGTATAGGGAGTTTGGTCTGTGCTCGGACGTGGCACTACTGCCTACAAGTACATAATACAGCCAACTAGCTTGGAACGTAGACCAGAAAAATTGTAAGAATCGCACAGATAACAAGTAGTAGTAAATAGTAATACATTTTTTCGTCTGTCAATGTTTTTGGCCAAAATGTGCATCAATGCATGAACTGCATGGTTATTAATAGCTCATTGTGACCACCAAATAAAGATATACATGTAATTGAATTCGCAGAAAAAAATCGATACTCATCACTTGCAGAATAACTAAACAACAGATAGTATAACGTCACAAACATAAAGATAATAAAACCGATTCAGATAAAAATGATTCAGCATACGAGAAATCACCACGAGACAACCTTTACTGTCTCATTTCAGACGTTTATCGAATTTAAATCTTGCACAGGCCTTTAATTGTATTAAATATACATATACTTTTGCTATTATCAAGTTATGTTACGTTTAATGGACGATTTTGAACTTAGATTGAGATACATACGCCGCACGCTATGCAAAACTGCAGCTCATTTTCGCGCGTGGACCGACCTTGGCAAGTGTTGATGATAAGACGATAACGTATATATGACGTCCGACGTATGTTACTTCCCCTGGGCATTTAAGACTCCCATATTGCTGTTAAGTGTTAAGGTGGTGATGTCGCGGGTCTCCGGTTACCCTAATGGACTTCAAATAAAGTCTGGGGGTGCTTAACGCGCTCCATTTTCTTTACAGTCGGCTCTTATATACCGCCGGCTAATGCTCCCCTGGTTATGCTCTACTGTAACTAGTCTAGAAGTTTCATTTTTATTACACTGTAAAGTTAGCATCCTCGGCCTGCCATTAGGCACGTAGAATTTAGTACTGTGACTAACACCACCAAAGATCTATCCACGACAGAATGATAAATAAATCAAAGAGAGATGATATTTTCTAAGTAATAAGAATATAAACCGTAAGAATATCTAAGAAGCTTGAATTTTGAGGATTGTGTAATCTTCGTAATATTCTAGAACTCAATATTCTATAAGTAAATATAAATATAAATATTCGCATGGTATGTTAGTCCCTGAATACAAAATTGTCCAAGGCTACAGCGTTGCCCGTGCATGATAAAGAGTTGCCCATGACTACAGAATTGTCCGTAACTACAGAGTTGTCCATGACTACAGAGTTGTCCATGACTACAGAGTTGGACATGACTACAGAGTTGTCCGTAACTACAGAGTTGTCCATGACTACAGAGTTGTCCATGACTACAGAGTTGCCCATGACTACAGAGTTGCCCATGACTACAGAATTGTCCGTAACTACAGAGTTGTCCATGACTACAGAGTTGTCCATGACTACAGAGTTGTCCATGACTACAGAGTTGTCCATGACTACAGAGTTGTCCATGACTACCTACAGAGTTGTCCATGACTACAGAGTTGTCCATGACTACAGAGTTGTCCATGACTACAGAGTTGTCCATGACTACAGAGTTGTCCATGACTACAGAGTTGTCCATGACTACAGAGTTGTCCATGACTACAGAGTTGTCCATGACTACAGAGTTGTCCATGACTACTCAGTTTTCCGTGACTACAGAGTTGACCGTGACTACAGAATTGCCCATGATACCTAAAATATGGGACAAGGTCCTTCAAAAGATGAGGTTGTCTTTCTATAATCCTACCCATGATTGTCAGGCTACAGCTGTCGCTTATCTTTGAACAGATGTTGGGCAGTAGATACGCTTTTTAGAGATGTCCATTCAAACTGGATTAGATGAAAGACAGGTTACTGCGCATCTCCTGACCGGATTAAAGTTCCCCCGTACTCGGGATTACATCAACAGCCTATGAATAGACCTCTCTGCCGACCGGAGCTGATACCATCAGCCAGTTACTTGGTTGGCTTTCAGCCCTGGTCTTTCTATCACAAGGTGAATAATCCAAAATGACATTGATCTTGTTGAGATTCTGATGTGGTCGTAACATTGCGCCACTAGGAATGAGGCATTGTCCCGTCTATGAATGCATATGTATTAGACAGGGAACAGCGAACTACGAAACTATTTCTGTGAGTAATTTCAAAAGGTTGGCGAATGGTCGAATGTCAAAGTTCTTCATCTACAGCCCCTTTTTTTTAAACGAGCCGACGTTTCGATGACCGTCTGTCATCTTCATCAGGGCTATTATGACTGGTTCACTGTGCACTGAAGCTAGGTTTTAATTGTTCACTGTGCATTGGAGCTAGGTGTTGCTGTTTCACTGTGCACTGGTTCTGCTTCTAGGTGTTACTGGTTCCCTGTACACTTAAGCTAGGTGTTACTGGTTCGCTGTGCTCGGAAGCTAGGTTATTAATTTTATTTTTATTTTATTCACATGGATTTTTGAGCATTGGATAGGAAGCACTTGTTGTGCTTATGTAAATCCGCTGCTCATAAAACATAATACAAATGTAAACATAAAGATGACATAAAGTATAGCATTAACATAAAATGAAAGTGGCTGGCGCACCAATACCTAGCATAACATTATTGAGATTGGTCAAATCTTCCAGAGTGGTGGATATAGTTAAACACAATATCAAAGATACGGCAGTTGGTAGGGTAAGGGAGGCTGGGGCTACCTGTAAGAAGTAAAGTACATAATGTGGCGTCATTTACGTTGAGTGGGTCGGAAGGAAGTATGTTTTCAAGATGAAGGCAAGATATGGATAACAACATTTTGGTCCTTTCAGTATTATAACATTTGCAGTGTAATAAATAGTGTTCTGGTGTCTCATTTGGATGCCCACATTTGCACTCGGGACTACTGATACAGTGATGCTGGAATAGGTGGTAGTTCAGCTGGCTGAAACCAAGCCTGAGTCTGGTAAGGTGAGTCACATGGTGTCCGTGGCCGTGAGAGTAGTGGGGATGTCTGGGCATGCTATCAAAGCAAGACTCTAATTCATTTTTGAATGCACGAATGGATGGGGATTCTTTGGCGGTCTGGGGTAACTTGTTCCAAGAGAAAACAGCAGAAGGCAAGAAATTAATTATTAATGTAGTCCCGAGCATAAAACTATTGTAACATACATAGGTATTGTTACAACAAAGTGTTACATGCGGTTCCAAATGTGAACTGTGCATTCGGTGACAGTAACATCTAGCTTCAGTGCACAAATAACACCTAGCTCCAGTGCACAGTGTACCAGTCATATTAGCCCTGATGTCGTCGTCGAAACGTTAACGTAGGCTAAAAAATGGTTTCCAAGAAAGAACACTGCCATACAAGACTATTTGTCTGTCTGCAAACCGCGGCTACATGGCTGCCCCGGCTTGTTCTGACCTCTATGTTTGCCCGTAATGTTCGTAGCCGTAAGTAAAACCTCCGGGACCAGTACTGAAAGGTCAGCCTGTGATACTTACAGCACCCGATGGACTGTTTTCTGATTCAAAAGACCTCGGCTGAATCTAATGATATCCCCTACCCGTATCGCTATATGTGCATGCTCCCTGGACTGTAAAACGTAATCAGTGGTTATCCTTGATGCATCCGTAGATAGAGGGCTGGCCGTTTTATCACACATAAGAGCGGGCAGGACGACGTTATAAAAGGTAGCGTCAATCAGAAACGGATTGTCCCTTACTTCAGGCAAACGACATCTAGTGTCAAGAGACTCCCGACTTTGCTAAGACATGTATATATAATGCACTTTGATCCGGGAGTTAATGGCAACCTTTTCCTTATTTCTTGAAAAGATCATCTGAAAGACAGTAGACATATCGAGAGGACCAGGATTGAGTGGCTTTTCGGCCAAGTACTGCGCCGAAGGAGATTAAAGATGGGCTGAGAAAATGGCTCAACTCTGACAGAAGATAGGAACGGCCTTCCGGGATTGGAGAAAGAGTGCTGCAAATGCTTTTAGGTCAAGATTCACGGAAATGGGCAGGACAGCGCTTAGGAAGGGCACGAGGGTGAAGGTCTAGAGCTGAGTGATATCGACAGGAAAGTTAGGCTGTGGGAGTGAGTGTCCTTACACTAGTAGGTGGAGAGGGATGACAGAAACAGGGCGTTCCAGATATTTCTGGAATTTGGAATGTCCTGTTTCTGCCATTCCTCGCCACCTACTATCAAAAAGTTTTCTTTACACTAGTAGATGCATGTGGAGAGGAATGGCAGAAGTAGGACATTCCAAATTCAGAACGGCGTCTGAATTCCAGGAACACGAAATAGCAAATTGCAGGAAGAAACACACCAAGGATAGAAGTTAACGGAATCCAGGGGAAAAGAAACTAGAACCTAGTTTTTAGTCATTTGTTCAACCTTCATTACCACGTAGATTTCATGATGAAGAGATTATCATATCTCTGCTTAATCATTTTGTGTAGACGGCGCCGTTAATATAAGTTCCATGACACTTGAGTGCGACGCCATCTTGTATGTATTTATGTTTATGCTGTTTTATTAAAGAAAACTAAAATCTTTCCCTAAATATTAGTCACAGTTGTCACCAGCACAGCAGTAAAATACACACATCTCGCCGACTGTTCCACAGATAACGTAATCACGGCAGTGGCGCGACAGCACGGCTTGTTGTTATCTTTTGCCGCAGCATTCCCTGTTTTTCTGGAAACACGTTTTTGCTTATCATCTCCCAGGAAGTACCGGATCAGCGGTGTGTGCGTGCAGAACTACAAGTCCGTGAAACTACTGATGGCAACTCAGATGTAGCCTGACACTTGGGCTTCTAGAACTACTGATGGTTTACTGTACTTTTTAAATATTAATGGTTACAAGTTCTTAAAAGAACATCCTTAAGTGTTAAGTGGGTGTAACATTTTTGTCTATCTTAGCAATGGAGCTGAGTTTGAGTTCATATGGGTTATTTTGTCTTTCTCTAGTCATGACATTATTACCTTTAGGAAATGGATCCTTCGGTACGTTGCTAAAGTACCCACCTTGCATACATTCAAAACTTTAAACTTGTCCATGTCTATAATCCCGTGATTAGTTAACTAGTTTAGATTAGTTACTAATTTCTCTGGTAATGATACAAACAAGCAAGCAAACAAACAAACAAACAAACAAACAAACAAACAAAAAGAGGTGAGTGCAATGATCAGGCGTGGCCTTTATTCGGTCAATATTGAATGTAAAATCCTAATTGGTATCAGCCCTGCAGCTTCAGCAATGGCTGAACAGTCCTATATGAGAATTGCAGTCTCTGCCACATAGGGCACATCTGTAAGCTGACTCAGGTCTGTTGCAGAGTTTTTTTAGGAATAATTAGAAATAATAGATAGACACTAGCGTAAATGAGCAGAGCCACTGTTCATCTCACAACTTCAAACGCTCACAAACCAACCGCAGCGCAGGCCCGTGTGGCATGGGCCGTTCTCAGGCGACACTCGAAAACAGTTTTACATCACCATACAAGGCTGGTGTAAAAACAGTTTTACATCACCATACAAGGCTGGTGTGTGTTTGCAATGTTGCGCCAGACATTTTGGGAGAAAGACTTCTGGATTCAATACAGAATTGATCGGCGCATCTCCGCTGAGAGAGGGAGATTTAGATAGCTTAACTCCACGCTTTGGTAATTTTGAATCTGTGATTTAAATGAAGCGTATCTCAGAAACCTTCTGGCAGACTTAATCCTGTGAACTTGCAAACACACAGATGTACAGTGTGACACCTCCCCACGACGTGTGCGCAGGTTTTACCACTTGCAGTTTGTTGAATCGTTGTTGTTAAGCAAGATTTATAATCAGACATACTAGACTTTCTTTACATTGGCCTAAATTTAATTAGGGTGTGTTAAGTTGTATGGAAAAACGTTATCGACCATACAGCTATTCGTTCAAAGAATACTAGTATCTTTGTATTGGTATCAAAAATATGTTTGTAGATTAAGAGTGTGAGTTAGTTAGTTAGAATTAAGAGTTACTCTTTTATTTATTAGCCTTCCCATTACATGTTCTTTGTATATATATATATTATCATATCAAATGAACCAAGTCAACTTTATTGCTCAACAACTGTAACTGGTACGAGCATTGTATGGCACAAAATAAACGACAATGGTGGATACACTAACTACTGTTAACCCATACTAAGTAATATAGTATACTAAATTTCAATTCCACTAAAGCTAATCTAGTGTATGTTTTCCCTAAAGACAGTATTATGTGTTATATTAAATGCTAAGATTCATGAGATGTGTCATTTATTCACAATTTGGTGTTGCGTTTTTAAGGATTCGAATATGAATTTTACTTTATGACAATTTCAATCTAGCCTATGTTGTATTGGTAGCAAATCGAGCATCAACGGACGTGCATCATCGGAAAATAACAACACTCAGTTCGCTTCTTCTCGACAACGACGAACTCATTTCTTTTGTGTGTCTATTCTGATGCCTGGTGGATTGAATTTGAGTGCAGTCCAAAGAACAGAATCAGAGGCAATCAATCAAATGGTAGACTCCGTGTCAGCAGCCACTGCTAACTTTAGGTGACGGCAGCAGAATGTTAAGTACGTGGGATCCACATACTAAACTGGGTGATCTTGTTTCGTCTTTTGTTCAGTTTTAGTTTAAGCTTTAGTTTATTAATAAGTTTCATTTCGTTAAAGTTTTACATTTATTTACCTGCGCATTTCATTTACTAAAGGTAAAGTTTCACTTTTTTGCCAAACTAATAGGGTCTCCAATGTGGTACCTATTCACGGTGGTCACAGTATACGTAGTGTTAGGTATTCACAATTGTTTTCAAAATGGTTTGTTTGTTTGTTTGTTTGTTTGTTTATCTATCAAAACAGGATATACATATCGCCTACAGGCGTTTTGCAAAGCTACCTGGTGGAATCCCCGACATAACATGATATTACATTACATGGTGTCAGCTTAGAGCTAAATAACTGAAAGTGGAGTTAGCGTATCAATTTCATAAGATAGGTTATGCTGTTTGCATCATAGTTCAATCGACGTATCGTTTTAAACTTGTCGCTTGTGACTATGCCATTACTGATGCCCCATTTTATCCTGATTTTCCCGTGAACACATATAATAGAGTACACGTGTAAATGAGAAACCAGACCCAACGGCATATTTGTGAACAATTCTGCCCAAGACGTGTCCATTTAGACCTTTTTCATAATCATTACCGACTAGCTAGAGTACTACAAGGTCGACATAGAAAAAGCAAACTGTGTACATGCGGCAGAAAACTACTGTTTCAGGCTATCACCCCAATCGCAGGAATATGACAAGGGCTGGCCGTGAATATTGCTGCGCCCTCCCCCTTCAATATCGTTCCTTATTTCCTGCCACACATACAATATCATTCCGGAATCAGCGAACCCCCTGCCCTTGACATAGCCTACAGAAATGACGACTTACCTACACCGTTATTAAATTCTGCTACAGTTAATCTTCCCCATACACACACGTAAGGAGAGTAAAGCTTTGCTACAAGGTATATTGCCTGAATTATCAGTAAGCTTATGAAGACATGGAGCCAGTAGACTACATGATTAAGGTGAAGTAGACATTGGAAATCTTCCCTCCTTACCTCAAGTTTCTTCTACTATGTTTTATGCTGGCTACGCAATAAATCTAATGATCTAGTAGATAGGTGGGTCACGGGAAATATATGGCTTATTGTCGGTGAAATCAGACGCAATCTGTTTTCATCTGACGCGCTCGATGCTAAAAACCTTCTGCCAAATGGAAAGAAAATTAAAGCACCCCAAAGCAATCTATTTGCTAATGATCTTGTAATTCACTAATTAGATATTGAGGGAAACGTTGCCCTTGAATGTCGTGAAGGAATGCAAAATGAGGAGGTTTTTTATGGTTCAGTCATGAGGGAGGGGGGCATCCGGGGAAATGTATTGAAATATGGATTAATTAGTGCAGAGGTCAAATCGGGGATCGGTATGTAGGCCGTTTGTCATCACGGTAAATGGAGGGATCCGTATTACATGGAAATATATCACAAACACGTGTAGCTCAGACCGCTTAACTTGTACTTGTGAAATTAACACTAAGAGATTGTGATAAACGTGCGCGCATGCTGTAGCATTATCTCACCAATAAATAGATACATGCAATGTGTATGTACTATTATGTATTTTTTACGATTTTTTTGCTTGGGCCATGAAAATTCATGTCATCCACACAATCAAATCAACACGACCCCACTCACAGCGGAGAAATACAAGTGCCTTAAGTTAACCCGCGTAAATACCTGTCATATCCAAGCATCAAATCCATCATTCATTAATCACCTAATTTTGTTTCCCCCCCCCCAAAAAAAAAATGTCACCCGAAATTTATATCTCCTTTTCTATCCAGTCTCTGTAGGAAAAAAATCCCATAAACCTCCACGCCTTTGCAAGTCTTTGCATCTTTTTGCACCGCAGCGAAAATAAGCTAATCTCCTCCGTGAGACGGACTTTTCCGGCCTTAGCAGCTCAAGACGCCCGGCCTGGAGATGATATCAGCGCGATAAGACACCAAGACCGCTTACTCTTCCCAAACTTGACGTAAAGCTTCCTTCAGTACAGGCGAAGGTAACCTAGAGGCATTGATTTAGTCTGCTTACACCTCGCCCTGTAGGTTTCCGTGCGGGTTCACGAGTCTTATTTCAGATGAATGAATCTCTCTGGCACTTACTTACCCTCCAGGGCCAAGTATAAGTAACGACGATACATTAAGTTGACGCGGTGATACATTGAAACTAGGTCGTACAATAAAAAGCAATAAAAATTCACAGTACAATTTCTCTTGAAAGAATAGGTTTCGTCCTTTGGGGCTCTACTGGAATAAGCAAGGTTTTGGAGTTATGGAAATTTGTCTTTTTTAATCAAGAACAATAGAAGCAAAACATGCAATTAGGTAATGGTGTAGAGAGACTGAATTATAGTTGGCGTTCCAGAGCTGTTTCCTGTGTTTAGCTCATTGCCAGCAAAAGATATTCTTCTTCCGTTGGCCTAAGGTTGATCTTGACTTGGCTTACAGATTGGAATTGTCATTTATAAAACTTAATGCTGTAAATCACGATTTTTTTCGCTGTACTTTTATATTCGCGGGTTTCGCTGTCACTCCTGTACCGCGAACTAATCATTGCCGTGAACAAATAATTCTCTGACTTTCTTTTTGCTGCACCTGTCGCCAACGCGAACATGTCCATTTTTCTCAGATCACAGAACACACACACACAACACACACGCACGGGTGTCACAGGGATTTCGCCCCCCCCCCTCCGGAAAGTACTAGCGGGGAGCGAAATCACTGTGACACCGGCACTACCGGTACGTTTTCCTGGCGGATCGAAGCGAATGCAATTTCTCCTTGCATCAGTCCGCGCGCCACCGTTTGGGTTCAGGGCCGCGAGAATGTAATCCAGCGTCCCCGGGCGCTCTTCACTTAATTACCCCCATGGATTACGGACAAAGTGAGAAATTTATATTAAACATCGAGAGGAGATCGATCAAAGGGGTAGGTTTTGGTAGCTAAACTCCGACTGGCTGGCAAATAGCGAATTGATTCCATCTGCGCGCCCCTCATGTACATACTAGTACTTCAGTCTCAGCCAACGTTATCCCTGTGCCTCACGTATACTCACACGCTTTTGCCTCGGTACCCACAGTTTAAACCTGCATTATATAACATTAGAACGATACAAAAAAAGTAATGTTTTAGTCATTTCTTTACAAAGTAAGTAAATCAACGCTACTACATTGCACGTGCCAAAATATGATGCCTTACGAGTGTCAGCCATGTTTGTTTACATTCTGGTAGTTTGTAGTGGCACCACATATTCCAAATGAGCGTTGAGAGGGACAACTTTCATACTCTCTTACTATCTAATATTTTACAATATTTCTCAATGAATGTCTAGCCGACAATAACTAAAACAGCTACAAGTGGTCACTATATCCTTGCGAATGTATACCACAGTTCGGATATTAAAGGCCTATTGTGTTGGTCCAAAAGTTATTGTATTGTACATTGCATTTTAAACTGAAATTGTTACTATTTTAACCTACGTGTTCTTAATGATGATGATTTTTAATGATGATGATGTTTTTAATCTTGTAATGATGTT
Source organism: Branchiostoma belcheri (assembly GCF_001625305.1). NCBI lineage: Eukaryota > Metazoa > Chordata > Leptocardii > Amphioxiformes > Branchiostomatidae > Branchiostoma > Branchiostoma belcheri. The sequence goes on from NW_017804231.1 coordinate 1,657,323, forward strand.
TGTGTATGTTAATAATTGTAAAATGTCAATGCAATTCAGACGTGCCCGACGTGCCCGAAACATTCGGCACGTCTGCCATGTTGATATTTAATAAAGATTTGATTTGAAAGTTCTGACCACACAGGCTTCAAGGTTAAATAAAGGTTAACGTCGAAAAAAATTACACAAAGGTGAGCCGATAGTGCAGCATTACAGTGTAGGAAAAGTGCTGAACCTGCCGAATCGTAAGGCGACAGAATCTGTATTTAGAGCAATCTATTACCAATTCCGGCCTCTTCCTAGGTCATATAATTTGGACGGCAGTAGGAGCTTGCTGTAAAGTGTTATCGATCAAGCCTGTAATAGTGCAGAGAAGAGTTTTTTTTTCTGTCGGACGTTGTTGCAAGGTCACCAGTCTGGTAGTCATACATCAAAAAGCTTTCTATTCGCGATATTATTTCATTAGAGGGGATTTGAATGGCATTGGTTTAATGCGATTTCTGTCGAGTCGTGAAAAACGACCCCCCTTTGATGGTTGGAGATTTGTGCTGAATGAATGAATGAATATTTTATTACGGCATCTCCTACAAAACTGCCTACCCCACATGGGCACACAGCGTGTGATTACAGAAGAAGTATTACACATTTAGGGAGTTAAAGAAGCAAAATACATCATTAGTCAAAACACAAGTAGTACAGAAGTAAATTGCGTACTAATTATAACGGAAATTAAAGAAGCAAGCTGTGTACTGATTACAGAAGGACTTTGTGTCTTTACCTCATTTTTGTTCTTGGAGACTACGGAAATCTGACTATGCTAAAACTGTAATAAAATGATGTTAAAACAAATTACGCCAAAAAGAACCGAAGGAACTGGATATAATTTTGGAAACGGCATCCACTACCTTTCATCAGTTGCTTGAGTAACTGTTTTGGCGTATCTTGTTACCTGGATATCTGACCTTCATCGACTTAAAAGCAAATTCTTTCCTTTTGTTCTGACTAGGTTAAATGACGACTATAGGCATGACTAGAGTTTACCGTGGGCAAAGTGGGTTTCAATCTGTTCAATCCATACCTCCAGTGTCCACTGCCCAAAATATTCCAATTCGAGATGCCCCAAACCCCTTCAAATACAAGTAGACTAAAAAAACACAGCATGCAATTCATGTTTCTCACTGCTTGAGTCCACTGCGACTCATTTGTTTATACTCTATTACAAATTTGTCTTGCGTATATTTGGCAGAGTTCCCATACACATACATACTACACCGCCGGGAAACTGATTACGTCTCCGGCTATACAACTGCGGAAACGCTTCACTTGTTCTTATGACTTCGGGGACTCCCCAGTAGTAACGTCACAGTACGATAGGATAGTGGGAGAATCGCGGAGCCCAGCAAGGGAAGACCAGGGCGTAGGCATCAGTGTCAGGCTGTGGGTGTAGAAAAGACATCTCTTGAGCTGTTTGTTTGTTAGTTTCGTATCTATTATTATATGTAATTATTTACTATTTATGTTGTTATGAGTTACTAAGATTTCTTTGGCATGACGTACCCTCAATTATCAATCATGTGTAAGCTAATTATGCTTTATCTCCCATCGAAACCACTGAAAAGACTGATGAGACAACCCACTTGCTCCAAACATGAATAAATAAATAGAAATAAAGTATGAATAGAAATAAGTGCCATTCAGGAAGTACAGGTGCCAAAATATGGCGCCTTACGAGTGTGTTTAAAAGCTGGAAACACAGCTGTCAGCCATGTTTGTTTACATTCTGGTAGTTTGTGGTGACACCGCAAACTGAGTGCGCCTCGTGTGGGCGCCTCTGAGTACAGGATGTACTTTGCAATAGCCAGATAACGTATTTAAGTATCTTTGTAACCTCTCTATATCTAAATTTCTACGATCTGTATAAGCCGCTCTCCGGCCTGATGGAAGCCTTTCTTAGAAAACCTCTTAAGGTCTAATACACAAACCGATCACGTTTTCTTACGACACGAGGAGAAAGGAAGTATGGAATCACGCGGCCCTTCACTCCCGAGGTCTCCCCCACATTCACATTCTCCATACGTGATGCCGAGGCGTATTCAGGAGATACAATGCAGGTGTCTACATATTGTGATGTCAGTGCGTACTTGCAACAGGTGGACAATAACATCATAGGGTGGGGCTATCAAAAAACCTTTTTTTACAAAGGTCTTGTACCTATCTTGATATAGTATATAAAAGAAGACCTGTGATATCAAGAACAAAGCAGTTACTAGGGGTTGGATCCTACAAGAAGAGGCACATGTATGAATGGTAAACACAGAATGAGTGGTCTGAACTTATTATGAGGACATACAAACCAGAAATCTTCGTCTCAAAGCAGCAGCTCACCGTCTCTAGCTGTACTACAGCCGTCGTCAGGTTTTAATAGCCACTCATTTATACACGTGGCTATGTAGGTACGTGACCTCAACACTTCCGACGCTTGCTGGTGTTTTTATTTTTATTTTTTCAAACTTTATTCAGATAAACATAAAACACACAAAACAAAAGGCTAGAACATAAGGTGTACATACACTGAAAGATAAATACTTGTAATCAGTTGATATTAATTACAAAACAAGGTATAAAGGTTCTTGCTTTTGCATGGATATACCTTAGTCCAGTAAAGGGCAAAGTTCTACGAATGCTCTTGTATTATCTTAATCATTCTTAGCCTTGGAGAGATTGTGAAAATGCAGGCCTTAAGCACAGGCAACTAAATTCATGTAGATGGACCGAGGCTTGAAAATCCAGGCCGCTGCTTACAGCTCTTACTACTGTCATGACCTGACCTGGCCTTTGCCGGCCTTGTCAATGTAGATTTAAGAAACCCTAGTGGCGCTATTTCAAAGCACATCTATTGTATGAATTCGACTGAACCTACGCTATATAACTTTCTTGAAGAGCATTTTCTGGCTCAACAATACATCTACAATACACAGTCAAGAAGGTGGATAAGAAAACCATAAACAATCTCCAACAAACCCAGACAGGGACAGCCATGCTTCACAGATACTGTCCTGGAACTGTCAGAACATTCAGATTCGCCTTTCTATCTTCTATGCTGTGCGGAGTGATCTGTCCGGCATCAAACGTCGAAGTTGTGTGATGTATTACCGTATCCTGATTCTGACATGAAGTCCTGGTAGTTGTAGATACAAGACGTTTAATTACTTCTGATGTATTATGTTACGGGTGGCGAATGTGAAAGGGCATTATATGTAACATTGCAACAAAATGTTGGAATACCTCATTTAAATAAATATTCGCGCGATTGTAAGTTACATCCATTTTTGTGCTATTATCTTACATTTCTGACATTTGTGGTTGTACATTTCCGCGAAATAGATACAGTAGTCAAACTGAATCCAGTTACGCATGCCAAATATGCAGCAAGTTTGCCCTCCCAGAACTCTCCAGAACAAGCTCTTCTCTCCAAGATTTCTAAAGAGTTTAGCGGGAAGATAAATCGCCCCTCCCGGCCTCCGCTAACCCTCCCCAGCGCACGTTCTCACTCCTGCCGTTATAAATACCGTAAGGGGTCGTAATTGACAAAATTTACATCCACACTCAGTCTCAGTCACACGCAGATGGCGTTAGAGATAAATCTTCCAGTCGCCTGGCCGTCCGGCGATATTACCCGAGCATTTGTAACGATAGAGAAGCCGTGGTGCATGCATTCCGCCACGGTCCGCTTACCTGGGCAGTAGTATGCTTAATTACAGCCTATGGGGGATTCCTCACTTCTCTTCCTTGTCTGCTGAGAAATAATAAAAAAAGAAGAAATTGGTCTTTAACCTTTGCCTAACAAGGTCTTTGTCTATTTAGAGAAGCAGAAAATCACAAGTTGAAATATTTTGCTGTTACAGCTAGGCTCCTAGACTCCAATAAATAGCTAGAATCAGCCTACGATATATAACAAGCAACTGTACATAACATAAGTATCAGTATACTATGGTATAGGATTGAATCAACTTACTACATTCAAAAATGCCCAGAAAAAATTCGACTTTGTAAATCTAATTCTGCTGCCTTAACGTTACATTGGATGCTTTTAAAAAGGAAACTAACAGCAATGTCATATAACAAACCACCTAACACTTTTAGATGACTTCCATTGCCATCAATCATCAAACGAATAATGCTATTGTCATCGTATACTGTATTATGAATTAAAATATTACATCTGTAAAAACTTCATTCATTTAATTTTCTTTGTTAACTTTTAATAAAACATATGCTATAACAAAGAGTAATCAATCTAAATTGCCAAGTATAACAATTTAGTAAATCTATATCTACTATATGATGTAAACTGACTTTGAAAACATGATCCTTCGTTAGAATATTCCTCTTAGTTGATTGATCACAGAGCGCAGGAAAATCCCAGGTAGATGAGTTTCCGGGGAGGGCTGACATGTGGATGGGAGATAACGAGCAAACAAATGCTCTTCTTCATCAAAAGATGGGTCGTTCCAAGTACCAAAAGTCCCGGGGGGTGGTATAACTGTCAGTCGGAACCATTATGTATTCTTATAGCAGGGCTCGAAACATTGTGGGCATATGCAGGTAGAATTGGAGCTGTGCAGGAATTTTAGATTGTCTACCTGGACCTAATTATAACCTGCACTTATCCATGAACTTGGTTTATATGTACATGTAGGTTTATTGTTATTTGTTGAATTCACTGCTGTTACCAATTATGAAGTATAAAAGAAGTAATTTCAATGGTTTTTGAGCAGTTGTTTTTCTTTAAGTCTGATCCATACTTGTCAAAGTCTGAGTGTTGTAGGTAAAATTTGTCTGGCTGGTGCAGGTACTTTTCCATGCTACATGCTACCTGCATCAGTGCTAGTACGTAGACAAAAAGTATTTGGAGCCCTGTTATACTTATAGTGAGCTGCTCGGATCTTGAATGGAGCCGGCGGTCTGGTATATAAGTACGCGATACGTGTGGAAAAACGTAATAATTAAATCAGTTTCTGCGTGAGGGATTAAGGTTTAATATACTGATAGGTCTGGGAACTGTGTGCCAATTTCGTTGGAAAACAATCGTGCTGCGAGCTACAGAGCTGGCAATCATTTTTTTGTTCATAAGCTGTGATACTGTAAGAATGCCAAGGCTCACGACGGTCAATTTCTATGGTAAAGTTTCCAATTCTACGGAGGGGTATCAGGTTACCGGGGTTCCACGCGTGGCTTCGGTGGAGCCAGTCACACGGTTAACATTTTGTCAAACAATAATTAACAGTTTCACGGGGACTCCCTGGTCCAAATGTGATAAAATCAGCACTGTGTATACCTCAAATGTTGTTGTTTTTATTACAATGCTTAAATATGTGTGAAATCACTATCAACGCGTAGAATGCTTATTCTAGAACAATCGACGTCAATAACGAAACAACTGATTTAAACCGACCCCAAATCTCTCAGAAAATTCCACATATTTGCATTTTAGAGAACAGTATAACAAAATTAAGATTTGAGTCGGACAGTTTTCTTTATTTCAAAGTTAAAGTGTTGCTAAGGTCGAAAAATTCGCCCAAAAATGCACTTTTTCAACTTCCAAGACGGATAATTCCAGAACGCCGTCATCTTTAAAAAATCCGTCCGACACAGATCGAGATTTTTGTCTTACCTACAATTTAAAACGTTTCTGAGGTGAATTGAATTTGTTTCTGTTGCGGTTTAAATACCATGTTTGCACGCATGTCAGGTCGTGTGAGTAAGTGCAGGGGGTAACTTATATCCCCGTAAACAACAATTACGATCGTCAAGGTCACACACGATAACGACAGTAGCTTCGTTACATGTTACATATCCACTATAAAACTGGGCATAGATATACTGTCCCGAAATCGGTTTATAGTTGTGAAAAGGTGGATTTTTTACTGTTAGGCGGTACCCGTGTAAAAGCGGGCTTGAAGCCGCGGGTTTACTGTACATGACCGCGGGTAACCCCGGATCGAACGAACGTTCGGTTCGATTGACGTCATATCGAACATGATTCGATTCGAATGACGTCATATCGAACATGATTCTGTTCGATAAAAAGGTTGGAATATTTGGGCCCAAATTTGACCATCGTGGCTGCATCTGCCCAGGGTAGCAATGAGTTGAATACCATTAGAAAAATTCCTCTACGCCTCTTATCTTTGCCAAATTTGATTACTTCGTCAATAAAGTCCTGATTTGCTTAATTTGTGTTTATCTTCACTAATACTCCCTACAAGGGGTAATTATGAAATTCAAGTCATCCTTGTTTAGTTAACAAACTTCATAGTCTTTGATGGCAAATGCCCTTTTGGATGGCAGTGATTCTGAAGAATCTTATACTGGGTGTCATACGAAGACAGTAGGAACATTGATTCATAATGTTACTCTCCAACCAGAGGTTTAGGCTTTGCGATCGGCTTATTTTTGACTTGATTCTATGGGTATTTTTCGGGTTTTCTTTTTGTCATGGTATCTTTCTTCGTGTGGCAGATGGTAACTGTATTGTAAATGCCTATCTAATTTGATGCTGGCTTTGCAGCCACCGAAATATCTGGTAGGAGATTAGTATAATGTACAAAATGACTAATAATCTGGTGGACATACCAAAGCTGCTCTAAGTATCTAATACCGGCTAGGCAAAGAACAAGAAACAGTCACGCCTACACTAGAGTACTGAGTTACCAACATGTCGTTGTCGCTGTTCAAAAACTTGTAGGACCTTGAAGCTTGTAGGACCTTCAGGTTGATACCAATATGCAGTACTCACTGACTCGTGTGCTCATTCACATTCTTACGAAACAAGTCGGCCTTAACTTTTCTCTTAACAACTCAGCCATAAAGAGAGGCAGTCATCTAATACCGTCTAGACAAGATTCTTAATTCCTTAGGCCAATCTTTAAGTAATTAATTCTGGTTGCTAAGCGACCAGGATATGAAGGTATGTGATATGCAGATGTGGCATTCCCAGTCACTGAGTCTTTTCACCCTATGCATATCTGGGTAACGGTAAGGGAAATAGAGTCGTGTTGCACATGACTTGTTTGGAAATTAGATATTTTTATCATAACAATTAAAATGTGTTATATATATCTAGTATAGCTCTAGTCGTGTTTATAATTGTTCATTTTATGATGATATCAGAAACCAATTATTTACCGTCGTGTCCAAAATACAGCCATACTTACAATTTTACCACTAAAATCAAAGATATATATAACATAAATCTATATACAAACGTATAAAAAAGACGTGGGTACACTACATTCGTCTTCCACTGTCTCAAAAGAAGTCAAATCCAACAGAATCAGCACCACGTATGTTGTACAGTGTAGTATAAAGTTAGACGTAGACTCTTTATATAGTTGTAATTTCTTTTTTCATACACGTTGTTTGTACTTGCAATTAGCCCCAAACGTATGCGTAACAGATAGTTTTACATTCTGACCAAATTATGCTTTTTCTAGTTTGTTACGTAACTATTGCACTTGTCTTTTCATTAATTCCATATGCGTGTGCAATATCCAAGCAATCTACGGAAGTCCAATTCCCCGGACGTTTTTCAATAAACATTCTTTCACTTCCGATTACCTGAATCCATTTCTACTTTATTAAATCTTAACTGGAAATTGTTCGCTCCGTATCTATTGAATTACGAGAGAATCATGTACACGACCTTTTCACATTTAGCAGGTCTCGTTTGGAAAGTTAAATCTACATGAACACAATTGTGTGGATGGGATATACTTGTGCAACAAAGAGGTCATGTGTAAAGGCAGTGACCGGACCCGCCCTAGCGTTCAGAATTCAATCAAAGCTTCATTTCCGGCCTAGAATAAAATGACAGCGATAGGCACATTTCATTTACTGAATGGCTAAACAATTAGACGGTCGATTGGTATAAGGAAAGACCACATCACGTCACTTACTGGAGATAAGAGTGTATGAGTTAGGCTTAATGCAGCAAGGATGGTGAAAATAATTCTTAAATTTCACAGTTGGGATGTACATTAGGTTTACCGGACTTGGAAAAAGTCTAGTTGGCAATATAGGTTCTGAATGATAGCGAAATCTATGTTTTGGAAAGAGTAGGCAATGCCAACAGTATGAATTGTTTTAGAGAAATCTGGTAGTCTGACGAGAAAAGTTCAAATTTGAATTGAAGACAATATGGGCTACACTAGTTGTATTGGGCATTTTAGCTATAGTTGTGTTGAGTATTTATCAGGGCGAGGCATCAGTCCCTGTATGTCCCTTCCTCCTGATGTTCACTGACACGTGCAGCATGTGGCCGACCTCCAACACATTGATCCCGCGGAACCAGGTCCGATCATATCAGGCCTGGGTTCTAGACAGCTGGATCTGGGTGGCTCAGGTTGCGATGAGGAATCAATTAAGTCGTTCCAAATGCCCAGACAATCTGCGGCCTTGACTTGGGCAGTAGATCCGCCTTGATTACCGTTGGAAACCGCAGAGGTAATAACCGACCACTGTCTGGCACAGAGGCTATTTCTTTTCCGGAACAAATTTGACAACTGTACCGCCAACACAGGCAACTGTACGTTGCTGTTTTAAAAGGCGTTGTTGAGTCACCATTGAAAAGCAACATGATTGTGTGTTATAATCCTGTATATTCGTGTGCACACAGTCGACCATTGCGATATATTATTTTAGCTTTACAAATACAACAACATCTTGAAACCCATTAAAAACAAAAATTACGATGATCCGTCCACCGGTTCGTTTCTTGAAAACATTGCTCCTGCAGTTCCAGAACAAGCTGCTAGGGGGCCCAAACTCACGCCACTTCTTCCCTAGCCCAAGAGCTACCTCCCATCCGGACCAGTCACACACACACACACACACACGCACACACACACACACACACGAACTCACAAACGAAAACCTAACGTCCTTTCGAAGCTAATCAAACTCTCTCTAATTACAGAGAAGCCTCCCACCCCGACCGCCGGTGACCGGACGCCGGGCGGTGGAGGGTGAAGGAACACGGCGCCGCTCGCTCCGTTACACCCCGGTCAGCAGACAGCAGAAAGAAAGACAGAACCAACAGCGGACTTGTAGAGGTTGGTCAGCTGCGTCTGTTCTTCATATTTTTTTATTCATATACATTCAACGAGTATCAGGCAAAGATCACAACGTCATCTACTCCATAGCATAAATATAATACAGGAGTAAAACAAAATTACAAAAGATGTACATAATTATGAAAATAAAGTGGATAAAAGAAAAATGAATGTAAACCAACCAAGTTGATGATCCATCGATTACGAGGATTTACCTGTGCAGTGAATGAATGTTTGAAATATGACGACGATATTACAGTTTTGTACATGTAAATCCTCCACAGTTAAATGCTAATATTGATATGGTTGATTTACCTTCGATAAGCCAACAGGATTCTAATTAAATATAGTAAGATTGGAAAGGACTAAGTTACAGTAAATCAGCAAAAAAAATGTTTTACTTGTCGTTTTGCAAGTCTTCCAACTTCCATTTTCAGATCAAAACAAGGCTCATACGAACCAACCACTCACAATTTTTGGGTTACGTTAAGGGACTGTAAAGACAAATATTTGTTCACCTTAGACTTGAAAAGTTTAAGGTTGTACCCATTTGGGAAGCATTCACAAGGAAGCCTTCAGCGTAGAACTTCCTCCTGAGAGATGGAGTATGGAAGAAGAAAGAGAGACTTGCTTTCGTAGTAGTTGCAAAGTGGCGTTCGTATTTAATATACAATCCAGAAATAGACTTGAGTCCAAATTACTGTCTGGACAAGCGATGCAGGCTATCTATTACGAACAACCAGGACAAACTTTACAAACCTCCAAAGTAAAATTAGAGTCTGAAGAAGCATGAAAATGCTATAAATTCTAGTTGACACAAGCAACATTTAAGTGTGATCTATCTCGGCATCAATAGTTGACAATTAACAGTGCAACGGGAGGAAATTGAGTGAAGAAGGGAGGGCGTAGCCCCTCGAGCCAGAAGCGCTTCAAAGCTCGTTCATCAATACCTCAGTCGCTTCAGGGAAACTCCGTTCCAAAACATACATCACGCCTTAGTGGCATCGATATGCAGTAAAGCCATGTTGATTTGACTGTATTCACATGGAGGACATCTTCTGGGAACGCCAAAACTGACGCGAGCGTGCGAATAAAAAGGTTGGCAAAAAAAAAACGTTGCCTTCATTATGAAATCTGCGTGGTCATGAAGGTTGAACAAATGACTAAACACAGTATGGTATGGTGAATAATAGACTCTTCATTCTTATTTCTTCACATTTTCTTCTTTTCGTTTTGATTTTGGCAGGCTACGACATTACTATCGTTTTTATTTTTTTTGCAATTTACGGCGTATATTTGCTCATTTTGCAGATGCTTTGTGCGATGTACAGTCGGTCGAAAACTTGAAACGGAAGAAAATTCATGTGCGCGCAGATGTCATCCATATAACAACATGGCCTTAGTGACATCGATGTGCTATAATCAATATGAGTCCGAAGAACAGCCGGGTAAACCTGTGGAAGGGGAGGAGGTAGACGATGAGCCGTGTTAGACATAGCGATGTCTCCACAAGCTGCAGATGAGCAGCATTCTCTTCGACCCGTCCTGAAAAAGCTTCCCGCCGGGCACACCGGCGATCAATCCTAATGATAGGATGCCCCGGAATGGCGTAACTATCGATTTTGATTAGGAAGGAATGAGGGATTCTCATCGATGGTTGAATTCAGGACGAGTAGGGGTCACGTGGGTATCGACCAGTACTGATGACTGTGATGACATTGCCGTCAGAGTCGATAGAAAACCATCAAGCAATGTTGACCTAACGTTACATCAAGGTGACCGAACCTTAGGCTTTGACACCATTACCCGTGGCAACGCTGAGTATGGTAAACTAAAAACAATAAATCATGACATAGATATATCATTTACGCTGAATTCACATTATCTATGATACCCTCTCTATAAGTACACTATATCATATGAATAAACCCGATATTTTGACACACATTGTGCCCGTCAACAAGAAATAAGACTGACTTGCATTTGGCAAAATGTACAAAAGTAGTAGCTTGGAAAAATGTAATTTCAATCTGGATAATACTCGTCAAATGATTCAGGTCGTGATCAATATTATTTAACACGGCTAAGAGAGGTAGTGATTATGAACATATGTTATATCACACGCATCACCAACATTTCATAATCAAATCTATTTACGAACACAGCTGGACCATGGCTACTACAAGTCCCAGTATTCGCCATCTTACCCGACACCAAGTGGATCATGGGAAACTGTAGGCGGAGGGGATCGACGGAACGTGGTAAACAGTGGAACCCTGGACAGTGGGAAAAGGACTAAGGTAAGACTGCGATGGAAACCCTGCAATTCAAATTGTCACTCAAAATCAATAGCAAATTAGAAGAGTTCCTGCAGCAAAGTACAAAGATTTTCGTACGTAACTGAAGTGGTATTTGTTGACTCGAGTCACTGCAAATCGTTTCTGAAAACATCGATAGAAATTAGACTCCGCTCGACTGAATGATCCATCCCCGGAAGCAAGCCTATCGGACTTAATTTAAAGATCACAAAACAGTATTAATGAGAACTAATTGGCGCATCTACTCATCCCAATTAGTTGTTACAGACTTAAGTAATTGACTGATACCGCCACTAATCAAATCTCTCATGAAGTGGAACAGAATACCAATATGTAAGTAAACTTTGAATATGACAGTATTTTTCCGCTGCGCTAGTTGTCTACAATGCAGGTACGTTTTAGCTCGAAAGTTCGTCTGTGTTAATAGAATTAATTCTACTGCCATGAAAGTTAATCTGTGTTGGAGTGATGGAAACGGTGGTTTGTCTATTCTTTCACAAAGGCTGGACTTGCCTCTATCAGTCTTCGGAAGCGGCTGGAAAGAATTATGTTGGCCAAATAGACAAATAGCATGTCAAGCAAATTGGTCCGCTAAAGGCGTGCATTTGCCGCACCCTTAGTAGACCAACTCCCCTTGCATGTTACCTATCTATTTGGATAATTTCTAATCTTTCCAGCCGCTTACGGAGTCTGGTAGATGTTAAAAGATTGGCGCTGCAAAAGTCCCACCTTCGTCCTGTGTTGTGAATCACAGTTTATTCCTATTTCTGGTACTTTTTGTTTCAGGCTGTCAGGCTCTCCTTTGCCTTCCCCTTCTACGGACATCCCCTACGCAACCTCTCCATAGCGACCGAAGGTCAGTCATTTCTAATAAATCGTGAAAAATTAGACACTTTATTAAGGCTGAATATTTTATTATACTCAGGGGACTAGGCAGAAAATTGTTGCCCACCAAGTTTACGACATTCGGATGTAAGGGGGAAAATGCAAACGACAATTGACGTCCTCTCTGAAAGTTTAGTCGAAAAGGATTTCCTTGCTTTGCGGAATTCTCATTAACGGCATTATCCATGGTTACCGTGCGTAGTTAAAACTACTACACATCCTGGGCGACTATGGATTTCTTCCAGTTAAGTCAATTCTTACTTAATTAAAGTATCGGGATACTTGTTCACTTGTATAATCAGACTGTATGGATTACGGACGCTCGCTGTCAAAGTCATCCGATACAATTTCAGGACAGCAAAACAAACAAAATATTCAGGATGAAGAAATCTGGCCTATACTGACATTTACTGCCATTTCTTAGCACATTTGCGGCATCATTTCACACTTGAAGCGTTTGACATAGGCTAAGAAAATAGCTACTTGAGGTGTCTCTCGATTGGGGTACCACCCATAAATAGCTAGAGCCAAACCTGCCATACAAAACAAGCAACCGTTTTCCGTCAGTGACATCGCATTTTTGACTCACAGATATCAGTATGCTATGGGATAGTGTGGATTCAACTTACTACACTAAGAGAATAGCCAGAAAATTGACTTTGAAAATCAATCTAGGTTTACCGCCCTGTAATTGCATTGGATGTCTTTAAAAGATGAGCCCTTGATAGTAGATGAAGGCTGGAAGCTCCTAGTGTGTGTTTTTTCCTTCCAATGCATATCTATTAGATGCCATGCTAGAAATGAATTTTTTGTCTTTCTTGCTATTGCCCTTACCAGAATAGAAATTTTCCTGGATATGAGAATTACAATCATATATTAATAAGAATAACAAGGATTGAAGGCAAGCAATGCAATTTAAGGGCAGCAAAATAGGATTTTCAAAGCTCACATAAGCACATAGAGTATGGTAAAGCGAATAATAGACTCTTCATTTTCATTTGTTCACATTTTCTACTTTTCCTAGGATCCTTTAGAATTGATATGATCCATCTAATCAAATCGAAATGGCCTAAAGGAAAGGCTTGTAAAGAAGAGGACCTTTGCTCCTGAAAGCGCGTCAAAAATTCCCGTATCAGCCTAGATGCATCAGACCTAAATCCCTTCCATTTTGTTTGTTTTTTTGCAGGATTTCTCTCTACGGGGTCTCTCCTGCTGTGATCGTTGGCCTCGACTCAGTACATCGCACCTCTCATGGCCAACTTCGCCGCGGGCAAGGATCCTCCCTCCGTGGTGAGGTATCGTGACAACGGTGGGTGCATCGTTTTGTCATTTCTAAAGCCACAGTCACACACTCACGACCTTCTCCCGAATTTGTTCCTAACACTAGCTCGGGTGACCTTCGGGAACACTCTGACCAAATCTAGGCCACGTCTATTACATTGTATACGAATCGAAATGAATTAAAGCTAACTATAGTCAAATGTGGCCCCGAACACTCCAGTTGGCTAGTGTTCTGCTAACGTGCAGTCGAAAACATGCAGATAACTATGATCTAACATCCCGAAAATACAAAAGTACTTTCTTCGAAGGTGAAATACGTTTCCGCCGTAAGGACAACAGTACCGATTTGTGATGCTGCAGGTTTGGTTAAGTGCAAAGAGATCAAGTCCAAATCCGCTGTGCCTTGATTTACAATTTGATTGTTTGATTGGCCATCAACAGTCGTGTGGGTGTCAGGCAAGGCTCCGTCTCTAGATGTCTTTCCAGGCAACTCCATACATCTTGTTCAGTCGAGGATTTACACCCGAGCTCGAACTACCGTGCGCCGTCGTTCCCTATTGCTGTAGCACGTCTTAAACGTTATCCAGGGGAAAGCCGGTAATGTTCCTCCGGGCATAGTTTGTCAGGAACGGGAATGGAAGACGTAAACTACAACCGGCCTTTTGTAGGAATATTTACAACTCCCCCTGGCCTGGATAATAGCGGGTACATGAAACTTGAAAGTTACGCACCGCCACTTTATCTCCGCACGTTTTGTGAACTTGGAAAAGATCCCATCACGGTTCCCACAGGAGTTACGCCACTGTTTTGGTTCATGGAGGTTAGTCCAAAGTAGCCGAACATTTACCTCAGAAAATTGTACGGCTCTTGATCTTAGTGGCAAATGTGGAGACCTTGGCACATTGGCGACATCAAATCCGCGCCTGTATCAATGTTTGGGCACAGTATCAACGATGGGTGTCACTCCACCGTACAGGGAGGGAAGTCGTGTAAAGTGCATTTCCCAAGGGCACAACTTCGGGCATGTCAGGGGATCGAACTCTTTTGCCAAACAAATATCACCGGTGCAGCGCTGTGTGATTCGATTAAATGCAGTACAAACGTCAGTCCCCGGTAGACGACAACAGCTACGCGAAATCAAGCACTTAAACGTGATGAGTTCCCCTTGAACCGGTTTAACGACCACGAGGGGACGCATGCCAATATCGAGAGCGAACCACACAATTGCAGCGCTATCGGTGCCAGTGGACACCGTGTCACAGTAACAGCCTCTCCCCATGATTGCAACTACAACTGATATTTCATTCCCACCCAACGGACAGCAAAGAACAACACGTCTGTCGGCATTATCGGAAACAATCACATCTGACATTGATATTTGGATTGAAGCAGGGATTAGGTATCTTCGATTTTAATTCAGCCGCCATTTTCAACTCTCTTGTTTGCTGAGCAACCGTTCCGGAATTCCAAGGATTATTTTATATCCAGTGGCACAGAATAAGTGAGAGTGAGGTAACGTTAATATAAGCTATATATTCGCTTGAGTGCCTCGTCACTATGTATTGTTTTGTTTAAATGTTCCAATTTTACAAAAAAAGTTCCAATTTTACGTTTTTCTATCTCTAAAATGGTTCACGAAGGTGGCCGGCAAAGTCTATCAGCGACTTCACACACATTAACATGGTATTTTTCATCAGGCAAAGCGGACTTTTGGGGAGGAGTTTTATAGATTTGTGAAATGGTCATGATCTGCACTTAAACATCTATCACCATAAGTATCTCATCAATCGTACATAACTATAAACAGATTCTGAAGTAGCTCCTTGACAAAGATGCTCTCAACATGGCCAGGTCAGATAAAGTCGCTGATATGTGTTGGAACATCTAATGATGCCATAGGAGAAAGGAGCTTTATGGTGCCGTTTCCTGTCTACATCATAGCCGTGGCCTTTGTGCACCTCCCCTTATCTGTCACTGCCATGCCTGACTGCCGCCATCACCGAAACCAATAACCAACTTCAAACGATCCAGGGGCTGCAGATGAGCTCGTCCATATAACAACGCACATGACTGACGACGTTAGAAGTCCTGACCGGTACTAACGTCAATGTGTTTTGTAGCACGACTCCTTTGTGTTGGTCCTTTCATTGCCTAGCAGAAGCTGCTCGATATTTCTAGATAACACTTCTTAATGCTCTCCGCGGAGAGATAACAATGTCATCGCTTGAGATAATCACATCAGCTGTCCTGGAGTTGCCATCTTTGCCATTAGCCAGAGACGCTTCGATTTGTTATGTACCACGGGCGCCTTTGGATTTGACCAAAGAGGCATTGGAGTAAGGTCGTAGTAACCAAGTTGATTGCATACAGAAAATGCTTTGAAAATCTACCTACCTATCATGCAAAATCCATGCCAAACCAGGGTCATATTAACGGCATAGATGGTCAAGATATCACTGCATCGCATCATACGAGCTTTACCTCTCACGTTGACGTTTTGGCAGTGTCACGAAGATCAGTATATGATGGATCCCCGGCCGTTTATTGTTCAATCATTGCGAAGCCTTGCGAAGGAAGTGTAAGCAGGGAGAATCCCGGCAGTGAGTAGAGAATAGATAAAGGTCAATCAACAAGCTTCCGTGCTCCATTATGCAACTCCATTATGTAACATTACGACGATACAAAAAGTAGATTCTCTGGTCATTTATTTACAAAGTAAGTTGAAACAAAATAATAAGTTGAATCAAATCTACTCCATTGTAAATAAGTGCCATGTCAAAATATGACACCTTACGATTGTGTTTAAAAGCTAGAAACACAGCTGTCAGTCATGTTTTTTTTTTGCATTCTGGTAGTTTGTGTTGGTGCCACAAAATGAGTGCGCCTCGTGTAGGTTTTAGCGCCAACTCTGAATGCAGAAATGTGAGACAGCTGCACAAATGTTATGAAAAGTAGAAGTGAATTACAACACGGCATGTAGTCTAACTTTGGGCACAGGCACGAGCGGCCACTTGTCTCTGCGGGTTTTCTCTAAAGTTACCTTGCATGAAATGAAATCGAAAACAAAACGGCCGTTGGGGAAAGCAAGTAAAATCTGTGACGCGCGGCGGCCTTTCCTGTAATTAATAACGCTTGCAGGGGGGGGGGGCGTCTCCTTATTTACGTCCACACGACTCAGACCCATCAGACGTAGCTCTGCTAGGGGAAACAGGACCTAACAAGGTGATTTATCACTATTGATCTTCCCGTCCGGCGGACAGTAGGAGTGATTGTTGTTGCTATCGGCTCTTCTAGGAAGTGACTAACTCGCCTTCAAGATGTATATGTACGGTGAACATCTCACGGTTAACTGGCATAGAGGTCACACTGGTCCAAGGACGAAAAGAAAAAAAAAGTGATTCTAATACAATTATATGATATGATATGATATGATATGAAACGATATAACATGATATATATAGAATACAACACGGTGTATTCCGTATCGCCCGAGGTACCAGCCCGACCGCGCGTCGGATCGCCCGACGGCCGAAGGCCGGAGGGCGATCCGATCCGCGGGAGGGCTGGGACCGAGGGTGATGCGGAATACACCGTGTTGTATTTTATTTATGTCATACCCACCCAAGAAAACGCGCCTTTCAATGCGAAATGAGCGAAAATTTGGTGTCCCTAAACCCAAAAAAAATGCGACAGCATCAATTCCAACGTCCGAATTTTGTATTCGAATTTCGAAATCGGTGCACGCGGTTAGGGCGAAACGCGTTCGAATCGTTCCACGGAACATTAGGAAGGCCCGGGCCGTACGCGGTAAGAACCCCCGGGCCGTACCGCTAGTTATCACACGGGCCGGAACACCCGTATCGAACGTAATCGCGGCCCAGGTAGGACATAAAATATAGTATAGTATGATATCGTACAATATAGTATTGTATAGTATAGTATAGTATAGTATAGTATAGTATAGTATAGTATAGTATAGTATAGTATAGTATAGTATAGTATAGCATAGCATGGCATAGCATAGTGTAGTACAGTATGGTGTATTATAGTACAATGGTTGCATTTGGGGAACCAAAAGTTGTACCTATCACTTACAATCTGCCGTCATGATATCAATGAGCAGCAAAGATTTATGTGATGCAAATTTCGCAAATTTTACTCCAAATTTTCTTATTCACTACCATTGAGGGTAGCGATTTTATGCTTTTAATTGTTAATACCCATGTAATACTTTCGCAGTCAACTGCAAAATGTCTTAGAAGAGTTGCTCATATCATCTTGGATAAAGATGTTTACTATCACAAATAGTTCTGTCTTAAGGCAAAACCATTGCAAGTCTATATTTACGAGTAATGAAAAAATCATTCCGGATTATAAACAAAGCCGGTTCTTATTCTCTACTATCACCGACTTTGTTTTATTCGAGTCTATCGTCTTCAGATTGGACAAAAAGCTTGCTAAGCAAAACAAAATGGCAAAAAGTCATTGCTGCAAAGGGACCATCCATCCCCACGAGTGCACCTCCGCAGATTCTGAGTAGTCCATCTGCGGACACAACACGAGATAACGGCAGCAGTAATGCGGCAGCAGCAGCCTTCTGCCCACGGCAAAGACACGGCACCGTATCAGCGATACATACACAACAGGTTGCCTTCCAAATGGAGTTTTTTTTTCTTGGCTCGGTACGTCCGAGCAAGATTGTCTGCGGTGATCAAAGTGTTCCCTTGCGGCATGGTCCATTTTCAGCATCGACTACCGCAAATGAGGTACTCCTATTAACGCTCCCGAGAGTGACGTTTCGGGACAGCTGCAGAGGCGCAACGGCCGGAGTTAGGGCCATTCGATTGCTGAT
>NW_017804231.1:1675770-1679302 GCF_001625305.1 Branchiostoma belcheri
ACAGCTGTCAGTCATGTGTTGTTTTTTTTGCATTCTGGTAGTTTGTGGTGGTGCCACAAACCGAGTACTCCTCGTGTAGGTTTTAGCGCCAACTCTGAATGCAGACATGTGAGACAGTTGCGCAGATGTTATGAAAAGTAGAAGTGAATTACAACACGGCATGTAGTCTAACTTTGGGCACAGGCACGAGCGGCCACTTGTCTCTGCAGGTTTTCTCTAAAGTTACCTTGCATGAAATGAAAACAAAACGGCCGTTGGGGAAAGCAAGTAAAATCTGTGTACGCGCGGAGGCCTTTCCTGTAATTAATAACGCTTGCAGGGGGGGGGGGCGTCTCCTTATTTACGTCCACACGACTCAGACCCATCAGACGTAGCTCTGCTAGGGGAAACAGACCTAACAAGGTGATTTATCACTATTGATCTTCCCGTCCGGCGGACAGTAGGAGTGATTGTTGTTGCTATCGGCTCTTCTAGGAAGTGACTAACTCGCCTTCAAGATGTATATGGACGGTGAACCTCTCATGGTTAACTGGCATAAAAGGTCACACTGGTCCAAGGACGAAAAGAAAAAAAAGTGTTTCTAATACAATTATATGATATGATATGATATGATATGATATGAAACGATATAACATGATATAATATAGTATACTAGTAGTATGATATCGTACAATATAGTATTGTATTGTATAGTATAGTATAGTATAGTATAGTATAGTATAGCATAGCATAGCATAGTATAGTATGGTGTATTATAGTACAATGGTTGCATTTAGGGAACCAAAAGTTGTACCCATCACTTACAATCTGCCGTCATGATATCAATGAGCAGCGTAAAAGTAAGATTCGCCATTTTTACTCCAAATTTTCTCATTCACTACCATTGAGGGTAGCGATTTTATGCTTTTAGTTGTGAATACCCATGTAATACTTTCGCAGTCAACTGCAAAATGTCTTAGAAGAGTTGCTCTTATTATCTGGGAGAAAGATGTTTACTATCACAAATAGTTCTGTCTTGAGGCAAAACCATTGCAAGTCTATATTTACGAGTAATGAAAAAATCCATCATTCCGGATTATAAACAAAGCCGGTTCTTATTCTCTCATATCACCGACTTTGTTTAATTCGAGTCTATCGTCTTCAGATTGGACAAAAAGCTTGCTAAGCAAAACAAAATGGCAAAAAGTCATTGCTGCAAAGGGACCATCCATCCCCAGGAGTGCACCTCCGCAGATTCTGAGTAGTCCATCTGCGGACAAAACACGAGATAACGGCAGCAGTAATGCAGCAGCAGCAGCCTTCTGCCCACGGCAAAGACATGGCACCGTATCAGCGATACATACACAACAGGTTGCCTTCCAAATGGAGTTTTTTTTTCTTGGCTCGGTACGTCCGAGCAAGATTGTCTGCGGTGATCAAAGTGTTCCCTTGCGGCATGGTCCATTTTCAGCATCGACTACCGCAAATGAGGTACTCCTATTAACGCTCCCGAGAGTGACGTTTCGGGACAGCTGCAGAGGCGCAACGGCCGGAGTTAGGGCCATTCGATTGCTGATTTACTGATCTCAAAACATGCTGGCTCCGTAACCTTGCTCCAAAGGGGCGCCAAGGTGTCAGGGAATGGACAACATGTCATCATCGGTATCACTACATCTGGAACTAGATTGCATTAGGCTAACTGGTGATGGGGGATACTTAGATTGTAAGGCACGAGGGAGATGTCCATTATCGAACACCATTTCCATTTCCCTCCGTACATCTGATTCAAACCTATTTTACAGACTGTGCATCTAGCTGGGCCAGAGGCCTAACCCATTTCAGCTGAAAAATCACCACAAAAGTTAAAGCAGTTCTCGCTTCTTCAGTTGGAATGCTACATTGAAGCTACTTGGAGTTGAAAGCGACGTGTGTGGATTCTGAAATTTTCTGTGTAGCAGAGAAATAAAATGGTAAAAATTCCTGCTGGTGTTCTGCAGATGCCTCACTAAGCTCATGCAAACTTCATCGAAGTATCAAGGATCATGAGGAACTCTATGAGGGACCCGGAGAACATCAGCAGGGACATTGCGGACTACTGGAACCATCTACGATTCAGCTTGTCTTAACTTTGTAATAATTCGTGTTTATAAGCCTGTTGATCTTGAGATCAGTGTCAATAAGGAAAGGTTGTAGTGGATGGATGCTACCTGAAACGCCTGGCCGTCTCAAAAATCATACCCAGTTATTTGCTTATCTTGCTTTGGGCGTATCTTGTCTAGCCTTAGTCGACGCGCTAAAACACGACTTTGACATACTGGACTGGACTTACCTGAGGTAACTGGAGTGCCAGGTGTCCTCAGCTCCTTGAACCACGACATTTGTCTTCCCCGTGTCATCTGGTATCTCCATTCAACACCTGTGTGGAAGAATCTGCCTATTGTTTTAGACTTGATTATTTCTCACTTTAATTTATTTCTGAAAATATTTTCATGTCAGAAAACGTGACAGTCGGAAAAGTTGTAATTCTTTATTTTATTGTTATCTTACTTATGGTCTATCCTACTAATAATACAGGGATGCTGGCTCATTTCTTAACAGAAGTTTTAAAGTGTAAGCTTCTCTTACTAATGAAATAATGAGATTATTTATATAAGTTTATCATATAAGCTGTAATGATTCTTTATTTCATGGCCAACTTATTTATAGTCTGTACATTTATGACATTTGATTTGTTTAGTTTAGTTCTGGAAATATTTTCAGGCCAGAAAACGTTTGAAATTTACCACGCTAAAAAGAAACACCATCATTGATTAATAAATGATATATAATCATATTAATCAGTATATATACTTATATACTGATATATACTGATATTACTTATATTGCTGTGCCGGTGTCCAATCTTATCGACATGTTTTTGCTTCAATTCGAAAGAAAATATATTGGTTTAAAATAATGTAATAAAATAAGATGACATAATATCATTTAAGGGGACACATCTTAATATGTCTGATATGCATTACATTCATGCCAATATGTATATTCATGGCTTCTCCATTGTGTGCTACGCTTTATATTCCTATCAAAATAAGATTTCAATATGTATTCATATCTGCCCTTGCAGGGACCAGCTTTACTGTGGAATGGTCGAAGGTGAAACTGAGGGGCAGTGGCGAGGGTAATTATCATCCTGTCGCATGTAATGTCCTTGGCCTTTGCAAGTTTCTCATGATTACACTTGATGCGACACATGTGACAGTCAAGGACACTGCATAAGGGCGTTAATTTATACATAAGGAACACTGACGATTTGTCTGTGGAAAGGAGTGCACGCCTTTGAAAATTCTAATCCAACAAGCAACAAACGATTTGTTGACTAACAATATATTTAGATAACAATGCTAAAGTACATTTTGAAACGAATAATATAACAATATATGTATGTCACAATTTCTTTATGCTTAGGACTGCATTGTTACAGTAACATCTATCTTCAGTGCACAGTAAACCGGTCATATTAGCCCCGATGAAGATGACAAACGATCTATTCGAA
>NW_017804231.1:1679322-1701337 GCF_001625305.1 Branchiostoma belcheri
GCATTTGGGGAACCAAAAGTTGTACCTATCACTTACAATCTGCCGTCATGATATCAATGAGCAGCAAAGATTTATGTGATGCAAATTTCGCAAATTTTACTCCAAATTTTCTTATTCACTACCATTGAGGGTAGCGATTTTATGCTTTTAATTGTTAATACCCATGTAATACTTTCGCAGTCAACTGCAAAATGTCTTAGAAGAGTTGCTCATATCATCTTGGATAAAGATGTTTACTATCACAAATAGTTCTGTCTTAAGGCAAAACCATTGCAAGTCTATATTTACGAGTAATGAAAAAATCATTCCGGATTATAAACAAAGCCGGTTCTTATTCTCTACTATCACCGACTTTGTTTTATTCGAGTCTATCGTCTTCAGATTGGACAAAAAGCTTGCTAAGCAAAACAAAATGGCAAAAAGTCATTGCTGCAAAGGGACCATCCATCCCCACGAGTGCACCTCCGCAGATTCTGAGTAGTCCATCTGCGGACACAACACGAGATAACGGCAGCAGTAATGCGGCAGCAGCAGCCTTCTGCCCACGGCAAAGACACGGCACCGTATCAGCGATACATACACAACAGGTTGCCTTCCAAATGGAGTTTTTTTTTCTTGGCTCGGTACGTCCGAGCAAGATTGTCTGCGGTGATCAAAGTGTTCCCTTGCGGCATGGTCCATTTTCAGCATCGACTACCGCAAATGAGGTACTCCTATTAACGCTCCCGAGAGTGACGTTTCGGGACAGCTGCAGAGGCGCAACGGCCGGAGTTAGGGCCATTCGATTGCTGATTTACTGATCTCAAAACATGCTGGCTCCGTAACCTTGCTCCAAAGGGGCGCCAAGGTGTCAGGGAATGGACAACATGTCATCATCGGTATCACTACATCTGGAACTAGATTGCATTAGGCTAACTGGTGATGGGGGATACTCAGATTGTAAGGCACGAGGGAGATGTCCATTATCGAACACCATTTCCATTTCCCTCCGTACATCTGATTCAAACCTATTTTACAGACTGTGCATCTAGCTGGGCCAGAGGCCTAACCCATTTCAGCTGAAAAATCACCACAAAAGTTAAAGCAGTTCTCGCTTCTTCAGTTGGAATGCTACATTGAAGCTACTTGGAGTTGAAAGCGACGTGTGTGTATTCTGAAATTTTCTGTGTAGCAGAGAAATAAAATGGTAAAAATTCCTGCTGGTGTTCTGCAGATGCCTCCCTAAGCTCAGGCAAACTTCATGACGTATCAAGGATCATGAGGAACTCTATGAGGGACCCGGAGAGCATCAGCAGGGACTTTGCGAACTACCGGAACCCTCTACGATTCAGCTCGTCTTCACGTTTTAATAATTCGTGTTTATAAGCCTGTTGATCTTTAGATCAGTGTCAATAAGGAAATGTTGTAGTGGATGGATGCTACCTAAAACGCCTGGCCATCTCAAAAATCATACCCAGTTATTTGCTTATCTTGCTTTGGGCGTATCTTGTCTAGCCTTAGTCGGCGCGCTAAAACACGACTTTGACACACTGGACCTGAGGTAACTGGAGTGCCAGGTGTCCTCAGCTCCTTGAACCACGGCATTTTTCTTCCCCATGTCATCTGGTATCTCCATTCAACAGCTGTGTGGAAGAATCTGCCTGTTGTTTCAGACTTGATCATTTCTCACTTCTATTTAGTTCTGTTTGGTGTATTAGTATCAAATTTTATCGAAATATTTGGTTCCATTCCAAAGATAATTTTTTCAAATAATGTTTAGGGTAGGACATTTATTAATGTGTCTGATATGCATTAAACTCATACCAATATGTATATTCATGGATTGCCCATATTGTGCTACGCTTTATATTCCTATCAAAATAAGATTTCAATATGTATTCATATCTGCCCTTGCAGGGACCAGCTTTACGGTGGAGTGGTCGAAGGTGAAACTGAGGGGCAGTGGCGAGGGTAATTATCATCCTGTCACTTGTAATGTCCTTGGCCTTTGCAAGTTGCTCATGATTACACTTGATGCGATGCATGTGACAGTCAAGGACACTGCATAAGGGCGTTAATTTATACATAAGGGACACTGACGATTTGTCTGTGGAAAGGAGTGCACGCCTTTGAAAATTCTAATCCAACAAGCAACAAACGATTTGTTGACTAACAATATATTTAGATAACAATGCTAAAGTACATTTTGAAACGAATGATATAACAATATATGTATGTCACAATTTCTTTATGCTTAGGACTGCATTGTTACAGTAACATCTATCTTCAGTGCACAGTAAACCGGTCATATTAGCCCCGATGAAGATGACAAACGATCATCGAAACGTCGGCTCTTGTTTAAAAACTGGTTGTGAATAAATAACTTTGCTACTCACATTCACCAACCTGATGAAATTATTCACCGGACTGGCCAGTAACATCTGTAGGATCGATGTAATGAGAATAACAATATTTGATGAATTCCAATTTTTCATCACTTTGTTCACAGGCGGCAGATTCAGCTTCATGGTGACGCTATTCAAAGATGGCCGGATTGCCTACTTCTACAAAGAGGCACGTGAAACTCATCGAAC
The DNA here is from genome assembly GCF_001625305.1 of Branchiostoma belcheri. NCBI lineage: Eukaryota > Metazoa > Chordata > Leptocardii > Amphioxiformes > Branchiostomatidae > Branchiostoma > Branchiostoma belcheri. Next base: position 1,681,896 of record NW_017804231.1, read on the forward strand.
GTTCTAGTTCTTTCGCCATATTCCAGTTCTTGGCTGCGATAGGTTAGGTCATGTTGATTTGATTAAATATGGATGACATCTCTGGGAACTCCAAAACTGATGCGAGTGTAATAATAAAACGTTTGGCATATAAAACAAGCTGCCTTCATTATGAAATCCACGTGGTTGAACAAATGACATGTACACATAGAACAGTATGGCGGATGATAGACTGATCATTTTTATTCCTTCACATCTTCTTCCTTTTCTTTGGAATTGATTTTGGCATTCTACAACATCAGTATGGTTTTCTATTATTATTTTGCAATTCACGGTAGAGGTATATATATTTGCTTATTTTGCAGCTGCTTTATAACAGAATAGTTGAAAACTTTCTTTTATTTGGAAACGGCCTAAACTTTATGCGCCCGCGGATGTCTTCCATGTAATCAAATCAACGTAGACTTACTATCTACTGCTTTAATCTTTAAATGGCACCAAGAATAAATCGATCATGACATTATATCAACACCTCAGTGCTGTCTCATCCCATGCCCAATATCAGTTTCGAGTGACATTTTGTTCTGATAATCCGAATTTCAAACGACAGCGGCATACTTAGAATGAACAACAAGACGTGACCTACAAACGTCACTGATGTGAAAATAAGTGCCTCATTCTTCTCTGCCCGTTGACAGATATTGAATTGGAATGCATTATTGCCTTGTCTGAAGTTGTTTTGTTGGAGATATTTATCAATGTAACGATTCGTCTTTCACTGTCAGATCCCTACGCCAGTGGAGAGAATAGACGACTCGTCTTATCCCGTGAGAGTTGGCATATCAGACGCTTATACAGTGGATGTACTGTTATATCCAAGTGCAAGTAAGCAATATTATATATCATTAACTACAAGATAAGATAGACCTTGTCCCCGGGGACACAAGCTGACAAGATTGCTAGGAAACAACAGCTATACTTTGTCGATTGCCGACAATGCTCATCAAGAATAAGCTGCAGCACCCGCTGCTATATCCCTGTTATTTGACGTGATGGGACCACTTTACCGAGGAAAAATACCGGAAGAGCATTTATCTCAGATGAATGGACTAGGAAATATCTTTGGGTAAATCTAAACGCAATGTCGTTGCCAAAACAAATTATTTTTGTTCCTTCATATTTATGTATTTCAACTGGTGTGCACTTGATGTAGTTACACTGACTTCTCTCGATTCTCCATTATTCTCTGTACGCACCTAGTTAAATTTTGTATCATATTGTTTGGGTTTTCTGATAGGGTTCTCAAATGACGCTGTTTTTATCATCAAACTCATAATCTTGACATTTTCAAGGGCATTCATGATTCAAGAGGATAGCTCAATGTGAAGAGATTCCAACGCTTTAGTTGTGTCTTATCATCATTTTGACCTCTGCTATAGAAGTGAATCCTGCACACTAACATCGAACATGGCAGCAGGCCAGAACTCTGCATTTCTGTAAGATCAAAGACCCATGGCCATGCAGCCGTGCGTCTAAATCTTCAAAGGGAAATCTTGTTGATTTTCCACTGACAGGGCAGTTCTTTACACTTCACATTCATTACTCTAATGACCTTGCCAGAGACGGCCCGTTGATGGGGAAAATGAAACATGTCACAGACGTGTCACATCGTAAAATAGGTCGCTGCCGGGGTCCACTTAAGAACACATTAGGGTTGTAGCATGATCGCTGAGACTGCAATACGGGCGGTACTTCTAAGTAAAGCCCTCTTCAAGTACACTGGACGGCAACCGCCGAGCGACTGGTTTGAACTCCCCCCCCCCAGCATATCCAATTTTTTTGTTGTGCTTATGGTTGTGTTAATACTTAATACGTTATATACGAATAAAACAAACTAAATGATCGCCGCTGCTCAGTGAAATGGGAGATATTACAACTAGTACCTGATGAGGGCTGTATATTGTGAAGACGTATGATACATTCTTTCAAGTCAGTGTTTTCTTTCAGATGGCCACAGAAAGACGATCTACGAGTACAACACGATCGACTTGGATTTGGCCAAAGTCAAGAATGGATCTTCGTTCCTCCTGTCACCGCTCCCGAGTAAGTTGATGACGCCCGATCTTCTCCAAGGCACTCCTGTAATGGAAATCGAACTCCTGGGGGTTGGGATGAAATTAATCAATCATCAACTTTTCCTCGTTTCTCTTCTAACGAGGTTGATGGGAATCGAATGGATCAGTCTCCAGACTGACCATTAAGAAAAAGCCATTAGGCTACTGGATATTAACAGATGAGATCATTTTGTAAGATCAAAACAAGTATAAAGTAGCTGAACTGGCATCGCTTTGCTACGCCCCCTGGTAGATCTAACAAACGTACAGGGATGAACTGATTAAAGGATGTAAGTACGCTGCAATGGTTGTACGTTCTTCCAAATCTTTGGCATTAGCTGAACGAGGAATGAGAATACTGCTTTTGACTATTGCTTTGTATTGCAATTTCAATAAATAAAATAGCAATAAATAAGATAAAAGATAAAATAGAATTAAGAAAAACAGCCGTACATGGATGAACTGATTAAGGGATGTACGTACGCTGCAATTGCTGTGGTTTATTCCAAATCATTAGCATTAGATAACAAGTCCGTTTTTGACCATACTGTAAATCGTACAAAGCAGCTGCAAATATGTGCCATGAATTGCAAAAAAAATATTGGAATTCGAACTGGATACTTATATCGTAGAATGCCAAAATCAATGCCCAAAGCAAAACAACAAATGTGAAAAAATACATTTCCATTTATTTATGAATATGTTTATTTCAGTTGGCCTCTTGCTATGTTGTGATCAGATCATGCTATATTTTTTACTTTATGTTGATGTCTTCCTGGTGGAACACATAGCAATTCAAATAATCATCTTTTTCTCCTTCTTCACGTCAGCCTGCACGCAGTTCTCTGATTGCCAGAGCTGCATCAGCGCCAGTATAGGGTTCGAGTGTAGGTGGTGCAGATCGTTACGCAGGTATGCTTCAAATAAACGGTACTCTTAGAGAGATTCTTACACGTAAATCCCACGAACAAAGACTCGGTACAGTGTTAATTGTAATGGCAAGAAGTTTAGCAAATGTCACCCATCAGCAATGTGATGTAACAGTGGCTCTACGGTAGATATCGGATCTACGTGCTGTATACCCGTGCAGCGTGGTTACCGCTGCCTGCCTTGGCGCCATCGGGTCCCATATCGCCGCCCTAAGTACGGCTACGGTACGGTTTGGAGCGGAGATCCGCGCACGCCTATCAACAGAAATGACAGGTAACGAAAATTTGTCTTGGCAGGAGGACGACGGGCGTGGAAAAGGTCATAAGTCTTGGCATTATCCATCTCGGGAACTTCTGCTGTCATACGTGCAAAGTTTGATACGGCTCACCAGCACACATTTCTGTGTTCAAAATGGTCTGGAAAGTGAGCATTGAGCATTGAAAATGTCCTTCTGCGGGATTTTGTAAAGCCACAAAATATGCCTGGGAGTCAATTTTCCTCAGCAAGGCTATTATAAGAATGGCAGGATAGAATCCGGTATATGTGTGGTTTATTGCTACTGTAAACTTTACAAACTGAAATAATGTACTGTGTGAAGCATTTCTGTAGCGCATGTGATTTATCATGGGCTAAAGAGATAATGCTTTACACGTTTCACGTGTATTATGGAATATAGAAAAGCGTGTGGTGTTTTTCAATGCAAACCACTAACGTACATTTGAATAAAGTATATAAAAATCAAAGTGCTTATGTGTATAAAAGGCTGTTGTAACATTCAGTATGCTCCTGCCATGTCCTTATTTAGGGATACAAAAGATTGCTTATTATTACACTTCTTATACATGCTAGTGATCTACTGCTTTACTGTCTACCATTGTATCTCACACACGTCTATGGTAAGGTAACAAATAGGGCCGTCAAAAAGCTTTCACGTACAAGTACCGTATCTAGTCCACGTTTCCAGATTCACTCTTCGCCACCAATGACCCTGGAACACACCTAATGTTAGACATAACCATAGGCATACGGAATCAAAAGACTGGAGAGCCATTCGTCAGTATTTGCGAAGCGGAAGGTGCTTTATCAAAGAGAGAGGAGGCTGGAGTATTACTAAGTCTCTGATGAAGACAGTGGGTAGATGATGGATTGCAGCGTCGATAGAAACGACATGATAGCGGAAGAGATATATGCAGCGTCGGAAATGAAACACGTAGATCGCACAAGGTCGTCTGCTACATTCTTCCAGACAATCAACTACATCGTGTATGTTCTATTAGATACTCTTCCTGTCTGGCGAAGGTGCTATTTCAGACGCAGTCCGATCGTTAATCATCACTTAAGTCCAACCTTCAGCCAAATTAGACAGCCAAGATATCTAGTAAGGGCATCTTCGTGCACAAAGTACTTGGTGGAAGGTCCATATTTTTCAAGTTAAAGGGTGCAGGTCAAAAGCAATTCAAAACACAGCACAGACGGATGGCAATTACAGGGAGAATGGTGCAAATCTTCGTAAAGTTTTAATAGAATTTAACCTGCAGCTTTGAATTTTGTAAAATGTAAAGGAATTTTATCACTTTCTAAAGGGATTTTATGTAAATTGGCACGAGATATTCTTACACGTATATCCCAAAACTACTGTCTGATCAACTTCTAGTACTACAGTAACTATGTTTGCTATTGTACGGTTTGTGGATGATGAATAGCTTCACTGGATATTGTGTGATCTTAGTAGAAACATAGTCTTTTGGTGATCTTTTCAATGGTAGAAGAATGTTTGTTCCAATACATTGTTTTCACTTAGGGCTTCGACCAGTCACTCTGGTCTTCTTCAATAGACTAACCCGGAGGGGCTTATCACGTGGCTTCTCTGAAGTGTGATGTCAACAGTGGGTCAAAGGTATCTGGTAAATGATGTCGGCCCCCGTCGCGGTTGAGTCATGGGCCCTAGTATGACATGGGTATCATAATAGCGAGAAGTTTTAACAAATTAAAACAGTAGTTTTTTTCTCTCTTTGTCCAGATGCTCGGATGGTGGAAAGGACCGTAACAAACAGCAATGGGTAGATGCCCGCTGTGACGACCAGGTGAGAAATTTTCCTCATGAGTTTAAAAAAAAGTGTATAAACATCCTAGCTCAAAATGTCACCCATGCGTCTGCCAAAATATACATACAAGTTGTTGTGGCTCTGATACGTCCAGAAGTACGTAGTTGTAAGTCTACGCCAAATTGATATTTCTTGATGTGTATAACCATTATACTAGGCGCACTTGGATGTCTTAAATATAACTGTTACTCCACTGGGTATTCAACATTTACGATTTAGTTGACTGTCCACAGCAGTTTATGTATCTCACGCGGAGACTCGGTGGGACTTCAACAAATGGCGCATTAAAACGCACAATAAAGCGTCTGTGGGTAGTGCGAAAGTGTCGCTTTTAATACGGGCATTCGATGCAATTTCAGGGCGGCAAAACTAGAATGTTCTGAATAAGACAATCTGCATGTCATACTTTGGGGATTTAAAAAAATAGAAACAAGCCCCAAGATGAGTATTATATTTTCTGGGTGGTACCCCTAAAATCGGACCCTACCAGTAGCCGTTTTTCGTCACAATTTTGCTCCATGAACGTCGATATACTTTGGGATAGTGTTGTTTCAACTTACCACGCAGATAACTGACTTTAAAAAATCAGGTTCTCAGGCCCTAAAAACTGCACTGGGCACCTTTAAAAAAAGTTTAATGTTGTGCCTTGCATCTCAATGTGACGGTTTGAAGGAGCCCCGAGCTCTGATGTGATTTTAATCGAGCCGCGCGGAGTGCTTGGCGAGGCCGCGGATGGCGCAGGACGACTTTGCGGCGTGTTGTGATGGATGGGCCGGCTTTCCAACGGCAGGCAGCCGGAGCCCGAGCGATCTCCGCATCCCCAGTGTACCTAATCTCCAAGCAGACCCTTTTGTGGTGGCTGCAAAGTCAGTATCAAATTGGCCAGGCAGAATCCATTTGCCAGGCAGTTTTACCATTTGCCAATCTTAGTGTGAGTGCCGGCAGAGGTTGGGCTACCAGTACGAAAAATAAAGCCTCACAACACGCCTAAATAAGCCAAAGCCTAAAACTCAGCTAAGAGTACAGAGTCCCGTCCGTGGACTTCACGCTTTAGCCGGGTGGTATTTATTCACAGACTTAGCGGGGAAATCTCGCGGCAAATAGAGTCGTTCGGCGACAGCTCAACTCCGAGGTCTGTCTGAGTGTGAGGATGTCGGAGTGTGGCGACCTCTGCCACGGTCCTTCCAGCGGAAAATGTCAGTGAAAGGCCGTCCCCTCCCGATAGACGGGTGGCAACAGGGGTGACATTTCGCCGCTTCACTGTGAAGTTCGCATGATAAATCCTCGCTCATCAAGACAGTCGCACGTCTGGCGTGTTACCAAGGGCTTTGAACTTATAAACACAAGCGAACTGACACGGCGTGCTACAAATAATCTATCATGAACTTCAGACAGTATTGCTGGAAAGGGCACGGTCAAAATGTTATGATGTAGAAGTTGAGAATAAAGTCGCTGTGAGAGTCACTCGATCATTGCGTAGTTGACACTTCGTTACAAAAGCGGGTGGAATCAATTAATCGCTGACAATGAAAGATGGGTTCATCATCAGTCACATTTATCTCCTTAAAGTAACTCTTAAACAAGTAGACAGACTTTCCTTAACTCTAAAACTAGTATATATATGTTTGCCTTCGCAGTTTTAGCTATGTTTTCTCTTCCTCTTTTCTCCAAACAAATAAAGCTAAAAGGCAATGACCTTGACCATACGTCTGTCACCATGGTAACTGGTGCTGTAACATACACCCTGAGGTGTTGGGTTACGTTCTGAAACAGGACAGAGATGGTTTTATTGCTTATTATGCCTTTACTTTCCACCTATCGCAAACTCTGACAATCTGATATATTGACCATGAGACTGTATAGAACATGTACCACACTCGTCCAATACGTGTTTCGAAAACCAATGGTAATTCTCATGAGTTACGTTACGTAACGGTGATTAAAATGGAATGCAATTGTAGGTTGATATGATCATCTCAGTGGGGTAAATGAGACTCTCCTAATATTGAATATCCTGCGCTAATGAATCAATACATTTCTGCCCAATATAACTACAACAGACTGCATTAACTAGTAGTAGCCCTGGGTGTTGCCGACACAACGTGCACTCGACGTTCCGTGTAATTAAGACATTACTGCTGCCTAAAGTTACCAATAGCTATGAATACCTATAGTTGTGATACCTATAATTAGACACATATGTGGAAGAATTTAGGAAAACGTACTACATTGTACTTTTTCATCCTATTTATATGAAAATCACGGTGAAAATCAAACAGCTCATTAGGTAACAGTTAAGACAAAATCCATCTTAAACTTTGGTGCATAGGGACGGTGTCCATCTCTATACCTCTTGGACAGCTACACTCCAAATAGTTGGCTAGTCCACTAGTATTGCAGTGGGGGTTCTACTATCATTCTCTTTCTTACAAGTGTGGGGAAAATGAGAAAGCAGTGTGCCCCATTTTTAAAGCCCAGGCGTTACTTCAACCTATGAATTCCTGGAAGCCAGGTGAACATTGTCATAACTACCGTAACGCTAAATAACCATACTTGTGATAAGAAGAATAGGCCGATGTGCGATGTAGTTTCTCTTTGCCTAACAACATCACGATCGCGAAGAGTCTCTATATCCACATACCCTGTAAGTTACATGTTAACGTATGTTCTGTTTCAGTCTAAACGCATGGTTTGTGAGGCTCCGAAAGTGGCAACAACAACAGCGCCTACCCCGCCTGAACTGCTGCTGGATGGGTCACTCATCGCCCAGGACAACCTGACAGGTAATGGCGAGCTCTGGACAAAACTCACTCTTTACGCACACTTTAAGGAATGCGTAAAGATTACGCAAGCTTTAAGGTGTGCTTAAAGATAGTATTTCGTGCAGTGCTCGAGGATCTCTTAGGAATACTAGACTGTAAAACCCCTGTCACACATTCACGAATTTGGTCTCCCAAACACTGGCTGAACGCCCCCTAGCCATGGTTAGGAGTAGGTCTAAGCAAAGTTGACTGGGTCAGCTGGTGTTCGGCGAGGTCGACTACTGTTCGGCTGCGCCATCCGAATGTTTCAAACTGTTTTAAAACATTGCGGGGATGGTCATGAGGTCCGGCCTTGGTTGGCTGTTTTTATGTTGTAAGTTAGCAGAACACCAGCCAACCATTCGAGAGTAAATCAGCAGTTTTCAGGATGCGTTCGGGGGTCTCAGATTCAACTCAAATACGTTTTGATTCATATATAAAGGTAGACGTGGCCTAGATTTGATCAAAGGCCCATCGAACGTCAGCCGAACCTGGTCGGCTGGTGCTCGGAGGCAAGGTCGGTGGAAGGTCCTGAATGTGTGACAGGCGCTTAAGGTTTCAATGAAAAACGCATATTGAATCTGGTACGTGGTTAAGCATCAAAGAGTTCCAATCACAAATTACTGTCTGTTGATTTTTTCTGTCACTACAACTCTGAAATAATCAATCTTACCACTCCTCTTGGCGAGGTTGTACCTCATACCACATCGTCCCTGGAGACAAATCTTCGATATTTCATTTTGCTACTTGTATCAACAGCCATCTTTTACAATCAATGTCAGCATCGCCTTGGGCAACGTAGCTGAAATAGTGTAGGTAATAAAACTACTTTTCCTTCGGCAGACACGACGACGAGACAGACATCTGCTCATCTGATCCCTAGAGATGCAGCTCATTCGACGTAATGCATTTACTAGAACTCTGTTTCCTCTGCAAATGCTGTTCATCTGAGACAATAAGTAGTTACTAAAACTACGTTTCCCTCTCACAGACACGATGACGAGACCGGAATCTGCTCACCTGCCTCCTCAAGAGACCACGCCCAAGTCCTCCAGCAGGCAGAAGACTGTGCGCAACTTTCTCGACAACGGACCTTTCCCGGTGGAGGTGGAAGTCGAAGGTAACGCGAAAGAAAATAAGAATAAGAGGAAAAGGACTTCTGTGAAGACGCGGTATCTTGAGACAGAAGTCATCATCGGTATATTGATCGCCGTGGTTGTCTTAGTGATCGCCATCGCCTGGATCATCCATGCATATTCCAGGAGATCCTCTCCGGAGCTGGTCGTTGTAGAGGTGAGTACTCAGGGAGAATCATGGCTTCTATCAGCCCTATAGACTCGTTCCAAGCTTCATTTTCGTGTAAACATAGCCGCGGTGTGCATTAGGAGTATTCCAGTGAATGGACTACTCGTATGTATCTGAGATTGATATACACGTTAATGAATAACGAATGATTATCGAAGGATGAGAAAAGAGAGCTTAATTGCTAGAGTAATTAACAAGAAAAGCTGTACAGAGAATTTCTCACAGCAGCGTTTGCAATGTTGATATTTTTCATACGTGTGTGCAACTACAGACAGCGTTTTGCAACATAATTTTTATGAACCCTAACTAAGTTCCTGTAATTTTCTGTTCAACAGTGGCGTGGTCCAGATGTGGTAAAACCGGAGGTTTGAAGAGCTTCTCACAGTCTTAAGTTAAGTCTGTTGACATCTTTGGGGAAGATCTTCAAGAGTTTCATCCCTACAACACCTGGATCCTCCAGGGACAACAGGAATCCTACGAAAAGTTGTTTTCAGGTGTCTTCTTCAACACTTGATTGTGGCCTTTGTCCAAGTGTTAGTAAGACTGTTATACTTGTAACAATGATATCGCAGATAGGCAGAAGCAGAACTTTCGGGCATCAAAACGAAGACTGTACACTTATTATCTATCCCTACAGGGCCAATTGGTCTTGATCACTAGCGTTGTAATCTATTGATCTTTTTCTAAATAGATGGGAACCTGTATTTCAATTTGGGAACGGCGAGCGACCAAGCCAAGGTCTTGAAAGAGTAAAAGGTACATTTTGGGCTTTTAAAAATACTCGAAAAGAGCAGTAATGCACTTATACTCGGAGAAAATTTGTACACTCTGTGAGTAATGTTTGTCAAGTATGTTGAGCCCTATACTACATATATGTAGAAACATGGTTTCTGGTGTCACAGTGTCTTTCAACTGGTGGGAAGAAAGCAGCGAATTTCATCAGTCGTCTGCAAACGTAAAGCTCCTGTCACACATTCACAACCTTCACCCGAACTGGTTCGGCTGGAGTTCGGGAGCAGTCTGTCCAGCTTTCGTCTGGCCACGCCTACCTTTCTACATGAATCGAAACTAAATGGAGTCTAATCTGACCACCGAACACTACTAACTTACTCCCGAATGCTGCAGACTTAGGGCTGCCAACAACTCCTAACCATGGCGCAGCCGAATAGCAGCTGTATTCGCCGAAACACCAGCCGACTTTGCGCCGACCGACTAACTCCTAACCATGGTGGGGGAGGGGGATGTCGGCCTGTGTTCGGGAGGCTAATATGTGACAGGGGCTTGTACAAGATCCGTTTTATGATGTAAATTAGAGTGAAGGTCTTGTGCAACTATGTGTGCATTATTACAAATCGTTATTGTCCACAGTCTGTGGAGTAGACTCCATTGTCCAGAAATCTAAAGGTAACAACATGATGTACTTTCTATCCGCGTATACGTAGTGAGTTTGTAAACTGTTTGAGCGAGGAGTCCTATGAATAGTTTGGACTTGCTGTTGCCTACGTGTACGCAACTTATGTAAGTACAAATCCCTAAGCCACTCTCGCAAACATTGAATTGGTTTTTCGATAAGGCACTCCCCCAAATCAGATGGATTTGTAAACTTAAGATACAAGTGATTTGCTATCAGAACGCATCACAATTGACACTTTTCCAGTAATATCTTGTGGAGTCGGCATTTAAAGGAATTAAGCAACGGAAACAGATGGTGTCTTAGCCGTCTTTTGAATAATTGAACCTGATTTCGTTGGATTTGCACACGGAAAATGACTGATCTGGCACTTAAGCAGCTTTAATAAGTGATTTGTAATATCTCCGGTCGTACGTAAATGATCAATGATATACATGCTGACACCTGATACCAAGATAGAAAGATCCGCTTTGTCATGACACTGCAAAAAATCCATTCTTTAAGCACACCTAAAAGCATCCGTAAAGGTGCCGTTTCTGAAGTCACGTCGCTTGTACCTTTATGAATTACGCATGCTTTAGTTGGGCTTAAAGATTCGTGTGGTACATGTGGCATTTGTTGATTCCGTGCATGGTGTCTCATTTCAAATCCTCCATGAATCGTGTGATTTTACGACACCATGCAGTATTGCGGCACAACCCAGAATAGTGCAATATTCACACGTTGACAATGTCAATATCAGTGTTCTCTTTAGTGTACATGTACATAAGCGGTTCTAAATGGTACTAAATATGTGTAAAAGTCAGCTATCTCTTTTCGCACCGTGACAGATAGGAAGCTTTTCTGTACGTTTGACCGGCACTCTCGTATGTACATTTAGTGACTGTGGATGCAGGTCATCCAAATAAACGTTCCAGGGTGAATCGACCCACAAAATATTGATTCTTCACTTCAAGACGCACTGCACGAAATCCTAACTTTAAGCATACCTTAAAAATGCGTAAAACTACGCGTGAGGGAACATACGGAACCTTTACGCATGCTTTAATGCGTGCTTAAAGAATTGAAAGTCATTGAAGTGACACAAAGATGAAATTTAAAAAATGCAGCGTTGCTTGGTGTACCCGATGTTGTTAGAGAATTACAAGCTTACATATCACCTTGTGTTTTACTGGCTGTACGATTACCTTACCAAGGGTCGAAAATAATTTCTCATGAATTAAAGACATCCAATATAATTTCAGAGCGGAAAAACTGCATAAGGCAATCTTTATGATACTGTCACATATTACTGCACTACATTAGCACATTCCATCAGTATTTCATACTTTGGGCATTTAAAGGAATGAAAAGACAACCCTTAAGTTGAGTCCTTTAGTGGTCCTCAAATCAGTGGGATTTTTCTTTTATATGGAAATCAGCTTAAACATCACAACAGCTCATTAGATAACAGTTAAGGCAAACCCCATCCTACAAACTAGGTCACGATGTCGAACGTGTCACGAAATTTATGGCTGTATGGAGATTGATTTAGTGGGAGGAATGGAGAAGGGAGTTGAGGGCAGAAAAACGTAATCAGCCAGGCGGTGACAACCACCTGGGTGACGGGCATGGCGCCACCCTGACCCGCCTAGCCTGTTCCCCGTCTCCGGTAGCAGTGGGTCCCTGACGCCACTCTAACCTACAAAACTAATACTACCGACGCCCTTTCTACCTGATTTATAGCTTTTTCATTAAAACTAATGACAAGTTTGCTGCAGTTTACGTGTCACGTGGCTTCTACCAGAGGCGGCACCAATGGCTGCATCTGTAGGTAATGGATGAGCACTTATTATCGCATTTAACTAATGAGATATGAGTAATTACAACTGCACTATATTAGCGCAATGTTTTGTAATAAGCCATCTGTATCGGGTGTTCATTAACAGGCTTTTAGGGCGCTCCAAGACAGAGGAGAAATTAGCGAATGTGTATTACAAAACGCACTGTGAATTACAGCTGTCAGGTTTACTACCGTCAAAAGCCGGAGCGCAAATATAAAAACGAGGCCACATGAATACACAGTTCCCGCCGTACGTAGAAGACAGCTAACACGTATTAAAGCATAGATTTTTCAGGCTTTGTGGTCTTCAAATACTGTGCTAAACTGTTGTTGGTCCAATGAGTAAACAAGAACTTCATGTTTGACATGAGAGATCTGTTGGTATCTGAAGTATCAGACATTTCACAGTAACTAATCTTAAAAACCATATCATCCAGACCTAGACAGTGTCGCTAGCCTCAAGAAAGTTTACATCACCCTCAAAACGAACCCTCACAGAGAAAGAAGCAAGCCGAACTGGCAAGCTCATTTTCATTTAAGCTCCAGGGTACAGTAAGAGTTCGCACCCTCCAGCTGCGATCATCTATTACTGACAAACAGTCCGATCTGGAATAAAAGTAGCAGCAACGTCTACCTAATTGACTCATATGTCTCCAATCCTTGTCTCTGATCCAAGAGATAACTCCATTCAACATGCATAATAAACGCATTTATCATCACGAACTGTGGAATGCAACTCATGTAAGGCAGATAGCAACACCTCCGCGGTATCATTAATACTTCCTGGTGCTGTGAACAGTGAGTCTGGAGAACAATGCATCAATCCCGTCTGCGTTGCCAAACTCCCGACCTTATGTTGTATTTCATTACCGCAACAGGTGCCAAGGCTTTCCTTCATCAGTCTGTATCAAATTGCACAATACAAAAAACAAGCTCATTTCCCAAGTGTATTATGATTGTGTGCCGGAAGTTTGACGTAGTAAATGAAACTCGTACGGCAAACACAAAGCCCCCTTCTTCGTGTGCCCTAATTGCACCAAAACCCTGAGGAATATCGTGTCGACGTACTGAATGTCTCCTATCCAAGTCACATTGCAGAAGAGTTAAGCCCCCTTTCCAAAGAGAAGGAAATTAGTCCCTTGGAATTAAGTAGGGAAATCCCTTTTCCAAGTAAACATCTGCGACCAAAAAGCTGTGGGATTACACGGAAATAAATGAACTTCAAAGGACGTGAAGTTGGAAGAAGAGAATGTGTTTGTAGGTCAGCAGCTTCCCCAGGCAGCTCGTTGATTGAACGAGAGGTGACATCAGTAGTTCTGGCATGGTTTGCTAGCGGAAGCAAACTAGTATATAGCTATTTGCGTTGAATGTCAGTGCTTGTGATGATCTGTTCTGCTGGTGCCAGAAGGATTTAGGCGTTTTCGTAGAACTATCGTGGAGTGGAACTCAGTAGCGGCACCCTACTGTACATGGTGGCAGTGAGTTCAACTCGACGTTAGTTCTAGGAAATAATGAGTTAAGATAAATGTTCACACACAGAATTCTGCAACATTAATGAGGGAGATCAATTAAATAAGAGCACCACTCCTGCCTGAAAGAGGCACCTTAAGTCGTTTTGTTACAGTTTGATCAGTGGTAAGTATACACGGTCCAAGATGCTCTCACGATCCGTGGTTCTCCGCCCACAACACCCATTTCACTCCCGCACTAATATTTCATTACACAGAGGATAGACGCAATCAAAGCTTAATACGGGGAGTAAAGTAACTGCAAAATTGACAATTAGAGTCGAGATTCTGATGAGAGCAGAATGAGACCAGATGTTGGGTGCACCCGATCACGAACAAGGACAGATTACGGATTGAATGAATTGGATTTACGGCGAAATGGAAACAAAATGACAAGAAAACCCGATGAAGGTCATGAAACTGTGAGCTTGAATAGCAAGGAAAGCGTTATACACAATGTATTTATATGATGATTATATAATGGCGATTAGTTTATGTATTATAACGTAACTGTCACGTTTTTCAATAGTTAGTTACAGCTTTAGATCTAAATTATTATTTTTCTCCTTTCTAATCAACATTAGATTATATGTATTACAAAACGATTTACCACCTATCTGCTTTGAGGCAACGAAGAGATCTTTGGAAGAAACCTTTTTGGATCGCACAGAGATTAGAGTTGCTCTACTGAAGACATGATATGTCTAGTGATGAAGAATAATCTCATTTGTCATTCCAATCAAGTATTCTCGAAAACAGGCGCCATGAATAGAAAATGCAATAGAGAAGATATTAGAGGAACATCCAGCGACCTGATACCTGCGACGGATGGAAAACAACAAACCAGGGCAGCTCAGGATGCTTAAAATAAATCTTTGTGAACGAAACAAAATGGGGCCAATATTGACCCCGCTCGGTCATTATTTTTGTCGCAAAAAAGTTCGGGTGTTTAAGAGTTAAAGACTGTAAGTAAGTAAAGTACAGGTCTAACGAGAAGCACGGTGGCGTATTTATAAATGCAGATCACGTACGTCTAACCTATCAGTTGACATGAAATGACCCCGGCACACAGGCAGGTTTCAAGGCGACTTGATGAAATGGTTAAATACATGCATGACTGATTGCACATCCTTCCACCCGTCTGAGGATGAAAAACATCTAAGGAGTAGTCAGTAAGGTGTACAGAGGTGAAATTTAGACGAATCCTTTACAGTAGACGTCTCAAATAACCACCCTTTGGGAGGGTTAAAAACGCCTTTCTATGTATATGGGCGGTGCCCATCTCCGTTTCCATAGCCATTTGGCCACACAAGGCCACTGCCATACAGGTAAATATGTACAGTTCATGGATAAGGGTGTGTGTGTGCTTAACTACCATGGACTTAGCTGGTAAGTAAAAAAATATATATTGATGAAGTGATTATATGGATAACATCCTCTGGGAATCCCAAAACTGATGCGAGCGTGCGAATAAAAAAAGTTTATCCAAAAAAAGTTGTCTTCATTATACGAAATCTACGTGGTCATGAAGGTTGAACAAATGACTATAACACACAGAGTACGGTATGGTGAATAATAGACTCTTCCTTTTCATTTCTTTACATTTTCTTCTTTTCCCTTGAAATTGATTTTGTCATTCTACCAAATTAGTATCGATATTTTTTTTTTTGCAATTTGAGGCAAACATTTTCTCATATTGCAGCTGATTTGTACAGTCAATTCAAAGTATTTTTAGAAACAGACAAAAATTCAAGCGCGCGGATGCCGTCCATATAATCAAATCAACATGGCCTAACCATAAATGCTCTGACAACGTTTTCTTGGATCTTCAGACTAACATATCTCCACTGCATGCAGGACCATTTATCAATGTCACCCACTCCCATTATTTGTAATACCGATGGTTATGATCTATAGCCCAATAATGACTTATCCCAGAAACTGTATCTGACATAATGAGTGCAGCTCCGCTTTTAAAGAGTCAGCAGTGAAACTTGATCGATGTAATTTGGCCGCGTCGGAGACTAAACCTACCATTTACTACCAGTTTTGATTATACGAAAGTCGCACGATTATGTTAGATTCCGATCTGGTCTCTGTAATCGTTCCAAAAAGCAGGATTCAAGGCAACTATGATTAAGTAGAAATTGTCTCGTTATAGCATAATATCTAACTTACTTGGATTATACTTTGATATTGCAGAATATGAAAGATAAATTAGTTTTTCCTGACTCATGGTGATCAAGCGATTTACCTTAAGCCCACCACACATTCACAAACCTGGCCTTCTGAACACTAGGTGAACGCCCTTAACCATGGTTAGGAGGAGGTCGGCGCAAAGTTGGCTGGTGTTCAGCGAGGTCGGTTGCTGTTCGGCTGCGCCAGCCGACTGTTTCAAAATATTTTAAAAAATCGGGGGTTGGTCGGGAGGTGCAGTCATTGTCGGCAGAAAATCAGCAGAATACCGGCTAGCCGTTCGGGAATAAATCAGCAGTGTTCGGTCGTGTTCGGGGGTCATGTCACGACGTCAAATTTGACTACAGTTTAATTCAAATTCTTTTCGATTGGTATAGAAAGCCATGACGTGGCCTAAATCTGGTCACAGAATGCTAGTGGCCCTAACGTCAGCCGAACCTGGTCGGCTGGAGTTCGGGAAGAAATTCGGGGGCAGGTCATGATTGTGTGACAGACAACATACCACATGCACATTTGTAAATCGGTAGTCTGCGTTCCCCCGTGGAGGTAGGAGTATTTCTCCATTAGGAAACTAATAGTATGTAACTCTTGAGAAAACACGGCATACGTTAGGCTTTATATCTTGCCCCTTTGCTTTCTGAACAAAATGTGCTGTACAGTTGGTATGTGGTTTTCATTCACAAAACGTAGTTAATTACATGCTTGATCATGGAAACGCCTTGTGTATTATTGACCACACATTAAAAGGCTAAAGCCACCGGTGATATTCGTTTACACCACGGAAGTGGGAGTAGTTTATTCCATTCAGGAGATGTCCTTGAAAACCAATACCGTGACAGTCTTTCAGACGTGGCCATTCAGAAGTAATTCATACCTGCTTTACTGTAGGTAAGATTGCTTTTATTTGTTCAGTCGGTTACGAGCTCCGATGTAATCCCATTTCCTGTCGACCGAGGTCGTTTTTCTAAGAGAGTTCTGAATCATCCACGCGTCTTCACCCTCCAAACGTAGTAGTCCAGGGGTTAGCGACCCTGCCACTGGATCAAGAGGTTGAGATTTCGAATCCCGGCTGTTGTCGCTCACCCGACGTGCAACCTACTGGAAAGAGTCTCAGTCCCTAGGACGGGATGCGAAGCTGTGGTCCACTGTTGTTGAAAAGAGCTAGGGGAATTTCCCCGGTACAATGAACCTGAAATATTGTACATAGGGTCTGTCTTCTCTGTCACGACCAGTGGGAGATTAGCTCAGAAGATGCATCAGAGGAGACACTGGGCATTTCCTACATTTCCCGGAAACAACCATGTCACAAAACGAACGCACACGGAGTTGTACACGGGGACGTACACGTTAAATAAGCTGACAGAAGCCAGAAAATATATGATCAGGGAAGAGTCATGGTAGACAGTTTATTACAAGTATTTCCTAGATTCCTGGAAACGTCCAAATTTACAGGAGACATACACGTCATAATTAAACAACTGGCAGAATCCAGAAGATGCAGGGTAGACGATTTTCTACAGACATTTCCTATATTCCCGGAGACTACAATGTCAAGTTCACAGGGGAACGTTACACAACCTGGCAGAAGTCAGAAGATGCATTACAGAAGAGACGGGTTAGACAGTTTACTTCAAGCATTCCCTATATTCCTGGAAACTACCGGGTCAAGTTCAACACAGGGGAACGAACGCACACGGGGTCGTAAAAGAGCATCCAATAACTTTGTATACGGTAATCCTTTCCGCGTTAATCCCTCCTACCGGGAACTGTATTTGCACCGCACAAAATCCTATCCGAGGCAATCATCCCGGAAGTGTGAAATGTCAAGTTTAATGAGCATGCGTGCGGTGCGGCAGATGGGTCCTTATCTTGGAGAGGCCACTTCCAATACTTCTTTGCGGTTTTCGTCAAAGCCTCAAACGTAAAGCCGAGAGAAACAAGAGAAGCTTTCTCGTCAGATAGCTATTCTTCTGATATAGTCACCGTCCCCTACGTATAACCCATACTTCAAGGGTGATACTTTACTATACTATACTATACTATACTATACTATACTATACTATACTATACTATACTATACTATACTATACTATACTATACTATACTATACTTCACCATACAATACTACACTACACTACACCATACTATCAGTATACTACACTAAACTATACCGTGCTATACCATGCTATACTATACTGCACAATACTACAATATACTACACTATGCTATACTATACTATACCTTTTTGAGTAAAAAAAATAACATGCTCACTACTATTTTTGGACTCAAATTGTGGAAGATGGTGGCGCTATAGCTTGTTCAAAGTCAATATGTCGAACGATTAGATAAATTGCCAGGTAAAAACACCACATAACAGAGACTGTCGCTCTGTACGTATGAGTTTCAAAGGCACCTTGGATTCTTACATCTAATTATGAGGAATACAAATGTACCACAGCAACAACGAACAGGTAAATACAAATGACTTCCGCTACACGCCTATCAACTAAAGTGACCTTGGAAAGGGGCACATAATTCTTCAGCACAGACATAGACGCTTACTTCCCATTGCGAAATTAACCATTTTATACAAAATGACGACCATTATCTATGTAATCACGCATGTAATATTCTAAAATGGCAATAATAAAATAGTTACTACGGAGCTACCATTTGTCTTGTCCTATTTTGGCGGGGGAAAATTACAGTAATATGCGAGTTTGTGGAGAAATTGTTCACGGCGGCGGCTGGTTTTACGACAAGCGCCCCGCCGCGACGTCTACTTATTACCTTATCAAGCCTCGGCACGCTTTTTGAAGTCCATAAAAACACACAGTAACAACCTTCATCATCGACAACTTGCGACATTTTCTCAATCGCGATGCCCTTCAAAGTCTCCATTACAACAATAGATGTCGTGCTCTTTCTTTCTCAGATGCCTTTGTAGGTCCTGTAATAGCGATGTTAGGCTTGTTAGATCTGAGAGACTACATAAAAGTGTGCTTTGCCGGCGAGAGGAAATGGTTATTTTTTGCAAACGTAAGCTCGATACATCACTGTAACCGCGCATACTACGCCTTCGTAAAGTTCAGTCTGTAGTTCATGTATAGTTCTGGTAAAAAACACAAACACACATATACATTAATTGTATACACAGACCCCGCCCCCTTCCCACCACACACATAGCATAGATAAGTATATGTGCGCCTGTGTGCGTTATTTCTAACCAGAACTATCTGACATAAATGAATCATGAACTACATATATATAT